>NC_092461.1:77467298-77817298 GCF_047495875.1 Pithys albifrons albifrons
CATTAATGCTCCTCTCCTAGTTGTGAGAAGAAGACCTCAGACCAGCAATGTCTGGCCAAGATCCTCCAAATCTTTGACACAGCCCTTCTGACACATTTGGTCCATGACTTCTTTTGCCTCCTTCTCCAAAGAATCTCTTAAACACAAGTGATATGAACTGCTTTTTCAGATGTCTGATACAATTTCTCTTGGAAAACACACAAGTTGATATTAATCTTACATGACATTGGGAGATTACAAATATATTTCCTTCAGGGATGAAAAAAATAGAAAACACCCTGATTTTCCTCTTCTATCCTCACATAACGCTGGTTACAGGGAAGAGAACACTCCATAGGTCTTATCTACTGAAATATTTTGTTTAATCCTCCTTCTGCATCCAATTGCCCTAAATCTGTGACTCTACAGCTATGAATTGTCCATGTTTCCTTCATTCCCAACCAGGCTTATAGGTTTGGAGACACCTTACTGACCAAATACAGCAAGAAAAATCATTTCCATCTCTTTGGATCAGATCTAATGCTGGAGACTAATTTAGAAGAAAAGGGGGAAAAACAAGTAGGAAAGAATAAGAACTGCAGCAGCTGAGGACAAAACTCCAGATCAGAACTTACCCAATATTACCACATGCAATTCTGTTAAACTAATAACACCTGCATGAATGCCAGGCAAGGCAAAGATACACACAACCTATCAATCAACTCACTGGCACCAACCCACCTCTCTGGTAACCCACCACACAGCCTGTGTTTCAAGCTCCCAGTCTCCTATCATGGCAATGTGGTGGACCAGGGAGCTCAGGCTGTGCTCCCTTCCTGCTAGTTTTCCATGGTGGCCTCGTCACTCAGGAGCAGGCCACTGAAGATGGGCACACACATGCTCTGCTGCCAGTATTCATTACCAAGGCCTCAACACGCCTGCAAAGCGAGGAAAACCAGGGTTGCTGAATGTCAGTGAGCTCAGCATCCTTTCCCGGGGGTGCCCACTGCCTCTGAAGATCAGGCCCTCGGGTACTCCCTACACGAAGACATGAATAGACCTTTCTCTCCCCCCTCACGGGAGACACTGGCAGCATTGTTAGAAGCGCAAGCCCAACCGAGTCTAAACTGGCTGAAAATTTGGCTGGCCTTTTTGCTGCAGCGTGATCAAATGGCAGCATTGCTCACCGAGTGTGAAGGGCATGAAAGGATTAGCCGCCCTCCCCCTCCTGCAGGTGAGCCCAAACCCTTTCCAATTCACTACATGTCAGTTTACAAGTAAAACATAAGGTATAAATGCAGCTATTGTTAAGGTGAAGCAGTCATCCTGGCTGGGGAGTTAGATTAGCAATTTAGCCTTTGTAAAAGGATTAGCAGAGCCCTATTGTTTAAGTGTTTATTTATCAATTTGCATTTTTAAAAGGGGACATATATCTGACAAGGGCCCACGTTCTCCATGCACCCTGGGCCACACCGTACCCTTTCAACTCCCCATTGCCAGAATCTACCAGAGCATTTTCTAGACCAGAAATCGAGGAGAAATCAAGACTTTGGCACCGCTGCTGCTCACACAACATTTTGCTGGGCCGGACAGCATTCCTGCATCTTTTGTCTGAGAGCAACTGCTGGGTGCCGCTAGCTGTGCAGATCAAACACCAGAACTGGTTTCCCACTTTTCCTCAAAGAGCTGAGCTGAATGCACAGGTATTTACCGCCCATTCGCTGTAGGTTCTAAGGACTTGGGCTGCAGCACCTACCCCATGGCGGGGTGCTTCCTTACATGGATTTCAGGCACCAAGGCAATGAAGCCTTAGGATGAAGCACCTCTGGAATTAGCACTGATTCCACTCTTGCACTCTTCAAAGCCCTTTAAATAATTCATACAGCTTTCACTGGGCTCACAAAAGCCTGCCTTTTTCACTGACAAGGGTAGTGGTGAAGAAATTATGTGGGCTCCTTAAGCACAGCGGTAGGTGAGCACCAACGCAGCAACTCTTGGCATCTTAACATCTTCATCTTTGGTTGTGTTGGGCACTTACAGTCTTTGGGAGCCTCGTTAAATGAGCGTTTATTGTTGCAACGACTAGTTCAGTCTCCACACATCGCAGGGACTCCTCACTAGAGTTCAAGTCGAGGGAAGAGGTTTCACACAGAGCCAGTTGGAGCATGGAAGAGCAGGAACGCGGCTCATCCCAGCGAGCTCCGCCAGGAGCGCACACGGGCCATTTGGCAGACAACAGCTGCTCACTCGGATTAGGTAAAAATTCCTTCGTTAGAGGGAATAGGGACGTTTTGAGAGGTAAGCGAGGGAGCAGATTTTTTAATTCGAGTGACACCGGTACATTTGCGCTCTGGTGCAGCCCCACACCCACTTCTCCGTAAAACAGCGATTGAGGAAGCTATTCTTTGAAACCGTAAAACAGTTTGGAAGACTAACAAGCATCCAGCTGTGCTAAATTATTTTCCTGCTCCCCTAGGATCCAGCAGCAAACTACAGCATGTATGATTTATTTACATGGACTAACATACAGGTATAGACTTTGACCTGTAAACCCCTCTATGGCTGGGTGCCTACACATCCCAAAGCCTGCTCCCAGCCTCGGCTCCAGCACCACAGCTGTGCAGGAGCAGGATCTCCATTTATGAGAATGGGAGAAGGAACTGCAGGGTGTTCTCTGATTTTTTCTAACTCCTGCCCCATCCATCCGTTTTTCTTTTTCCGAACAATTCCAGATCAGTCATCTCACACAGGCAATACATTTTTCCTGGTCGTGAGGGAAATGAGAAGGCTCCAGTGGGACATGCTGGTAAGAGCTTAAAATACGTCCTGTGCTGCTGGCTTCTTACAGATACTCTGATTCATGGTCGAAAAGAGAGGCCACGAGTGGTCTCAGTTAAGTACATGAATTTAGGAATCATCAAGGAGCACACAAGTGATAGGCATTCTGCTCTGAGGATTGTGTGCAAACATAAAATAAAAACACACAAAAGGAAAGGAGAGAGTACAAGGGACAGACTCTGTTCCACAGGGCTTACAATTTACATTTAGATTAGCACAAGTAGAAGCAGCATTGCAGAGAAGACGGATAAGGGTTACAACAACAGAACTTTGTGACTGCCCTGCATTGTAATTTCACTAATTAAAAAAAATGAAAAGTTTCTGGTTAATTAATCAGCGCTATTGACATTTCCATGAATTTGAGGAAGGTACACAAATGTCTTTGGCATAAACTCTTTGATTGGATTTAGCCATTTAGAGCAATGGTTTTCAATCATCAGTCTTTGAGGTCTGCTTTGAAGATATGTGAAAGGTATCCTAAGAAGAAATGAGCCTATTCCCTAAGCTTACATTCACTGTGTATCCCTGAATAATTCTGGTGGGCAGGAAAGAACAAATCACTTAATATTGTAAGCAATTGCTCTAGAATGAGAGAGATATTTCTTCCTCTTTTTACTCAGCTGAGAAAACTGATTACCATACCCTCATGGACAGGGGTTGGCAAACACCCAGTGCATGGAGCTTATATTAACCTCTCCATAGGAGCTGGACTAACTAGGCTGACCACTGGTGAGCATTTAAATGTCTGTAACCACAGACCTACATACAGATACCACAACTAGCAGGCAAGTCTTCTCAACAGATCTGCAGAGGCCCTCAAGTCATCTTTTAGACTGGACTAGTGTGGCTATTAGCAATAAATATCTAATCATACCTCAACATAGCAACAGCCTGCAGACATTCATCTATCACCAAGTGCCATGGCTACAGCACAACACACCACAGCAAAGCAATGGCACCCCTGGCACCATCACTGTGCTTTTATCAGTGTTGCATGCACCACCTCCCTCCACGAGGCAGCAGCTTGCTCTGGGAAGGTAGCGGTGGTGGCACACACGAGTACTCGTGGCTCTTCCCAAAACAGGGCTCCTTTCTGATTTGCCAAGTTTCCCCTCTCAATATGAAAGCAGAGAAGTGACTGGAACCCTCCAATAACTCTTGACACTCCTCCAAAGGCTGATGATAGCAGGCCAAGGTCTGTGAAGACAACTACTGATGCCAAAAAGTGTACTGAAGGGTAGTTTCTGTTCAGGTCAACATTCAAGGTTTGATAGTATAGGTGGAACAACTACCAGGCATGGCTGATTTGAGTGCTGTGTGAATATATTGCCTGCTTCAAATAAGAATAGAAGGAAAAAATCAACTATTCTGCACTGAGAATGCTTTCCCATTTGGCTAGCTAGAAACAGAGCGCTTGGTATTGTTAGCATTTAAACCACTTTATTTTTCTATACTGGATTATCACCAGGTTTTCAGCCTAAAAGTCTGCTGTCATAGACTTTTGGGATTTAAATGAGGAAACAAATCAATATATATTCAAAAGCAGATGGGCTTTTGGAGGACAACCATGTTCTAGCAACTTAGCATGTAAGCACACGTATCTGGGGTGGAACTTGGGCACAGAAACTGGAAACCCTTCCAGAGGTAGTATTTTTTGTTGCCATACTTCAGATTCCCTTTCTGCACCCTGCCAAAATTGCTCACTGAGTGAATGTGGTTTCCTTAATTCAGGGACTAGCTGGAACCATGAAATTTTCTATCCTAACTCCAAGAATACCAAAAGGCAAATCAATTATTATTTTAGAGTGCCCACAGTCAGCTGTTTTGAGCAAAATGAAAGTTTGAGAACAAATTCTAGTTTTAAGGCAAGCTTGAAAAAATACTGTACTACTGGATGGCCAGAGAATTCCATGGTCAAGGCTAAATGGACACCAGTGCACCAGGCAAATATTCTAGAGAATACTGTGACTACTGTTTAAAGGCAAATAGATAAGAGTGGATTGATAAGGCAGAGGTCAACAACTGGTTCTGATATAAAACATTTCAGAAAAGGCAGACCAGATCATGCTACAGTAACTTTTATTGCAGAGCTCAGTAGGCCAGCACAGCTATTCGTAAGTATTATATACGCACACAAGTGGCTCATGCTTATGCCAAGCCAGCACAGGGCTAAAATGGAAGCATATAACAAATTAGTGTTAATAGGCAAACAATCATTAGACGTGTTAACAAGTGATGGTGGAGAGGCTGTTTTTCATTTTATTACTGATCTCTAGTAAGTGTTATTATCCTCATAGAATAACATTCTGTTATGAAATGCACATGCACAGTACTAAAGCCTTTGATAGTCCAATGTTTGCCAGCAGCAGTAGAATTGTAAACAAAGTGAAAGAATCATTTCTGAAACGCCAACAGCCATTAGTTTCACAAAGTTTATAGGATGCAGAGAGCTAATATGCTACAGTGTAAATAACAGGAATTTACTATGACCTGGGGAATCTAAGGAATCAATTGAATATTCAGTTTCTTTCCATTTTTCAAAACAGCCTATACATACACGCTTAATCTTTGTTGAATTCTTCCTGAATTCTGTCTTGAGTCTGTTACACATTTTCAAATCTTTTTAGGCAATAGAT
Source organism: Pithys albifrons albifrons (assembly GCF_047495875.1). NCBI lineage: Eukaryota > Metazoa > Chordata > Aves > Passeriformes > Thamnophilidae > Pithys > Pithys albifrons. The sequence continues at coordinate 77,472,752 of NC_092461.1, forward strand.
GCCTCTAACATTTCTCTCTTTTATATTACTTTAAGCAGCTGCAACTAATATTTCATTATGGTTTTGTGTATTGTTTTACTTTTAAACAGATTTTACTTAACCAACAAAAATGCAACTGAGCAACTTCTGCGCACTGTAGAAATTAGTTTTTTCTGAAGACTGGCAAAATTGGACATAGTATCTGATTTATTTTAAACTCTAGCTAGGGAAAGGGCATGGGTTGAGGAAAAGAACACGAACAACTCACATTAAAATGAAGAAGTTTACAGGACAAGACAGACTTAATCTTTGTCTACTTTCTGTTACTGGTCACAGAGTGATAACCTGAAAATTATGGATGCATTTTCTATGACTACCTATTTATTGCAATCATTTCTTCAGCTTTGACATACAACCAGAACAGTAAGTCTAGGACTTTTATATTTGTGTTGCAAATATGCAGTCTCCAACTACCAGGAAAAGCTGCATTGGGAGCTCAACCTACTCTATCACACCTGAGTAGCATCAAACCTCTCCTGAGCCACCTTCAGCAGCAACACAACACAGCAGGTAAATACACACAAGTCACTTTACTGCCATGTGCAAGCTAAACTTAGGAAACTTTACAGAACTATTAAATAAGCGATTATGACAATGTAAGATATTAAATACAGATAGGGTTGTGTCAACCAAGCTACTAATTTTAGTGGGTTTTGGTTTTAATTCTTCCCTTCAGAAATATTAGAAGTATTCAAGTAAGGATGATGCTTTCCCTTCCAACACATACCTCTTTCTTCAGATGATACTTAAAAATCAGAAAGTAAAAATTAAAGAATGTAATACACCAAGGCCTTACTGGGGAATAGGGTTTTAATGAACACACAAAGCAACTAGGTGACATCTTTATCAGCCCTCATAAACCTTGATTGAATACACAGTGATAAGGCCTGTTTAAACTGTCATCTTCGCGATAACATGGGCAGAGGCAATGTGGGCCTTAGCAACGACCTGTGCAAGAGAGGGAGGCCCTTCCCCAAGAGCAGCCCCCGTTGGGTAAGGTCTGTCATGTAAACAGTTCAAAGCTTGCATGGCTGGATGGTGTGTGGGGCAGGGGGAGAGGGAAGGCTGCCCAGGAGGGAACTCACACAGCTTCTCACCGCACCAGCTTGGAAGGGGGCACTTGCTTCAGAGCCAGGCTGAGTTTGGGCATGGCCAGCTGCCTGGGAGAAGCTGGGCACTCTGAGTCAGAGTGACCCTTAGCACTTAGGTCTGCAAACACCAAGAATTCAATATAAGTGGTTTTAAAGGACTCAAGGAAAGGCTTTTGAGGTTCTTTGGTGTTCAGTTTTGGTTGTTTTTTTTTTTGAACCCAACATCATCTATGAAGTGCATACCATTCAGCACTAGGAAGCAAGTCAGCATTTGGGACCAGCATGGCTATAGAAGTTGGCAGTGATACGACTTCTGTCAGAAGACCTGGCCATGGTCACCTGGAATACTGATTAAAAAAAAAAGATTAAAAAAAAAAGTATTTCAAACCCTTTTAAAGCATCTCCAAGAAACATTTCAGCAAATTGCAAAGTTAGAAAGTCAGGATTTAATTTAATTATTCTTCTGAACTTATTTCTAACTGAAAAAAAACCCCATATATTTGAACTTTTATTCTTTCTCCCTAAAACTGTTCTTCCTCACTGCAATGCTTGCAGCGACACCCACTGGCTGTGGGATGTCGAGTTTCAGAGAGTACTTACTAAATGCTTCAGCACACTGGCAGGATCATGAAGAGACAGAACCTCAGAAAAACGTTGCCACCCAAAAGCTGGCATTTGTTCAGGTCACTTTATGTTATAACTCAGTTCCTGTATACAATACAGCTCTTTTCCATTAATAGCTTTAATAAGGAAACAATAATCTGACTTGTTAAGTATAATAATATATATTTCTGTATAATTACTGGTTAAAAGAAACAATTACTGGTTAATTAATAACTCCCATTCCTTGGGTGGTGGAAGATATTAGTTCATTTAATGCCTATTTACTCTCTGGCAAGACTGTGAAGTAGTACCAGGGTTCAGCTTTCCATCAGGAAAACACTAAACTGAGCTGGTACACCACTGTGGGACTGACTGGCAAGGGAGGCATTTTAACAACTCAGGAACTCATTGGTGCTTTTGTAGGCTTCCCTGCCATACATCAGCAGATTTCTTTTAGTATCCTCAAGCAGTAATGTCTCATTTCACACTTAATAATGAGGGGAAACACAGAACTAAGTGATTTGAGTAAAAAACAAGGAACCCAAATCTAGCAAATCACAATCCAATTGCCTTAATTAGAGGACAACTTGTTTCTTCAACTTCCTTAGAGAAATTTCTCTGTAACACTAGTAGGTTCTTAATATTTAAATAAAATAATCCAAGTTTAAGCTGAAACACAAACAAATCACTCCTGTCACACAAGATATTCACCAGAAGAAAAGGCTAGGTTTCAATTTAACTACAACATGATGCCTTGGAAAGGATCAAGGGAAATTTCAGAAATACTTAGAATAAAAAAAACCTAGAAAAAAAGGAGAACTACTTTCTGCCTGCTCCATGGCACGAGCCAAGAGCAAATGGCTCCTGGCTGTGAGCACACAAGGTGTGTTTGCTGACTTACCAAGATTAAAAATATTTTAGTCAACTTCACATTATTTCCTACCTCTACGGCCACTAATGTTCTCTCCAGAGAGCCAGAAGCAGAACTATTATATTCACAGAAAACACATTTATACAGAACTTCCCGCAGAGCTGGGAAAAAAAATGTTATCCAGCGCCTTCCCAGCCAAACTTCCTCCTGAACTGAAAAATCCTTCCCTTTGATAAGAAAGCTGTGTCAGAGCACATTTCTGTCCCTGACAAAAGAACTGCTCACCCATGGCTTGCTCTAGTTTTGGCAGCTGTGTTCAGCAGAACCATGCTGCTCTTTCCAGCTAGTCACCACACTTCATAGAGCCACCAGCTTATCTTTCCTGAAGAAAAAAATTAAAATGAACTATGCACAACCAAGCAGTTACTGTGGGTAACACTACCCACAGTTCTGAGGCAGGCAGTTCTCCTCCAGGTTAGAAATTCCATTAATAACATAACACATCATTAAAGATCTCTCTCTCTTCCCTCCCCATCTTTATTTTTGCCTGTCCAGACCCAAAGCTATGTACAGAGATCTCCAATGCTTTATATACACAGTTCACAGCAAAATAAGCTAGGCTTGTAAACTTCTCTTGACTCTTTCTGTATCAGGAGGAGGTAAATTAATAAAGCACAAGGAGGGACACTTTCACTTGAACATGGAAAGCTGGTGCCTTTTAGATACTTGTTCCTAATCCATTGACAACCAATCCAAGGACATACACTGCTGCTCAGCAATCTTGTTCTGGAGTTTTGGGCTAAGTATACTGGGCACCATGCAGTGGGGGTTATGTCCAGGTTCTGTGTGGTACCTACCGACCTTGTCTCAGGCTACCCTTCCAGAAACGCCAAATGCACCAACACTTGAAAAATACCATGTTATCATGGATGCACTGCACTTCTGCTTTCAGTGCTAGCTATTACTGACACAGTACTGAGCCATCAAGATGCCTTAAGCTATATCCACCCTTCAGACACAGTAGGTCACATAGCATTGCCCAAGTCAGCATTTGGCCATGACAGGGAGGAACTTAACCTAGGGTGTGCTAAGCCCTTACCTATGATCCCTGGAAAAATCTGCCAACTTCAGGTCACCTCTATTAATATTCCTTTAAGCAGAACAGCTACTTTAATGGTTAAACACCTAGACTTGATAATAATTTTGTAGGAAAGTGTACACCAAATCCAAGAATTCCAGGAAAAGTAATGACATCCCCATTTACTTCCTCTTGAAGTTCCACGCCATCTGGGAAAAAGGAAGGCATCCCTACATTTGATATTTGAAGATGGTCAGAAACAAAAATATCAGACCAAATGAATATTAAATTCCTTTCCTTGTCCTGAAAATAATGCTAGCTCTCCTATAACTCTGTAAGTGCATATTCCCACCCTGTGGAAGGATGTTTTGGGGAGAGGTAGTGTGGTGGTCAGAAACAGATGGGACAGACACATGGGATATATGTTTGATTTTGGCTAATCCTGAGAGCAAGTAGCAATTATGGCAGCATTTTTGGTTTAATGAAAATTGGCAAGAGAAATTAAAAAGTAGGTACAGTTCCCATTCCGGAGAATGAGATGAAAAAAAAGTCACCTCTCTTCTGAAATAATCCTGTCTAGATGCTTTTTCTCTTTCCTGAAGACTATTTCACCATGTCCTCAAAGTTGAGAAACTCCTGCAAAAGCAAAACTATGAAATCAGCCAATGTAACTTTTCCTGGAGTGCTCAACAACTGTTTGCCAAATCTTGCCATCACCATTTGATTCAGCATAGCAGATAAAGCCTAAAATTTAATGTCTGGTATCCCAATCTTGTTAATGAAGATATGCTTTTCATATCTAATTCATTTCCATGCCTCTTACCAATAAAGCAATGTCAGCTTAGGACAAGTAGATACCCAGAGGGCTTGGCCCACTCAACCCTACTTGGCTGCAACACTTTAAAAGTTAAGTGGCTCCCAACTTCTGCCTGCTGCAGGGCAAGCACCTCACACAGCTTATTAGCAAGCAAGCACCTCACACAGTGACCAGTTGATCTGCAGTAGCTTTTTTATGCTGCTGCCTGTGTGCAGAGAGCCACAGTTCACAGCAACTCCAAGTCAAGATCACTTACTCCTTTACATCCTCTGTGTGCCACAGAAAGAGAGCTGTGTCAAACAGAACAGCAGATTCAGACCTTCTGCATCAGGGACCAGCTTGTAACTCCCCCATCCTTCCTCCTCCTTGTGTGGAACAGCTCAACTATACAGTGTATTACTCCAGGGAGATTTGGTGTGGAAGGACATATGCAGGGTGGCAGGACTGGTGGGACATACAAGATGCAGGAATGGCAGGCTTAATTACAGCAGGACTCAATTATCCATGCTACAAGCTCTCAGGAGAGGGAACAGAAGAATTTAAAATTCCTTAACTTTAGTAGATCACTCTTCTTCTTCCAGTCAGATTTGCCATCTGAATTTCTCACCTCAAAAAATTCAGAAGAACTGGGCCTATGACTGTATTTCAGCTTTAGGTTTCCCCATGCCCTTACCCTAACACACTTTTCTATCCCAACAAAGGGTGGGAAGTGCTTCCAGACTATGTCCTCCACATGAAGTGGCGGGAGAATAGTTTCAGAGGACAACAATGACATGAAGACTTCCTCAGCCTTACACAGAATCAGAGCCACCTGACGAAAAACTAAGATAAATATGAATTAGGTGTTTTAAGTGTGCTATATGCTATATATTGGAACAATACTGTCAAAACCCGTGACCATGATGCTTTGAATTGTAAGGCTATACTACAAACAACCTAAGGCCTTGGTGTTAGGAAAAGCAGCCTCATCTAAATAGACTTGAAGTAGTCTTTACTTTACAGGTCGCATCACAAAGATGAAAGATGAAAAATAATAGTATTGTATTTGAAAGCTCACCGACTATACAACATGCCCATTGGGAAATAAACGTTGTGTAATTGCTATTAATTTCACATAACTTTCATACAGAATATCATGATACTTTATAAATGTAAGGTATATGCACAGTAGGGATTATGAAATCTTAGCAGAAAAGTATTACTTGGAATGTGATTTCAGATTAACTTTATTCAAAGAAGGCAGAATTTTCTTCCTTCTTTATGGAGGCAGCAAGAAGCCTGAAACGAGATCCCTTCTCTTTGCAAGCAATCCTACTGAACTTGCTCCAGGCAACGTAAGTGGGCAAGACACACATTACTAGAAGACAGCAACTTCCATCTAGAGCGAGTTTACCTGAATGTTCCTTAAGTTGCCACCAAAACTGAACCAAAGATACAGTAACAATGAAAATTTCAGGCAGCCTATGGGAAAGAAAGACACCACCAAAACCAAACAACCTTGAAACATTTACTTGTTTCTGAATTTCCTCATGTGGTTGAGGACAGTTGTAACTGGACCAAAAGAAGTGACTCCACCCTCTCCTCAGGTGGTGGTGAAAATCTCTTTCTTACACTGACAATAGAGAGAAATAAGGGATGTCAATAAATTAATGTGAAAGTTTGCTATGACCAAATTCAGGAATTCCTCCTGTCAGTACATGCAATTAAGAGTGGAGTCAGATATAAGGACAGGGCCCCACTGTGCTCATGTCAAAGCACTGTGCCAACCTCAGTGTAAAGGAGGACAGAATAAAACTCAGAAGGGACAAATCAGGAAGGAAGGGACACAGTTCTGCTATCAAAAATAGAGGCAGAAAGAACTGAAATGGGGGATCTGAGTAGTGGGGACAGAAGCTCTCAGGACACGAAATGCAAAAACCCACAAAGGATGCGAAACAGAGACTTGCAAATAGAAAGGTAAGGAAGGCCTCCTGATAATTCAACAAGCATAAGAACCTGTACCAACCTGACCAACACTGACCACATCAGATTGCTATTTGTCAAACCTGAGTTCGGTAAAAGGGTTGGAAATTCTTGTTGAAAGAATAGCTGTCTGTTCAGCCTCTTGGTAGAAAGATAATGAGTTACTTCAAATCTCTGCCTTCAAGTAACTTGCGTACTCAGGGAAGCCTTGAGAAGCTGGACATTCCTTCTACTGAGCTGACTGATAGGCTTCAAAGCATATTTAACTATAAGCTGTGTTACTATAGGATGGAAAATATTAATCAGCTCTAGCCATCTAGGAAGAGTGTGGTTATCATTAAGAATATGTGGGACACTCATACAAGAATTCTTTACCCCTGCCCCTGGACAAGTTCTCTCATGTAATTTATCTGCTCCCACTGCATGCTTTTGAAAAAAAAAAAAAAGCAAGACTAAATGAATACTTTGAGCTAGAGCTAAAGGCAAACACTCCACTGGAACTTTGCCCTAATCAATAGTAGCAATGTTCATGTCACATGAGAGTCAGAGGATAGACTATGGTGCTTACTGAAGTCAGCAAATAAGCCAATTATACTTAGCTTGCTTGAAGAAGGGGACAAGTGAGGTCTGGTCCACCCACTTATTAATGCAATCACCATTATCCTTATCCCGTTTACTTTGTGCTTATAGTGTAATAAAAACATGTCTCAAACAAAGGGTGCTACTGACCCCTCGTGGGAGAAATATACATTTTACGATGCACAAGTGTTACTGGGGAAATCACTCAGAATTGTTTGTCTCCTCCCATACATCTAGTTTTAAGAAAAATGCAGTGAAATGGTGTTATACTGTTGCAAAGGGTCTCACAAGTGTACTCTCTTGATTTTAGGTAATTTTTCAGAAATTGCAGAAATTAATGGTTTTTACTAGCTTCTTTAGGGCAGTCATATAAGCATCAACAAATCCTAATCATAATAGAAAAGTCAGTGCAGCATCTATAACTTCAAGTCTTATACTGTTGAAAACTAAAATTTATACATTATCAGTTGACACAGTTCTCAATTTTTAATGTAATTTAAACTATTTTAATCTATCATAGCATTTACCCCCTAAAGAGTACTTTTTTAAAAAAAGAAAACTTACCATCTCCTGGAAAGCAAGGACATACTACTCTCATCACTGAAAAGGGAACAAAGTATTTAAACCTCTGAAATATTTTCCAGCCAAAACCTTCTCCTAAGTATCAAGTTGATATCATTCATTCTTAAAGCTTTGCAATGCATGCCACCATTTTGCACAAAGAACAAGATCTTAAACAATTTGGTTTCTGACAACTGAAACTACCTTTCCATATGGTGGAAAACCAGTCCGAAAAGGCAGGCTACTGCTTTTTATTCAAATACTACTGCTAACATTTCCTCTCTAAATAAAACAGAGTGTGTGTGTGGCTCAGCTTCGCGAACGAAGATTTGGGAAGGGCTGTCCCCACGTGGGTGTGCCCTTCCAGCCTGCGCAGTGGATTTTAGGTGACGCTCAGCATGCACAGAACTGGCCCCACCGTTTAAGCCCTGAGGTTCATCTGCCACGGCTGAGCGAGCTTGGACAGTGCCAGTGAAGTCCTCAGGACTAGAACCTACAGCACCCGGCATTTCCCAGGAGGTCTCCCATCCAAGTACTAATCTGGGGCTGACCCTGCTTAGCTTCTGAGATCTGGCGGGATCGGATGTCAGGGAGGCATGAGAAACCACCCTCTGCATTTCATTAAATGTCAAACACAAAGGAAATTTCCATGGACTTTCAGCATCCCTGTCACAAACAGATGGCTGCATACAGGATATAGCTGGAATGAGTTAAAACACCAAAGCACATTATACAGAGATTAATTATATTACACAGTACTTAAAACGCTATTAGAATTTAATAATTATTAATTATATTATACACTATGAAGTAGTCTTCTCAAAATCTAAACTCATCGCTATCAAGTATCATCAGCAAAACCAGCAGCTTCCACTGCAACCAACAGCAGCACCCGAAACCCCAGACACCAAGTCTTAAACCTATGCCAACACTGTTCCCAACTCATTCAATGAACAGGCATGAAGAAATATGTGACCAGTTTATAAGTCTCAAAGCAAAGAACAAGTGACTATTGAAAACATATTTTAAACATTTGCATCAATTATTTTAAAACTTTTTTTAAAAAAACTATCTGAATATACTTTTCATTCAGATCTGTCATATAAATCAAGGTTGAAGAAATCTTGAAAAATGAAAAGAAACTGAGAAAGAGAACAACAAAGTTTTTATTCTGTCAGTTCATTTTTTTCACCTGTATACTATGATAAATTAAACTAAGACATTTAAGTCAGGTTGGTTTTGTTGCCTTTGATAACATATACTTTTCTTTAAAAATGCATCCATTAAATTGAATCCTAGAAGTATAAACCATGATGCAGCATCTATTGTCTCAGAATATGGAAGTTACTGTATCTGGCAGATGTTTAAATGATCACATTTATATAGCCAGTCCTGGAAAGGCCATTCAATTCTAAGTAAACACAGAGTCTAACATACACTTAACAGCAGCTCTAGTCAGTACTATGAAATGCATATTTACAGAAAGTTTTGCAACATCACACATAAAAATTTTAAATCAACCTTTTTGTTGTTACAACATAATCTACTCCCCGTACTTCTATTATGTTGCTTTAACAATGTTTGAGTATATGGGAGATTCAAAGGCACATAGCACTTCTGATGCTTCTATAAACTCACTCTTCAATGATATAAGAGAACTAGATTTAAAAAAAAAGTTTGGATTGCAAACTTTCTCAATAAAGTCTGATGCACTTCTAATCAATGTATGCCAAAAAGTAACTGAGTTTGCAAACATTTTTTGAAGTATACAATCTTCTAATTCCGTGGTGACATCTAACATCACTGCAACTAAGAAGGAGGAAGACAAATGAGCCACCACTCCTTTCTCAATGCTATGTGCGCAAAAAATCACTGTTAATTCAGTCCAATTACACTTTTAAGTCAAGCTTCGGAAAAGTCAGTATACACCTTATATGAAGTTTTATTAACCATCAGCATTTCCTTTGAAAAACTTAGACCTTGCTAGGCAGTTTTAAAGTAATTATATACTATCTGCATACAGAAACCCTTACAGGCAACCTCAAATTTCTCCAATAAACAGTCACAACGAAATCTACCATTTTATGAAAATACAAAGTTGGTTTTAACAAAAGTAAAAATGTTCCTGTGGTTCAGTAAAACCTGTTTTCTAACATTAATAGTTTGTATTCATAAAGACACTAAGCTTGGGACAAAGATAGTATTTCCTAAAATCTCAAGATGAGACCAGAATAGTTTTCTAACTATGAAACGACATGCAAACATACTGATTTGTTGTCAGTTATTTCTGTTTCTCTTATAAAAGACTTACTGGATCAGAGTAAAGCAGGTATTTTTACATGTTTGTTTAGACAATTACATTTCCCCCATACTAAAAATGTAACATACAGAACATTTAGTCACATGCCTGACACAAAAGTTGCTTCTGTAAATTTCAGCATTATGTCCTTCAGACCCCCATGACCAGTGTAGCAATCAAACAGGTTTCAGAAAGTTTAATGACACCTAAATTTGCTGATTTTCCTATACAGAAAGTATATACAAATTTATAAATCCTCAGAATGGGTATTACAATTATATTAACTGGATTCAAAAGATACTTGCATTCTCTAAAGACTCTATGGCTGATGCCCATTCAATAGTTCTATCAAGGCACTGTACAGTCATTAAATCTCTAGTATTCTCCAAGATGTGCTGAAGAATATTGTGAAGGTGTTTAAGTTGTTAAAAAGCCCTGAGTCAGAACTTGTGTATTTACCACAGGCTTAGCTATAAAAATGGCACACACTAAAACTTCTGTAGATAACAGTTTTGCATTCTCAACACAAACAAGTTAGGAAATGCACAAAAAGACAACAGTATGAATTCCAGCAACTTAGACAAGAAAGCTATACAGTGTACATTGTGGCAAATCACACATGGCTATTGTACCTAAAGTTATAGTCAGTAAAAAACCTGTGCAATGTATTCAGACATCAAAACTGATGAAGCAAAACAAAACTGATGCATTCCCCATCCCTTCCCAAAAACAGAGAACAGCTAGAGACAAATTCTGCACTTCGACAGAAAGGAGGTAGCACTGCTAAAGGTTAGGCTGTAGTATCCCTGGGGATTTTTTCTAAGTGAAAACTTGACCCATGCAGCACAAAGAACAGGACAGGCTCTTCAGTTCACCAGTGGCTACTGGAAGAGTAATATTAAATTTCTGACATTTAATTTTGTAAAGGAAGCTCAGGTCACTAGCTTCAAGAAGCTTCTTCAAACAATTTAGTGTTAACACAAACCACAATTAATACTGCTAATTAGATGTACATAAATTTTCATTTCTAGAAAAAATCTACACAGTACTTGGATTAAAGGACCATTTCATGTCTTTAAAAGAGGCTAAAATACCAACTGTAAGACTATGCTAACAAGGCACAAGTATTTGTGCAAATCTGCTATATGCACACCCAGCCCAAGTTAAGAACAACACCTTCTAACAGAACTTAAACATTTACAATGTAACTTGTGCAGTTTTCAGTGTCCACTTCAGGAAAATGGGATTTCTCCAAACACCAACATACAAGCACACAGTAATCCAACAAATGGAAAGTTGCACTACCCATCAAAATTTTGAGAAATGCCATATGAGCTTGGGGTATAGTTAGTGGTAAAACAGGTTTTGGAGGCAAAAAAAAGTCAAACATAAGTTATGCGTAAGTTAACAAGCTACAATGATTTATCTAATTCCATTAGCCTCTTAGGTTGTCTTCATACTTTCAATTACTGTGTACTGAATGTGACTATGTATTTTACTAAAAGGAAAAGAATAAAATACTTTATTATTTTAATATCTGAGCATACCTCACATCTGAACAATATGTATTATTAGATGCCTTCTTAATTGTTTCAAGAAACAAATTGAGATCTTTCATTTCATTTTATTTCAAAACTGCTAATAAATACTGGGAGATAATCATAATAAACTAACCTTGCAACTCTTACATTTTATGACTTTACAGTGTATTAAACACTTTACTAATTTTTCTCATTTTCACTTTGCTCAGGTGAGACACTTTTATCTTCTGCTGAAGACAGAGGTACAGGGACGTATCTTCAACTCTCCTATTTGTTATGATCCCCTTTGGCTTCCAACTGAACTTCTGTTTTTACCAGACTAAACAGAGTAAAGGAACTTACTAGGTTCCTCAGCAACACTAGTTCATCTTCTACATCAGAATGCAAAGACGATGTGTGAATATAAATACCTATTTCAAGAAATTATACTGGATTTGCAAACGTTTTTCCTCATTATGTTTTTAGAAAGGCAAACACCACATAGCCTTCCCAAGACCTGTCAGTAAGAGGCCTATACTAATAATTCAAGCATGCACGTAATCTAGTCTTTCTAATTCAGCTCTTTCTTGAGCATCACATTAGCATCAAGTTGGCATACTGTAATTTCAACTGGCACACAACATTGCCAAATGAGTTCAATTACAAACTCCTATGCAGTCACATACACCTGCTGTGATTCCAGTACAGAAGACTAAAGCTGCTCCAAGAACGATACCTTGTCTCTGTTTCCATAGGACTGCGATGACATTGAAGTACTGAGAGTGTTACAGTGACCTAAAGCTTCTCTATTGAAAAGTACAAGCCTAGCAGAGCACTTACCTATCTATGTTACAGTATGTGCCTCCTGCAGACAAGAAACTTAATATTCAACTCCAGTTTCCTACCTAGAATGCTTACAGTACTTACTCTGCTGAATTTTTTCATTCAGGATAAGTGGGAACACCTTCCAGGAATTCTGATTTGTTCCAGTAATAAAGAATTAGGAAAATGCCAACTGCTATATTGAAGTTTCAGTTTTGAGTTGCATTATCAAAAAGAAATCCACCCTGCCTTTTGCTAACAACAGTTTACAGAGGTCCCCTTGAGGAATAAAGAGGACACAATATTCAAAATACATCCACCAGAGACAGAGGAAGGCAAGGTATAGATCTGAGGCATTACAGGCTAAAACTCAGAATGGATTGTGAAATGGGACATCTTATTACAGAAGTATTTCCAGGGGAAGCATCACAGGAAAGTGAAGCCTACTGTAGAAAGTTCAGCTGTAAAACATGCTACAAAAAAAACCCCAAACCCCTCAACCCAAACAACCAAAAATACTCCACACAACAAAAAATCAAAACCAAACCCACCCAAACATAGTGGCATGCACATTAGCCAAATGAGAATTGCAGCAAACACTCAGGTGCACTCAGAGTTCAAGTGGAGATAGCAAAATGCTGAACTGAAAAAAAGCCTTATATCAGAAACTTTCCAAAAGCTCCTTGAGATTTTGATATTTCAGAATAGGAACCCAGGAAGCAAAAAGGGAAGGCTATCTCATTTTGCTAAGAATACAGATACACAGATTATCTGAGAACAGATGACTACTAGTGTACAAAGTAAACCAGACTACTCTGTTGACTTCAGTTTATGATTATGTCCAATGAAAAAACACTGAAAAGCATGAGGAACATTTGCCATGCTGGAGCAGGATTAAAGATGGCTGTCAAAAGGCTGCACATTACTTCACTTTTCAATGTCAAAAGCTACTCTACATAGATTTTTTTCCAATATATCATTGTAGCTGATTCCTGCAAAACCCTATTCAGTGTTTAAATCTTATTGCTTAAAGGTTTGTATGTCTTTACAGTTTATTAGTAACATTCTTCTGAGACTTTTGCCAATGTTTGCCCAATTCAGGCATATCAATATAAGCTTCAAAAGACAGATTGATTTATCTAAAGAGATCAAAATTTTATGCCTTTATCCTTACTTGGATCTTTCCCTGAACTGTATCTTTGCCCACATTTTTGACATATGCAGTGAGAATTAGATGATAAATTAATCTTAGCCGCAAGTAAGGCACCTAAATGACTCCAGCGTGGATTTATTTATTGTTCTGCAAGAGCATGTCCAAATAAAGTCTGCACAATAGCAAAGGGCTACATGAATATGCACTCAGAAAACTGTTGGATCACTTAGGAGTAAGTACATATTCCTTTTGGCTACAAGAGATTCCTTAAATCAGCATATTTTCTACCATCAAAAATGATGAAAGTATGTATTTGTTATCAAAATGTTAATAGTCTGCAGTTCCTGACAGTAGCAATTTTTGGGTCAGGAACAGGTCTTTGTCACATCAGTGACAGCAAACTCCTTCAGGCAAATTCAGCTCACCTAGGCAAGGCTCACAAAATTCAGTGTTCTGTCAGCAATACCTTCATTTGCAGTATTACCCAGTAATGCTCACAGATAAGTTTGAGTGTTAACACCCAACTCAGATGAATAAGCAGTATTAAATCTTCATTTTTGCTCTTGACACTGCTTGAAGACAATAAAACCCACTTAAAAAGAAAGGAAATCTTGCAAAAACTTCAAGATTTTCTTTATTTATAGACCCACAATTTTTAAAAGGCTCCACATGTATATGTTCCTCCACAACTGATCAAGTTACTTCATTTGAAATGGACAACTGACCCACTGCTCAAACCTCTTCCTTTCCAGTCAAGTTAAAAGCAATTCTGTACCAAGTCGTGTGACTAGCAGAATTATGATGTTAACTGATTAGGTTAGTTAGCTTGAACCTGTTAGACTTAAGTGCTGTTTTGGAAATATAATGTTTCTAAACCAGATTTTTCTTTTTATGGCTTCCTTCCCAGCCCATCCTCAGCAACAAAGGGCACAATAAAGTTAGAATTACCTTAGCATTGTATTCTGAGGCCTGATCTTAGGGAAATGGTATATTTATTACTACTGTATATAACTTTGTATTGATTTTTCATGAATGTGTATTTCAAGATGGAAATTACTGTGAATCAGAACTGTCACAGGAAAGGTGTCAACATTCTCCAGAAAATCATAAAGTAAAAAAAAATTCTAAATATTTGTATTTGGTAGTAACTGACAACATTAAAAAAAATCCCTTACATCATTTGACATCTTATACATATATGGTACGCATGAACAAAACCAAAACAAGATTCTCCCTTTAAACTTTAAGGGGAAGAAGACAGAAAGAAAATGAAAAAAGACTGCTTTAAATTATCCTCAGGCTTAGATGTTTCCGAAGAGCAAAGCTAAAAGCTGACTGTTCAAATACTGTTCTTTTATTTGGCGTGTTCACAGTCTTTAAACAATTACCATGTAATGAACCTGTGCTACAGTATTAGAAATGTTTTCATTAGAACCTTTACTGCCTTTCAAACTTACAGAGATTAAAACCATCAAAATGCCCTTAATATTTCACAACCTAGTAAAAGACACTGGTTCCACTGTCTAATACAAGAGAATCCTCCGTTCAATTGCCTTGCGGCATATGGGGCATTCACTCATTCGGTCTCCACAAAGTTGACACGTTCCATGACCACAGAGAAAGATCATATTCTTCAGACGGTCCAAACAGACAGGACACATAGTCTGTAAAAGATTATGACAGATTACATAGTCAATGGCAGTAGCTATACAGTATTGAAAATTTCAACAATTTGTATGTTGCATATAACAACAAATACGTCATCTTAAGCATAGCAAGTAAGTTCCATAGCATAACCCAGTCATTAACCTAAATAGTTTCTTTTTTTTAATCCCATTTTCACATGACATTTACTTAAAATACATGGGCTTTTCCTACTTATCCTGACACAAACAACTGTGTAGCTTTTTTCCAACTATGATCCCTTTAAGTAAGACAATCCAGTAGTCGGCTGACATAAAATTTTCAATATCATTACTTAAGTTTGCAACACTAAGACATTCTTCACAGTCTCCTTTATGTTATGTAATCTTCAGGGAACAACACAAACAGCTTTAAGTATGCAATGCTTGGGTCATGATTTACAAATTTCTTCTCAGGCTATCTAGACATTCATATACTTACCTTTAAACACCAAGCACTGAACACATGCAGAAGCAATAAAAATACTGCATAATCAGTAAGATTTGTAAAGATTTGATACTTTGTGGAAGTTATCTACAAGAGAACACCTCAAGTTTCAAATGAAGAATAGTTTAATAAATCCATGACCTTCAGTCGTAACAGTAGCACAGCAAACTTTTAAAATCAGTTTTAATTGCTAAACATTGAAGTGACAGCCAATGCCCCAAAAAGATCTCTAAAAGTTCTTCAACAGCAAAATTCATTTTGTACCAAGCCACTTCACCTTTTGTCATATGCAGAAACTGTAGTTTTGGTAAGGCATGTTCCTTCACCATAAATATATTGCAGCCATATTAGGATTTCATTTATAACAGTTGATCAAAGGTTAGTAAATGAATATATGTTACAGATGATAATTAAGACCATTCTGTAGTACATCAAGTCAAATCTAAGATGTCCTCAGATCTGAGACACACTATACATATCTACCAATTATAAATGTTGACCTCATACATAATATGAAATACTGAGAAGGCTCATATTTTAAATACAAATTCATTTTATCACCATCTTGCACCTGTGACTTGTTTCCATATTCCTCATTGGGTGTTTACTTCAATTTGTTCATCTCAAGAGAGAGAATTCATAGTAGGAATAGGATTCAGTACAAACTTAGAGCACACCTTCTGTGGAATTGAGGTATTCACAGAATAACCGCATCAACTACGTTGGAAAAGACCTCTGAGATCATCAAGTCCAACCTATGACCTAACACCACCTTGTCAACTAGACCATGGCACTAAGTGTCACATCCAGTCTTTATTACTTCCTAGAGTAAAAAGCTTAGTGAAAAACCAAAAAAATTCACCATACTTCTGCATATTCAGAGCTTAAAATGACATGGAATCTGGCCAAACATCTATTTTAATCCCCAGGATACCAGTATAATGGATTAGCAGGAGTATAAAGCCTTATGACAATTTATGTTTAAAAAAATCCTGAAGGGGGCTGTGCTCAAATAAAAAAATATGCCCAAGACTGAGCCTTAGTCAGTCAGTCATGCTCATTTTTCTGTTCACATTAAGTCACCAGTTTCACATCTCAACAGGAAAATTAAGAGTACTCTTCCTTCAGTAACTCAGACTTCAAATAGCAGTGAAACACCTATTTCCAAGGCAATGAACATACAACTGTCCTGTGACGAGTGTTTATAACCTGACAACACAGGAATCTTTGGGGAAAAACCCCTACTTGTAGCCTTTATTCTGTGTTTTAGCTAATTATTTGCCTTTTTGTCTAACTAGGATGTCAGAATTACTAAAGTTAAAGGCTGTGTCTCTCCAAATGCCACACCATCATTTAAAAATGAAAACATTGACCCAGAGACTCAGAAATAATAAAAAATAACATCTGTTTAAACACCATTACTTTTAATTGTTTCCATCAGTGAAGCACAGAAATCCTAACCTTTTGCATTTTATAGGTATTTTCTGCAATTGCATGCAGTAATAGCAAATGGCCCAATTTCTCCTGTTTAGTATGAAAGCAGAGTATATAAAATACATTAGCTGTTTGCTTTCTTAACATGATACTAACTTAACATTTAAGTTACTTCACACAGTAGGAGAACTCAGCAGGCAGGACAACCAATCTTCCTGTTTGCTACACAGGGTTTTCTCAATTAGTTCAGGAGTTTTCCAGTGGGATACTAGCCCAGATAACTGAGTTTTATGCAACTTTCAAGGAGAATATCTTACTTCACTAGCAGTTTATATACACTTTTACTGAATAAGCAGTACCTGTGTCTATTGTACTATTAGTTTGTTACAACATCCTCCGCATCAAAGATCTTTTGCAGGAAAACAAATACTATAAAAAGGCACTATGCCTGTTATCTCTACGAGAACTACTTCTTTGGGTAAGTAGTCTGAAAAACTGCTCACTGCACCTTAAGTATAATTTGGTTTGCAATTCAAATAATTTTCTAACCACTAAAAAGGTGTTTTAAACCGCTTAAAGTATCAGTTCCCCATTACTAAAACCAGTTTTTCCAACAATATACAGGTGCACAGTGACAAAATAAATTTATTCTTAAGGAGGAAGAAAGTGATGTAAGTATGGTGAAGGAACATACATAAGATATTAGACAGATGATGGTGATCATGTGTGAAATGGAGTGAAAGTATTGCAATTACAGTCAAAAAGGTTCACATTCAGGGAATCCCTGAAGAATGGTGTGGTCATCAGATGTGGGAGATTCTGTTGACATCAGCATCACTTCTGCTTGGCACCAGAAATGGTTTTAAAAGCTTGCTGCACTAACATATTAGATTATCACTGAAGGTATGAGTTGAAACAAAGGATTATACCTGCTGAAAGAGAACAAATTAATTTTAAGTAGAAAAATACCAATTTAACATGAAGACTAAATTGTTACAACATAAATCAAAAGAACACACAATTATAGTGGACTGCTGTGCATCACTTCATTTACAATTTTGAAAAGTGACAGGAAGAATTTTTACCAAATCCAACTTGCTACTGACAAGTATGATATACAACCTGCCCAGTCACAAGACTAAGCAGAAAAGACACAATGGAAAACATAGAAGAGCCTCAAGTCAAGATGCACACAAGAATGACCAGAACCAACTCTTTCCAATCAAAGGTATTAAACAAATCTGGCTTCTGGCTAGCAAACCCCAAAGGTAAGACAAAATTGTATAGAATAAAAGAGCATCTAACAAAAACTGAAAAAAACCCTGAAATCACATCTCATCAATATGAAGAACTGTAATCGAGTTTCCTTTTCATGTGTCTATACATAACAGTATCAGCACACCTAAAGAGAATTCTAGTATCTTTTATGAACTGCTAAAGTAACTGGGAAAAAAGTACATCTGAAGAAAAGAGATTACTTGCATTTAAGCATTCATCTTTTAAGCATCTTTTACATGTATCATTTCGAATGCCAAACCAGTAACCTTATTTTTTCCATTCAATGATACAAAGTAGAGCAGAAACTAAACAGTAGATGTAAGACATCAGAGATATCTAGAAACTCCAGATATTACTGTTAAGACAGACATGCATTTTTCAAATGACAATTTTCAATCTGCATGTTCTTTTACAGATAAAAACTACACATGAATCTGCTTTGAATTTCTATTACTGGGGTGATGGCCCAGTCAGCATACAACAGAAACAGCTCTCCACAGACATTCCACTGAGCACATCAGCTCCCAGAACTAAGGAATTTAGAGACATGGCCCTAAAACTGGCCCACACTTTAGCCTTAGCTTTCATACACATGAACAGCTGAAAGCCACAACTATCTGGACTAGATGTGATGCTGCCATCACTGAAGTATTACTGACTGCTGTAAGCCTACAAGAGGAAAGGCGAGTTAGAACACCTCTGCTTCCTGTATCCATGAGAAGTTTCTTCCAATTTTGTTATACATAGGGAAGCCAAAAATCATGTTATTAATGTTCTGAGAGAGTAAATTCTTATAATAATCAGATACCCCAGGTCCTTTACTGCTGAAAAATCTAAAAATCAAGTTTTCCTTCAGATGGAAAAGCAATGAAACCATTCAGTAATTTAACACAGCAAAGTCCTCCATGTAGACAACTACTTAAGCAGTTCTAATGGAACTAGACTTAGAGATGCAACAAATTTAGGTAGGTAACATTTTTTCTTTTCAAGTAGGTTTCTGATCTGCCCAACCAATGAAAAATCAATACAATCTGTAGCTAATTTGTATAAATTTCCTCCTGCAAATATTATATGTAATTACAGATGACAAATCTCAACATTTAAATTCCAAATATTCAAATTATATGTACAGCACTTTCAAAGTTTAAACTCTGCAACTACACAATCTTTTGAAGAGTATGTGAACTATACCCTTGGTATGACAGGTAACTGCCAGTCATTGTTCAAAGGCAGTTAATGAACAAACAATTAAAGATTTAGGTAGATATAGAATGCTGAAGAAAATCTACATTTATCCCTGCTCTGTGAAAACAGCTCCTGCTGTACCCACATACTCTGGTCAGTTAAACAGGCAGAGAATACACTGACTGGGCAGAACACCTTTTTTAGTGACACCAACACAGATGCTCTATTAGATGGATTATGAAACCTGACCACTTGATTTTTTTTGGTTTAACCCTGTACATAGAGGACACACAAGCCACATCACACAAAAAAAATACTGGTCATTTAACTAAACTTTAAGAGCTGATGCACTTCAACATATCATTTTGCTTTAAAAATCAAAGGATGCACTGGCTTTTTCAATTAGCTTAGTAGTACGTAACATTTTTATTCAGCACTTTTACCTGTTCCTTGATGTCTTGTAACTGTTGCTGCAGCTTCTGTACATCTGCATTGACATTAGTGTTGTCTTTGTCTTTCTGCAAAACTGGAATGTTTCCACTTGCTGTAATGTAAAGAATATAAGGATACATGATTATGTGGCAATTAACAAAACAGCAATAATTATTTCCAGTGTCAGAACTACAATTTTTCAATTATCTGTATTAATAATAGTCAATTATCTTTGATAATCTAATTAACTACATTATCACTGCAGCTCAATTAATAAATACTTTCTTTTGAGTTTAGTGGCAACACTTCTTTGACGAATATTTCCACAATAATGATACTTGTAGTCCCTTAATGTTCCTGGAGTTCTTACTTGCCAGTAAAGTTCCTGAAGTGATTTTTTTTTGCAAATTTGTTTTTTTAAAAAAGCCAAATTCTTTCACACTGAAAAGACTTTTGTCTACACATATGTTTCTACCTGGAACAAACTCACATTAACATTCCTATATTTGATTGATCTGTGAAGCAATGCTACTATAAGAAACAGAAAAATTGTCAAGTATTTTAAATTTCCAGCGTACTGAAAATCTGATTTTACTGATTATTCTTGTATTTATCTACTTCAGAACATTATGACAAGAATGAACTAATATTCTACTTCCCATAAACTCAGCTGAAATACTGAGCACCACATATACACACACACACAGAGTAACTGCCAATAATTCACAGATTATGCAATGTCACAAGAAGTTTCAAAATAAGTCAAAGCAGGAGATGTAAAACTGAACATTCTGTCAGCAAAGTTGCTTGTACCTAGATGCAAAGCTTTTAACATTCCTTCAGAGTTCCAAAAGTAAAAAACCTCAAAACTTTATTTGCTCATTCGCACGATTACGAACAATCTTCAGCTTTTGCTTCATAGGATACTGATACATGGTCAAGTTATCACACGTGTTTCAGCTTCTACTCTGAATGCTGGAAGGAATTCTCCAGTGTAATAACCAGTGTTATTATCTAATCTGCTGCTATCACTGTAGAAAGTAGTGCAAACAGCAAATAGATACCTGCGTTAACACTGGTTTTATTTAACCTTCAGAAAGGAGAGAAAATATTTAGGTCATTTTAAAGAATGAGAATAAGAAGTTGGTGGAGGAATGTGAAAGAGTATGGGCTTTGGAGTCACTCACAAATATCATCAGTGGTATCTTCTGTACCTTTCCCTCCGCAGCACATTATGAAAGGCACTCTTCGCTCAACCACTGCCCGGCACTGCACACACTTCTTCATTAGGCTTGCACAATCTGAGAGCACAGAGAAGTAAGTCAGTCAACTCTAAATCCTGCTACTTCATTTTCCTTATTTTCTATACATGAGCTTGTCTAATCACAATAACTATACAGCAATGACTGAACAGATGCTTTTAATACAAATAACTACTTGAGTTCATCTTCACATTTCTGCAAATCATGCTTATAAACAACATCCTGTTTAGGATTCAAAGCACATCTATTCTCTATCTCCTTTTAAAGTATTTCAAGCAAACAGGTTCCTCTTTCTCTGAATGGATGTCTATTCCATGAGAATTGCAGAAGTTAAAAAGAACAATTACACATATTTGAGATCATAATTTCAAAAAAATGTCTTGACTACCTCCTTTTTCCTTTAGAAGAAAGGATCTCACTAACTATCCTAATGCTCCAGAGGCAAAGAGGGGCAGCTCCTTACCCTTAAGAGTAAAAATACATCTTTCAAAATAATCTTGGAAAAGAGGCTGTAATTCTTCTACAAAAGCCAAATTGTTATGTTTTGGATGCTGAAAGGTTACTATGAATTAATAGAGTGGGTCCTATAAACTCCACAAATTTGAAGACTCTCTCTCATTCTGCTTGAACAAAATGTCCAGAAAAATAGTCAGGAAAGAAACCATCTGCAGCCATTAAACTTTTTTCTGTCCTTGTTACAGCTCAGACTTCGTAATGTGCAGTACACTGCTAAAATCCTTCACCACAGCAATCAATCTTTTTGTTGTCCTCTTTCCTGGGAAATAAATCAAGAAAACTTCTCTCACCATCTTTCAACTGCAGCCACTGAAAGAGGCCAGATTAGGATAACTATTGCCAGTGGTTCAAAGTCAGCTGCCTCAGCCAGAACAGAGGAAGAAACCAGACTTCTAGAGCAAGACCAAGTAAGGAGTTACTCAGGGGAATGATGGCCCCTCCCTCTTGTGTAGGTCATCATCAACACAGACTGCTCTTCTCCAGACAAATTACCCTCCAACCTCTGACTGAAATGCCTAGAGACAAGGTGATGGCTGCATTCTCATTCACGTATTCTGAAAACCGAAACATTTCTGGCCATCTCCTATGTATTTTTTTTCTTACACAGGATAAATCAAAGTGAAACACAAAGAGTGATTTTTGCAAAGATATATGATGTGTCTTCTAGGGAAAAATACAGCCCTTGTGCAACTCTGTAGATTAGTAATGAAGCATACTAAATATTTATTTATAATATTCTTTTAAAACACCATTTGCGTATCTGAATGCCCCAAAAAAGCTGCAATAAAGCAACAAAATTAATTCTAATCACTTCCAAAGTTTTAATGATACAGAGTAGGCTTCTGTAATAAATAATTTAGATGGAAGAGCACTTGCTTCCTCAATTTTTGAAAATTTGTCCTCCAATTACTCCCAGCATGCTAAATAATGCCAAAATTCTGACTATCACACCAGAATATCAAGCAAGTTGGACTGAAACCAGACTACTAATGAACTTTTAGCAATCCAATTAAAAATGTTCTGTTTCACAGTTACTTCAAAAAGAGATTCTGTCCAGTTACTTACTCTCACAGGCACACATATGACCACAAGGCTGGAAAAGTACAGCCGCCTTTTTGTCTGAACATACCACACATTCTTCAATCTGCAAAGAACAACAGATATATGAGAAAAGTTTATCTCCTGCTCCCTACATTAATTTGCAAGGCACATGGACTTCAAGAAACTATCTAGTGGTGTTTTTTAACTAATTCACCACCTCAAAATGTAACTGAGTTGTCACACCAACTTCTAAGAGGAGATATTTTCTGGCAATTTTTACACATTCAGTACACTGACAGGTGGCACAAAGAAGTAGTTAGGACAGTATACATTTCTTTTTATTCTTTTCTCATTCTTTATTCCATCATATATACTTAAATTGGCACTGTGCAGCATGGAGAAGAGAGGTCTCTGGGGGGGACATTATTGCAGCCTTTCTGTACTTAAAGGGGGCTTATAAGACAGATAGGGACAAACACTTTAGCAGGGCCTGTTGCAATAGGACAAGAGGTAATGGTTTCAAACTAAGAGAGAGTTGATTTGGACTAGATGTAATAAAGAAGTTTTTTTATAATGAGAGTGGTGAAACACTGGAACAGATTGCCCAGAGAGGTGGTACATGGCCTGTCCCTAAAAACATTCAAGGTCAGGTTGGATGGGACTCTGAGCAACCTGATCTAGTTGAAGATGTCTCTGCTCATTGCAGGGTGTTGGATGTTAGTTACATGACTATAATTAAAGGTCCCTTCCAACCCAAATCATTCCATAGATTAGCTTCTTTAGCTGGATGAGTAGAGGTAGAAGCCTTACTTTCCTGCTCCAGATGACCCAGTGGCAGAACCCTTTCAATGACTATAAAGAAAGTCTAGAGAGAAAGAGCTCCCACTATGCTGACATTTGGATTTTGAAAATATGCAGTGCAGGATAGTGAATGGCATAAGAAATAAGGAGACTTGAACAGTAAAAACAGTACAAATTTATATTTACAGCTTTTGTTTTTACTCTGAAGTAGAGAAAAAAACCCAAACATACCACAGAAGCAGACTAGTCATATATTTGGAAAAAAATTTAAGAGTTGGATTTTCAAAAAAAAAAAAAACAACCAAAAAATCCAACAAAACTCCCAGCCAAATGAAAAAAGGACTCCCAAAAAAACCCAAAAGCAAACAAACAAAAACTGCATGTGGAACATGTGATTTTTTTTAATACCTAAAAAGCAAGAGAACAAGACCTAGTGGTTACAGGGAATAAAAGACTCTTAGAGAAAAGCAAGTGGGATGCACCCATATAGTCACAAGTACTTGGGAGTAACTATTTGAAAAACCTGAAGACCTTACTGAGACTACGTCTCCAAAACAGGGCTCAACTGGTTGATACCCTGAAGAAAAAAGACAGCATAATGAAATTCATGATTCCAAAGAAAGAGAAGGTGAAAGCTGAAAGTAATTATTAAATTCAAAAACAAGCATATATTAATTAACTCAGTTTACAGGCAAATCATCTTTTAAGCAGCCCTAAGGAATGAAAGAACTCAGAAGAATTGAATACTACTGAGGGAAATTATACTTCAAAAAAAGCAGTGATTTACCTTAATATGAAGTAAAAAAAATACCATGGCAGGGAAAATAATCTATTTCAATAAAGTATCCTCAGGTGACTGTATTAGGAACTCTGAGGATCTGAACAATAAAGACATTGCAAGGCAGGAAGAGGTACAGGCAAACACAAAAGAGCAATGTACAATGTTGGGACTAGATATCATTATGATGCAAAATTAATTCCATTTAGTGAGATGCGTGTAAGGCAAACTACCACATAAAGTAAGCTATGTATTTCCTTGACTTCATTTTTTTTTCCATTTTTCCATTAAAGAAGAAAGAATAAAAAAACTCTGGAGGTTTTTACCTTTGTCCTAGACTGAACTTGTTCCTTACAGATCAGGCATTTTTTCACCCGTGGTGAGCACAGAGAACATGTAGCAATGTGTCCACACGGGCCAAACAGCGTATCTCTCTTCATGTCTGAACACACCATACATTCTTCTAAGGTTTCAGAATCATTGTTGATCATAGATGGACTTCGTGAGCCAACCTGACCACTACAAAGAAACCGTGCAATCAAACTTTTAAGAACTAAAAAAACCCAAAATCTTAATTTAAAAAGCACATCAATTGGCTGTTTATATACTCCTATGCATTTGGGCATCATCTTATCATCATAAAGCAATCTGAACTTTCCCCACACACTGGAGTGCAAGGTCTGACATTGAACAGAATCAGGGCACGCAAGTCAGAACAGCATGCCATAAACATGTACGTAAAAAGATGTAAAAAGCTCTGCCCTCTCATCCTAAGAGTGACACACCTGTGGATTCAGAACTGCACAGCTGAACACTTTAACCCTGCCCACGTTTCCAATGCCCAGCAAGTGCCAGCCCCGGGCTCGGGCAGCTCAGGTGGGCGCGCTGTGCTGCGGCGCTTCCGGCAGAGGGCGCCGCTCCCCCAGCCCTACAGCCCCTACGAGGGGACAGCCAAGGGATGAGCCCAGACAGGGACACAAAGACTCTGAAAGAAAATAAACACCTTATTCCTTGCCCGGGCAACATCAATAAAAACCGCTCCTCTTTGAAACATTTTGAAAGTATCAGTTTGACTTCCATATAGGAATTAAGGATGACACTCATGTAAGGCATCATGGGGAGTACACAACTAGGACAAGCTGAAGCATCTCGTACTGCATGCACCTGGCAATGCAACATTTCACTGGAATTGTAATTCCTAAAGACATCAGGCCCACCCCCTCATGCTCTTTTTACAGAACCATACAATCATTCAGGTTGACAGATCACCTGCTCAAAGCATCATCATCACTAAATTCATACAAGGCTATATTGGGCTTTGCCCATTTCAAGTATTTAAAAGCTGTACAAACAGGTATTTCACATCTTTCTAGGCCAACCTGGTGCAATGCCTAATTATTCTTCCAGTAACTTCCTCCCTACCCATTTCTGAAGTTCCACCAACCCCCACCTGCAGATTGTCACCTTCCCATTCTCCCCTTTCCCACACTCACATGTATGAGAGTCCTTTAAGACTTGGGCAAGTTTCAACTAAAATATCTGTAAATGGTATTCAATGTACGATTAGAAAATCAAGAATTAATTCAAAGTATGAAAAAAAAGAAAAAGCTTGCATGTTTAATATTATTGCTGATAAAGGCACAATGTTGTAAATAATTTGGTCAATCTACAGAAAGCAGAGATCTGGAAACTGTGTAATTTATGACTATACAAACCTGACTTTTTCTTTGTGACATTTCGCCAGTGCCTTGCAGAGACTGGGATCAGGGCAGAGATCTAGAGGAGACTGACCCTTCTTGTTACGAATGCTGAGATCAGCTCCATTGGCTGCCAGGAAGCACGCAATGGATGCTGCACTCTTCTTCTCTGCTCCTTGAGTGCCAAGTCCCATTATTAACTGAAAGAAAATAAATATGGAAGCAACTTGAAAGACTCTGTAAACAGTTAAGACTCATTTGGCTAAAGAAAAACTACTTGACAGGCACACATGCACATATGTGGGGGTTGGTCTCTTCTCCCAGGCACTCAGCAATAGGACAAGGGGGCAAGGGCTTAAGCTCTGCCAGGGAAAATTTAAGTTGGATATCAGAAAAAAATTCTTTCCAGAGAGAGTAATCAGGCATTGGAATGGCCTGCCCAGAGAGGTGATGGATTCACCATCCCTGGAGGTTTTAAAACTGAGATTGGACGTGGCATTGAGTGCCATGATCTAGTAAATGGACTGGAGTTGGACCAAGGGTTGGACTTGATGATCTCGGAGGTCTTTTCCAACCCAATTGATTCTATGATTCTGTGATACACATATGTATGTATCAATCTGTAAGCTCAAGGAAGCATCTATAGAACTAAAATCAAAACAACTGTACAATTGCTCAATCTTTAGTTAGCTATGGGGCAGTCCCGTGGTGTAATGGTGAGCACTCTGGACTCTGGATCCCAGGGTCCTGAGTTTCAGTCTCAGTGGGGCCCATCCCCTGGCAGTTCAATGCCTCCCTGCCATCCCATCCCGTCAGATCTTGGATGCTCAGCAGGGTCAGCCCCGGTTAGTACCGGGTGCTGTGACAGTCCCGAGGACTTCCCTGTCACTGTCCAAGCTCACTCGGCCGTGGCAGATGGACCAGAGGACTGAAACAGTGGGGCCAGTTCTGTGCACACTGTGCCTCACCTAAAAAATCCACTGCGCAGGCTGGAAGGGCACGTGGGGAGAGCCCTGCCCAAAGCTTCGTTCACCAAGTTTGGCCATACATACATACATAGTCAGCTATACTCAACTATAAGGAACTAAAATTCAGCAAGGAATAAAAACTAAGCGAGGAATAGTTTGACTATTGAAGCATCCTGCACACCTATACTCGCACGTGAAGTAGCTGTCCTTCTGTGCAAGCACTGTAAAGTGCAAAGTTCCAGTGAGTATATTCAGAACACACTGCAGTACACTGAACTTGCTGAGTTCAGGCAAAATGCTGCCAGCACCACCACACTTGGACTGAAAACACAGTTGAGCAGAGAAATGAATTCACATCTACTTTTAGTCTAGTGAATAAAATACCTGCCCAAGAAAGACTCAAATTCAATTGCTTTCTTGGCCTGGACAGATTTAAACTCATGCACTGTCCCTCCTGTCCTAATCAAGCAATGCTACTTTGGCCTTTTACATCTATTGCTGTAATTTTGTATTACTGTACCTATTATGCATAATTCACAGGGCCAGCTAGACAGAGAGAAGGTTCACTACCATAGCCCAGCAAGGAGAGGATTCATCTGCTCCAGAACATTCTTGGCTTGCTCCCAACACCTTTTGGTATTAAAGCTTGATCAAATAAAATGCATTAAATATAACACAGACTACACAGAACATGGAACTGCTGGCACCACTAAGAATCTCTCAGTGAGCTACACTACACTACGCTACATTCAAAGGAACAGCTTTGGCACAGCTTAGACAGCTCCAATTCAAGGAGTTTTAAGTGAATTCCAGAATTATAAAGGCTTCAATGCCAGGATAGAGGCAGAATTTTGTATACACTTCTTTCCCATTTTTTAAGTGCCCAACTGACTTGATGTACACCTTTTGATGTCATGTTTCATTTTCTACAATCTATCCTGATCTTCTAGAAGCACTTAAAAATGCAGTAGTTTTGGCTGGATTTACACCCATTTAATATTTAGAGGACTAGACGTGCTATTTCAGACACAACAGCCTACAGAAATAAATTTAAATCCCAGGTATCTGACACTGCAGCTCTAAAGGCTGCATATATTAAAGTCTAAACTATGAAGAAAACAGTTTTCAAAAATCCCTCTAGTTAGTTATCCCATCCCTCAGAGGTGACTTCTGAAGAAAAAGGCTTGCTTTGGGTCCACTTTTTGTAGCACGTGAAGTTGTATGAGAAGTCTTTACCCTGCCTTGGTAATTGCAAGGTTATCCCTTCTCATCATACAGCCAGCCAAGCCAGTTTCCTCTGTGTACTATGAAGTTTGTTTACTTCATGCATTTTCCATGGTCTAACAAAAAATCAACTGAAGAAATCTGACAAAAAATGGTTTCATGTATAAGACAGAATATCCTGAGTTGGAAAGGACCCACAAAGATCACTGAAGTCCAGCTCCTGGCCCTGCAAACGACAACCCCAAGAATCACACCACAAGCCTGAGAGTGTTGTCCAAATACTTCTTGAACTCTGGCAGGCTTGGTGCAGTGACCACTTCCCTGGGGAGCCTGTTCCAACAGGCTTAATGTTGGCATTCAGAAGGAACTACTAAAAAAAAAGATCAATGTTAAAGATTTTGTTCCATATATTTCCATTTACAAAGTAAGCTCATGACATCAGTAAAAAACATTGTTTTGTATTTTAAACAGTGGTCAAGGTAAAAAGTAACAAATTACAGATTTCAATGAAGTTGCTGTCCAACCATCTTTATCAAATACGAAAAAACCCTAAAATCCTGCATGTGAAATTTTTCTTTTTCAGTTTATTCAACTGAAACAAAAATAGAAATAATTACTTGCTGAAGTACTATACTACAAAGAGGCACCCAACAGGTCTTAATAGCTTGGAATCTTCAAGACATTCATCCAAAGTTAATTAAAATTTAGCCAACTACATATTTACAGAGGTGATTTGCTATCACTTGGATTAATGAAATCTGGCCCTTTTCCCAACCCTTAAAGCAATTAATAAAGAATAAAAAAAACCCTCCCAAAACAAACCCTCAATTTATCATATTTACAAAAAGAAAGCCTTACTGGTCCCCACACTAAATTATTAATCCCATTTATCCTCTACTATCCATGACCTGTATTTGCAATTCCACATAAGACAAGTTACCAGTGAGACCCTGGATAGCTTTAAAGGTCCAGATGCCTGGACATTTTCACAGCTTAGATCCTTTCTTTGATCCACAATTTTGGGCCGAAAGTGGTTTCATATGTAAAACTGATTACTGGTCAGATTTAGTTTACAGAATTTCTACAATGCCTTTATTTGAATAAAGGTAAAAAAATACTGCTATTGGTCTCATTCACTGATTTTCACAAAACATTTTCAGGCTAATTTGACCCTCCTAAAGAGTTTTCAGGTATATTTTAGCTAGGCCTTACTCCATCTTTTACATTTCAGTGGCATCTTATGTTGCCACACAAAATTAAAATAAGCAAGTTTTCACCTCTACTCTGACTGCATGTATCTCCTCTGTGCCACTTAAGCCTCCCAAACTTTTTAGTTAAGACAAAGATTTTCTCTGCAGCTAAGCAAAAGAATTACCAATAGTTTGATCAAGCCAATACAGGAGGTCGTGGTTGATCATGATTTTTTTTAAACATTAAAACATTTTTATGTGATCCGTGGTAGACAGATCATGGATACAACTGAGCTGCAATTGCTTTCCTCCTCTCACTTAAAGGGACACGTATATTCTTACACGTGCCAGCTATTTTCAATTTCTTCAAAGCTCATTCCAGTGTATTTCAGTGAGATTAAGTAATCAATTTGAAAACATTTGTTGTACAGGGGAATTATTATTTTGAACAATGGCTTTTTAATAAACTTGGTACATCTGTATTTTCTTAATGAAATGGAAAAGCACCACCTTCAGTTAAAATTAGAAAAATTATTATGACACTGGTAACTAATGATTTGGCAGATCTGATCTACATTATGTTGTGCACCTTTAATATCTAAAGAATTTTATTTGGTTTTTCTCAATCCAAATTGCTCAAGAGTTTTATTTCTCCTTTGCCTCCCAGGTAAACTACAAACTTCACCTTTGCATATGGGGTTCACTCAGCTTTTGGGGTGTAAGCATTTCTTTTCTCGATAAAACACTATGACTTTTATTACCTGGAGTTTCTTTGACTATTTCCTTACTACAGAACAATTTCTGAAATTAACTCTGTCAGTAAGACATATAAAAACAAACATACAAAATTAAGATGCTGAATCACAGAAAACTATTTCAGTCTTATTCTGTACTGTAATACTGTTTATTTCTCTTTCCTAAAAAGCTATCTTTGCTTTTGGCAGCTATACATGTTCATTATGGAAGAGAGATCTGTAGAAATATTTTTGAAGTAAATAATCCTATTTTTCTGTAACAATGATAATGACTACAGGTGAAAAGCAACATATAATAATGTGATATCCGCCTGCATTGCAGTTCAATGCAGAACGTCTACATAAACTGATGTTGCCAAAAAACAGTTCAACAGTACAGAACTAGACAAACTAGAGAAAGAAAAAAATACACAGAAAATAAATAAATAAATAAAGGTGGTTTATTTACTGTGTTCTTTGATGGCTCCCAAGCAGTATCTACCTTGCCCACATCTTGCATGTCTTGGAGCTGGCGGAGCTGTGACAGGGTATGGTGTCTCAGAGCTTCATGCAGGGGAGTATCCCCATCTTTGTCCTGAATATCCAGCTTAGCACCTGCACGGACCAAGAGCTGAAAAGGGAGAGAACCCAAATTAAAACAAAGAAAAAAATTCCTTTTAAAACTAATTTCAGGAAACTATGGCTTAAGATGCTTTAGGAGGTCCAAAAGGGTTACTTTTTTATCTTGCTGCAATTCACAGCTGAGTTTATTCAAATTTATTTCCCTTATCTGAAGCTCAGCCCTCAACCAAAGCATTTATCTGTTCCTAGTATCAAGCTTATTTCAGCAGAAGCCTAATGCTGGCCTGTGCTGAGTACTACAAAAGAAGTATCTTTAAAGAATTATTTCTATTTTCAAGGCTTTAATTCTTTCAAGAAAATCTACAAACAATGTAACATATTACAGCAATATATCAGACACAGAACTAGTGGGCAATACTTTAGATGTGTATATATTCTTTCCTATTAGGTTTCAATGACCTCAAATATCACTACTTTCACACCATGCTAAACTTTACAACTTAATTTACAGTGTTTTCCCACTAACAATGCAGTTAGGCACATACTTAGGTTTACTCTGATTCAGCAGAAGATATAAAAACCAAAGACACTCTTTAAAACTATCTCAGAACACTTTGGAAAGCAATGAACTGTAAGACTCGTCTCTAGGGCTAATTTTAGACATGTGTTCCTGGTCACATGACACAAAAGCAACCACAAGGCTGCACAGGCCCTTCTGTTCCATTCCTATTGCCTTTGAATAGAGCCCTTCCATACCTCAATGCACCAGAACTTGCTCAAATATGCTGTCAAACAAAACAAACATGCTGACAAATACATAAAAATTGTCCCTAAAAATTAAACCCCATCACTGTCCCTATTCAAACACCTGCAGACAGCAGCTGAGGTTTTCACTTTAGTTTTGAGCTTTTGATACTCAGCAAGACTGGGATTAGTAGACACAAAAGGCATAGTCTAGAAACAGGAATACATGAAGGGAGACCTTCCTCTGGAACTCATGTGCTAGCAGGGATCTCAGAACCAAAGACTCTCACACTTTAGAACAGGTTAAAAGGAAAAGAGCTTCCAAGGAATTCTGAGCCTCATTTTCAAGGAAGTATATGCCTGCAATTATTTGCAGGTTATCATCTTTCTCAACTTTTCCTCTACAAGTGAAACCAAGAAAACCAGCTAATATTTGAAATAGTCTCCTTCCAACTTCTTACTCTCTCCAAATGGAGTTACTCTGGCCCAATTTCCTGCTCATATTCATATCTTGTGTCTGCCACTAGTTCTTTACTGCTTAGTTTCTCCTGGAGGACATTTTGTAAGTGAGCTCTTTTCAGAGCAGCCTGGAATCCCTGACTATCACAGAAATGCAAAGTCTTTGCAGAAGTTAAAAAAAAAAGAAAAAAAGAAAAAATTATTTAAAAAAAAGACAAACCACTACCCTTTGTCATGGCAGCAAGGCTTTTAAAAGAACACTGCTACCTTTGACCACTATTCCACAGATGCCTGAGGGTACAAACCCAGCCCTGGAAGGTATCCAACAGGAATTAATTTTGAAATATGGAGCCAACATGTTCTTTGCAAGGCTGCATGAGCTATTTTAGGACTTCTCAAAGTTAATCCAACTCTGAAGTAGGGGTAGTCTACAGGGTCATTCACTTAAACATTCTCAGACATAAGCACGTAAGTCCAATATGCATACTAGTTCTACATGCATACCTTCCTGCTTATCTGCTACATTATTATTGTATTCCCAGGTACCGTGTCAGTTCCAGAAGGGCACAAGAGTTCACCAACTACAGCTGCCAAATAGCTTGCAGGATGCAAGTGACACTGACTCTAGGAAACCATTCTTCTGGTAGCAAGCAGTTCCAGATATAGGCCCATATCACATGTTTCACTGTAATGGGATCCCACCCATCAGCCTTTGGAGAGGGAGAACCCTTATGGCAAAAATGCTAAACAGAACTGCAGACACAGGCCTGCAGAGGGGGCACAATTCTCTGTAGGCGTGAATAAGAGAGAAAAGTAGTTAAGGTCATAAAAGATGTTTTCTTTAGCTACTATTTGCAAAAGCTGTGAGCAAGAATAATTACTCACATGCCAAGAGGCATCAAAAATGCTATTTGAAGGTCCCATTAGAGCACCATAAGAGTCAGATAAGTAACAGTGGAACACATTCTTCCTTACTCAACAAGGAAGTATGCTGGAACTGGCAACCGCATACAGGAAACCACAGTGTGCACACACAAAAACTAAGCTTTCTTCAAGTGTATTGCCGACTGACTACCTGTGCAAGTTGGCAGGTTTCTGAATTAAACAAAATGCATCATACCACATGAAATGGCTACATGCTGTCAAATAATTTTTTAAATGTTCATGAAATATCCATGTCCTAACAGCTGCCATTGGCTTTAGTCAAGTACCATTAACCATATGGCTTATTGCAAACAAGATACTTACCCTAACAATTTGCGTGTGCTGTCGTTCCACAGCGAGATGTAGAGCAGTCTGCTGGTTGACATTCTGGATATCCAGGTTAGCATTACCCTAAAATACAGAGAAAGCATTAGTGTGTTATCATCCCAGCAATTCATCTACAGGCAAGACACAGTCCATTAGGGCACTGAATATGATCCTGAATATGATCCTTGTTTACGGGATTTGAGAACAAAAGTGATTAATACTTTAATTATTCACTGTACAGATGTTAATCTCTTGAATGAAATGACATATCAAGTTTTTCAGTCCCTCTGCACCATTAAGCCACTGTAAGAATCTCGAAGGCAAGCTTGACCTTTGGAGCTCAACACATGTCCCTCCCTGCTCCACTGCTTCTGCCTTTGCAACTGCAGGCGTAAAGGAGCCAACTATTTTCACATCAGATGGTTAACCAAAGCTTGACATTTAAATCCTCCTGAGAGAAGAATCCTACCTGATGCACCAGAAGTTCAGCCACTTCCACATGATTATTGAGAGCTGCCAAATGCAAGGCAGTGTAGCCATCATCTTTTTTCTCATCAACAATCCACGGTCGTGGTAGCTTGGACAACAACACGCGCATTGCACTGGAATAAACATGAAGAGACAGCATAAACACACCTATAATGCATGCTGGATGACAACAGTAGAACAACATTAACTCAGAACTACGCAGAAGCAGCTCAAATAACTGGTAGTTTGTCAAAGAGAGAAAGCAGGTAAAAAGCTGTACTGACAGTTCCAAAGTACAACAATTTCACACTCACTTCCTTCTAGTTAAGGCATACCAACAAACGATACAGTACCTGAAATAGGGTGAGGATCAGGTGTGCTTTTTCAGAAGAATGCTATCGAGCAGCAGAAATTACCTTAAAAAAGTATTCAAACAAGAATTTTCTCCCCAAAAATCTTTATAGCATGCTCTATGTAAATATTTAATGACCAATTTCCACTACATTAGCTTTCTCTAAAATCATCACTTTATAAATTGATGCCATGAGCTATAACAGTTAAAACTCAATTTTTGAGAAAAAAGACACCACAGTAAGATCTCTTATGCACAGATAAAATAAATGCTGAACTGTGAAGTGAGTACTAGTGGAGTATTTTCTTAACAGATAATGGCCAAGTATAACATACCATGGCAGTGTCTGCTAGCTGGGTAAAGCAAGTCAACTACTACAATACTAAAGCAGACTAAATTCATGAAGTCCAAAGACTGAAATGTTAAGGGTATTAACAACACAATGCTAGACAAACAAATTGCTCAATCTTGCATTCTCTCAGAAATACAGTTTTCTTAAGTTTATGTGTCTTAGCTTTTGGAGTAGGTAAGTAACCAAACTTAAGTCCCTTATTGTCTCCTCTTTATAAACAGCATATGCAGCTCCCTTATTACAGTTCCTCAAACATAAACAGACAACCAGAAACCACTATAATCCTGTGTCAAAAAAACCTCTTCTGTCATCTGATTTTTCCCTACTGTTGAAGCTATCTGCTATCTACAAAAGAAACAGAACTTCTTCAAAAATTCAAACTTTTAAAATTCAAGTAATACTAGCTAATGCAAGTGGAACCATGCAGTCACACAATGCCTTGCAAGGAAAATAATATAAATGAATTAAACAGTTCTTCATTAGCAATCTGCTATCAGAAACATGGGATCTCAATAAGCCTCAGAAATAGCATTGTAAAACGAGCCTCTCAGCTATTACCAAAAACCATTCTCAACAGGTAGGAATAAGCTGACTGCCCTGTCAAGTAATTACTGAGCTCCTAAATCATTCTAATAATCTGTCACCTTGAACATTCTCACTGCATGAAGTATTATTCACTCCTAAGCTCTCTTCTACAGCAAGCCAATGAGCTTCCTATAAAACAAACTAACAGCTATGATTGTGGAGACAGCTCACCCTAATGAGCCCTCCTGGAAAGCACAAGAGTCCATGAGGTGGACTACGGTATCAGCAAGAAAGTGCACTCCTTCCTACACGCTGCTCTGGTGCTGTCCTAACAGACCCTGATTTATTAAGCACAAGCATGTGCTCCTGCTAGTGCACTGAATACTCAACTAACCCCTCAGTTTCACCCTTAACACACCATCCTGGCAGCTGCAGTGTAGGTGACACTCTTTTTCCCCCCAGAATCTGAAGGAACCACAACTAACCAGCTGCATCTTCAGGCCACAGGATCACACAGGCCCACAGGAGACCATGACCAACTTCTATGTGGAACATCCACAGCCAGGCTGTTATGGAGGTTTGCCCTCCTCAGAGTGGACAGAAACCATTCTCGGACTCTTAGGATTATTTTTGTTTTCCCGGCAGAACTAAGCTTCTCACTTCCTCACAGTTCAAATCACTTAAACACAGATGAATAAGACAACAACACTTAACAGATTGTACACTGCTCATTGTGAAACATTGCTCAGCCTCTATTCATAACGCCTTCTGCAGCTCTCTTACATGCTAGGAAAAAACCAACCAGAATATTTGAGAAAAAAATCCAAACACTACCAATATTAATTCTTTGAGAAATTCACTTATATGGGAATTTCCAAAAATTGAGGATATAATTTAGTAAAGCACAAGAGACCAAAGCTTTATGAAACGTGGCAAAATAAAGCCGTATTAGTTGGTATTAATAATTAATTTTGTAATGGACTGATGCAGTATTTTCAAATCGAGGACATAAATCTGTCTGGTTCATAACATCAGAACTGTGCTTAACTGCCTTAGGAAGGGAGCAAGTCTGGAGCACTGTGGTTCGCTTCCAATCTGGACTGTCCCTGGGCACCACCACACCAGCACAGAGCACATGGTACCAGCAGCACAACAAGCCTTTCTACAGTGGCTTCCTACAGGACATCATGTCATGTAAGCTCTTTATCTTCACCTGTCAGGCTCAATGTTTCTAAAGACCCCATAAAGCCCTAGAGTACCTACTATGGATCGTATGAAAAACCACAATAAAAGTACCTGAAAATGCCCTATGACTGACAAGCAATACAACCACTGTGAGCGACAGGAAAAGATGGGGTAACAATAGCCTAAGAAAAAGCCCAGGGTCAAGAAGTTCCTCTTACAACTGCAACTATAATCTGAGGAATGCTATGGAAAGGCACCAACACTTAAATCTAATTACAACCAGCTAAAGTAGCTCTCTAGTCACTAAACAAGGAACTCTCCTAACCAACTCAAATGGTATTTTATATCCTTTTCTTCAGTAAGGAAATAATTGACAAATCCACAGATAAATAAAATGAAATTTAAAGTATATTTACACACTTTAACAGATGCCTCGAGAAATGAAACATCAGTAACATTTCTTTAACACCTCTCATCTTTGATAGAAAAATAAGAAACTAATTGACTAGATATTTTGTATGCTATGAAAAAACCCCACAGGTTGGGTCATACTGCTCTGCTTTTAGAAAACACAGATGTGGTCCTGAAAACTTGATTTCATCTCATATACACTAAAACAGATGACAGGCTACTTTCACTGTAGCTGTACTGAAAAGATCAAGAAATAAACAAATCTAATGGTAGCTCTCATCATGAAAGTAGTGAAGAAAACTTTTCAAACTATTATCTTCAGTGTACTGAGCTGCTAGAGATTACATGGCTGATTAAACAGCTGTAAAGATTACTGGTAAGACACCTAAAACTGCGATTGAAACACAGAAATTATGCTATCACTGTGCTATTTTTGTATTATTACTACAGCATCTCTAATGAAAAAACATGTTGTAACAGGTAAGCTTTAGTATTTATTGGTCTGCAGTATCTTCAGCTTAGCAGGAAGCTGATAAAGATTTTTGGCATTTTGTAGCTGGATGATCATTTCCAAGTTCTGAAAATTTTAATTGGCCAATGAAAGAAAAAATTCAGTGAGAATTTTTGAGGAAGTTGCCTGTAAGGCTTTAGTGGGGATGAGGAAACTAGTGCTTTTTTTATAGGTGCCGAACATGTGCTCAGTGCAAAAGGTAAAGAGAAAGCTCAAGTGTGTATGGGGGGCTGAGATGAAGCATCTGTTGCTTTCCCAGGCCCAGCTGTTCCGGGTACAGTCACTTGTACAGCCCAATATAATTCATCCCTATAAAATCACAGCCCATGCTCTAAATAGTTACAAGTGATTTGGTAAAAGGAACACCTATTAATACGGTGCTACATTTCATTTGAGATGTAGATGAATAACAGCAGATGCTGCTGTTACATATATGTATTTAATTTGACCTTGTTACACAAGTCTCTCTTTTTCTTTTCTTTATGAATTCCTGCTCTTAGAGACTCTGGAACCACAGTTTAACATATATAGGGCCAGAGAATAGATTGAGTTGTAAGAGACCTTAAAGATCATCTCATTCCAACTCCCTTGCCATGGAAATTAAACAGCATGAATTGTATACTTGCAAAAAAAATCTGATACAGATTTGAACAGTATCCTAATTCCATTTTAGCCACATAGTGCACTTTTTAAAATAACTGTTACCAGCATTAGATATAAAAAAAATCATTGTTATGATGAAATTAGCATATGACATATTATTCATTTTCAACCTACATACAAAATTTCTTTTTTAATGTGGTATTTTACTTATAGAACTTTTACAGACGCTCATCAGCATTACCTGAGAAGGTGACATACAATAACAGACTTATTTGGAAAATCTACCAGATAAAAGTATTTGTATGCAAGATAAAGCTAGCATCTCATTGTATAAAAATGATGCCAGATTTAGAAGTCTTAACTGCAAAGGCATCCTTCCACTCTGTTTAAAAAAATACATGAAGAGAAACTAGAGAAGATTCTCTGCTACCAACTGCATGCAATTTGACTGCAGAATGATGTAAAGAGGGAAGGTTGAGGCTTTGTGGGATGGTGGTGGGGTGGTCTGGATTGTCCCTCCTTTGGGGGTCTCTTTGTTGTGTTTTTATGAGAACAGATTTTAGGTGCAAAAAATTAGGCTACTTCACGATGTGTATAAGCACATTTAACTTCAATTGCTAGTGAAAGACTCAATCCCATTTTCCCCTGCACTTTAATTCCTGCATTATGTTGGCTCTAGAGACACATCACTTTCTAGAGAGTGAAACAACCTGCCAGACTCTTGATTTGACAAGTTCGCTTTCAGACAGATCAATGAGATAATCCAACTTACCCTGCAACTTGATGAACACTAGAAGAGATAAGAGTAAGGAAATGATGAAGCCAGAGATGCAGGGAGGGCAGACAGCGCTTTCCAGAAGCAAAGTCTTAGATCAGCATAAACTTAGCAGCAATCATATCACCAGGGGTTGTAAAGCACTTTCTACTACAGGTTTCTCTACTCCCCTACCATTCTCCTCCCTCAAGTCAGGCTCCCACTGTCTCAGTGTGACATGGTTTCATAACATTTTACAGTAATCCTGGCTTGAAGTATTACACACACACAACACCTCTCGCCCCCACATACTCCTCTCTCCACTGACTCCCCACCCTGCCTTCTGTTAGAACCTCAGCCAAAGGAACAGATCAGATGTAATGACAGCTTCCAGGTCAAAGTTTTCTTTTAAGGCCGTGTAGTCAGCTGGGTATTTTACAACATAACGGAAGCGAAACTGCTTTTTGCTAATCCCATTCTTGTCCTCTTACTATCACCTCTACTCAAAAAACCTCCCCCCAAAAAGTGGTCCCAACACAGCATCAAAAAGGTCACCCCATGCTGCTGGAGTCTCATACCATTCTAATACAGAATAGTACTCCAAGGCTGCTCACTATGAAGCAAAAAATGTTTGTACCAACATGGTGCAAGAAGTAACACAGGAGCAGGACAGTGCTATTTCTGGCAACGATATGACCCGAAGTGCACGTCAACACACAACTTCAAGCCAAATCAGTTCCCTGATCTGGTTCACACCACTCACTTTGCAGTACAGAGCGTTACACTGGAAGAAAAAAGAAGGAAGTATTTATCCCTCAGGAAGAAGTAAGAAGGAATAGATTAATACTTCAGACTGGTATTACTGAGCAGGCTGCATTCTTGAAATTAGAGTTTAATATTTCATATCTGACCGATGGCCTAGTTAGCAAAAGTTTAAGCAGACAGGTTTTCTTATTCTTCTCCCTGGGATTTACAAGCATCTCTTGGTTTTGAAAAATCGATTTCAATACACAAGAAATTAAATAAACAATGAGGCATATAAATTTACATGGAATTCACAAAAATGTATTCTGCATTAGCCTAGACCTTGCACAATGGCCTTTTCTTCAGTGCATAATTATGAAAACAAAGAGAAAAGAAAAAAATGTGACTTTATCAGAAAGCTACACTTCAACAGAAGTTACAGGGTAATAATCTACCAAACACAGGACAAAATCAACACAAAGAGGAAGCAAGGGAAGTATAAATCCAAGACACTGGTCTGCTCAGGACTTTGCAATACAATCTTTATCCTACAGTACTTAACTTTGTAACTAAGTAATTACATCAATAATTTTTTGAGATAGTATTTCCATTTAATCAGTTTAAATTTAGATTAAGATATTTTCAGCTTTTTCATTCTTTCTCCTAAGCGAAGATTTTGTCTGAAAAATACAAAGTCTTGAAGTATTTGGATTGCTGACTGTTGCATTTAAATGGATACATTTCAGTTATTCTTTTTTAAGGAAAAAATTACATATACTCCCCATGAATATGAAAATCCCTCCTCATATTTTGAATGTGCAGTTATTAGGCTTGCCACAAGCCAATTTTGTAAACATGAGAGTCAGATTGATGCAACGAGCTGTTCCCTTGATTTCTTTTGTAATTCTTTTCTTCTAGAAAATTTCAGTTTTTTCAAAGAACAGTAGCATCTAATTTACATGTACATCTACTTTTTTAGACTTAATTCTATGAATAAGCATTATAAACAAAATACTACAGAATTATTAAACATAATGGTATGGAATTATATGGCTTTAGTAATTAAAGTTTTTTCAAATAATTTCTAACTTGATTTGAATATAGAAATTCAGGTCTACAAATTGACACCAACTTCTATTTTATAAAACAATTGTATGATTTCCAGTTGAAAACTTAGATTGAGGCTGCTGAGACCTCAGACATGTTGTTAGTCGCAGCGTTTTTCACTGATCAAGAAACCAGGTTACACAACCTGCTGTGGCAGCACAGGATATTTATTGTTCTATATCTGCGTGAAGTCCTTGCCTTGTTACTAGCAGCGCTGCCTTTCCCCCCCGCCCCTCTTCCTCTCCTCCCCCCTACCCCTGTTTCTAAGTATAGTTACAGCCTCATCAGGGTTTACTAGTAGCAGCGCAAGCTCAGTGAAAACCTGGGAAATCTAACTGGAAACACAAGAGAGAGCTTTATTTGGCAGTGCTAAAAAAACCTGGGGACAAATGGCTAAGCGGCGGTGGAAGTGCAGGCTGCACAATCAATAGGCAGAGAGCTGGATAGAGGTTCCCTGCACTGCCGGATCGACAATCGACAGCTGAGAGACTATTTTTTGCAATGGTTGACTAAATATGGTCAGGGAAGAGAGAGGCACAAGAGAGCCTGTTTGCCTGGGAGTGCATGTTTCAAATGCTTAGCTGCCTATAAAGCCGTAACAGTTTGCTCGTGCCCTCTAAGTGGGAAATACGGTCAGTGTCTTCTGTAGTGTGTCTGCGGGAGCCCTGACCTCGCTAGCAGAGTTGACCTCTGAAGATGGAAAGTAGCTTCAACACAGACCTGCCTACAGTTAAGCCTGGAAACATAACCTCAAGCAAGAAAAGATGCAGTGCAATATCTAAGGAACTAGAAGAAACCAATATTTGCCGGGGGAGGGGGGAGATGATTGCTACTTTTTTTGGTGCCTTTTTAAATTTTTTTGGAAGCAAGTCCAACTTTTGGGGGGCTTGGTTTTGGTCTTTTGTTGGGTTTTTATTTTTCTTTTTGGCTGTGAATATTTTCATCTGACAGTGGGCTAAGTTCACCTTCCCTTGGCTTCCTAACATCTATCCTTGGAGTCTTAACTCAGTTCAGCAGACATAAGGTATAATTTCTATACAACATCATCCATATTTTAGCATTCAAAGAAAGGCACGAGGTGCCAATTAGGCACCCATCTTTTCATGCTTTTTTTTTTCCTTTTAAGTTTATCTATTTAAGGTGGTGAGGTACTGTATGCACCGACATTCGGCCCCCCCTTGCCTCCCCCTCCCATGTAACGAAGAGCTGATTCAGCGAATAGAGTGAGAGAGCACTCAGGATGAGATGGCTGCTGCTGATGTGTCTCTAGGTCATTACCTCTCTTCCAACTGCAAATGCTGCATGATACTAAACTTACAGGTAACAGAACATCAGGAGACCTGCATTATTCTGCACGTTTAAAGGATGCCTATGACTTTCTGCATGTATATCTTATTTACTAGAATGTTTTTTATTGTTATATTAATCCCTCTACTCTGGGAACAGCTTAATTTTGAGTGTGTTAAAGTACCAAGCATTTGTAGTGTAAAGAGCAGGTTGAAAGAAAACAATGTTAGTTCAAATTTCATAGCAAAAAAAAAAAAAAAAAACAAACCCCAACTTGCTCGGTAGGCAGAATTCTTTTTAAAGAAGATAAACTAATAAATTGCAATGCCATTAGATGGTTGTTCATTTCAGTGAAATGTATTCTTATCTTCCTATGCACAACTAAAAAAATAACCAACTTTAAAAGAAAACCTAATAAACAGTGTGGTAGTGCAACGCTGAGTTCTCAACTAGGTCTAAGCAAAATTTTCAAGGTGCTTTATCTCAGACATACATGAAAACAACCTACTTAAAAACTAGAATGTGACTGCTGTGGTTCTAATGCTGCATTGCTGATTCTCCTCGTAGTACTGTGCTAGCTACTGCTACACGCTGATTTGCTCTCTATCAGCTGCACTAGGTTTTTGTCATGAGCTGCAGAAATTCTTAGTTCCTCTGCTCGCAGCTTTCCTTACGACTGTTACAGTAACTAATTCTTAAAGCTTATTTCAAGTTTACCTTCTGATGGTGTAAAGACAAAGCTCACTCCTTACTGTAACCCCAATCAATTCTTGAAATACAAACTAAGCAACCATGATCTTTATCTGACAGCCCCTTAGAAGTCAAAGCTGTACTGTGTACCAGACACCTAACCACAGTTCCAAACCAAGTCACACAGAATCTTATGAAACAGGGTTAAACTTGGGTTTGTTTCTTTGAGTTGGTTGTTTGGTTTAATTTTTAAGTTGTCATAAAAATTTCAAGTGTGAGCAAGACTTTGACTAAGGCAGGTGAGTGCCAGTTTTAAAAAATGAGAAAAGCTGCTTGCAGAAGTGTTGAATAGGTATTAGCTTTCCCATGTGACCTTTGGCCTAACAATCCAAATCCTGTCACAGCAGTTAGAGGTTGTTTTCTTAATTCAATGTCATCATCTTTATGATATGCAACATCACTGATGACATGTGCTTTTGTGTTTGGTTTTTGTTTGTTTTGGTTTGGGTTTTCTAAACCCCTCTGAAATACAGCGTAAAAAAGTGTAAACCTGCAAAGAGTTTGCAAAATACTGGATGGGATGCAAAAAGCATGGGGTGGGATTTGGGTTAAGAAAATAAGTCTGTAACTGCCATATTCGACAAGTCTGTGCTTCCCTTCAGGACACGAGATGCAAACTGTACTCCAACATGAAAATCTGCTAGAAGACCTGGGAGAAAACTGAAGCTTTCATAGTGGACTACAACTACAAATTCTAAGACAAGATGACGCAGAGCTACCAGCAATTCAACTCCTCTGCACTTAAACACGGTCACTTAGAACAAACAGCATGAGGCTGAAAAAATACGGAAAAGCACTTCTAACACCAATGCCATCCCAAAACAATGAACTATAACCAGCTTTAAGACACTGTGCAGGTAAATTGTATTGCAAAGTTCAGTTAGCATAGTAAGTTTATTTTCTGTCATCAGTTAACATTTTCTTCCAAAGAATTGTCAGCCTGAGTTTTACCTAATGACAGCAACAGAAAGCAGCAAATTATTTCTCAGGTTCAACTGACAGGCAGTCGAGCACCTCTGTGTGTACCTGCTCAGAGCACATACTTCTTTATGTACCCATATGAACATACAATGCTATGGAATGTAAAGAAGTATGTATTTTTGGCAGGCAAGGAACGACCAGTAAGAGGAAACTAAACAGCTGCTGGAAGAAACAGGTTTCCCTCTTGTTTGAATGACATTCATGTGACAAATTGGCTTTCTAAGGGTCATCTGGTATTGCCAAAATAACTCATACTTGTTAGTAACAAAACATTAAATTAAGTGACTATAAAAGTGGCTAGGAAGAATTGTTAACAGCTGATAAGCAGGATATTAGTTGCAAATAGAACTCAAAACAAGGCTAGAAATGTAATCTTGAAATGCACCAATTAAGAGTACAGCATAGCTGCAAAATTTATCATTACCAGTACTCCTCACTTAGAAGTTCCTAAAGTAAACTTAGAAGCCTGATTATCAAAATGTATCTCATCAAAAATAAGTCACTCTTCTAGTAATCACAGCCTGTTCTGTGTCCTTCAGATGGTAGCACTTAAATTTGCATCTACCATAGAATATTTAAATCCACACGCTGCAACTGAGACAAGTATTAACAGCCAAGAAATTACAGCTGTGATTTAGAGAAAATAATAGCCAAAATAATGAAGTATAACAACTTCTGCAATTTAACAAGACTTAAGTTAGAATTTTCTCCAAATCAGCACTTATTATGCTCACTGAGCTCTTCGATACAAAGTGCAGTGTCAGGTTTAGCACAGAAAGTGACAATACAGAGATTTCTAGGCCACAGTTGCTAGTCAGCAGATTAAAGCTATTGACAGATTCCTAAATGAAAACACAAATTACAACTACAATCTAAAAGGTAAGTTTTCTTAAACACTATTTTCAAATAAGCTGTATTTATTTTAAATCCAAATTTAAGAAAATTGCCTATGAAAAGATGACTTAAAAGCATCCAGAAAATTGTAAGAACTACATAAGTAGATCTGCAACACTTCTAAGTTCTAAAAGTTAAAATATAAAATAATATTAAAATTAAAATATACTGTGCATATTATTCCAAAGTAAAGACATTCAACATCAAATTCAGAAACAAAACAAGAACTACCTGTTCATCAATCCAGCCATTCCTACTCATGACAGCAACCTTCTAAAAGCAACTATTAAACAGGATATGCCCATGATACGCAGGCACATTTGGCCCAGATTAAAGACTAACTGTATTCCCTTGCTTACTTAAATGCCTGGGAGAAAAAAAATAAAAACCAGAACAAGCAAGAAAAATAAGCAAAGGCAATGTATGATTTTTAGACAGAGATATGATTTTTAAATATTCAAATAATTATCAAACAGGTAATAATATACATAGCCTGATATTTTTAACATCTGAAACTATCTATTAACCTATGTACAAGAAGAAACAGTATCTTATCTGGACCATTATCTTATCTGCTTAAGAAAGCAAAGTATCAGTATCTGTTTTAAAGCTACTTCTCTTACAATTATATATTTTGACCTGAAAGCTACAGTATCTTAGCATCTAAATTAAAACTTGGGTTTTAATGGGAAACAAATCAAATTGCAGTAGCTATTCTGAATAGAGTAGTGCTACTGAACTTCATTATGTTCACAGAAACCAATTTGGTATTACTAACAGCTTCACTGAGGGGTTAATTGCTAAGCATTCAGTTCTTTTCCTAAAAAGTTCCTGTGCTCAGTGTCAATTGATCTGGCTTACACTATATAATGAGACCAATTTTTTTAACAGCTTAAATTTATTTTGAAAAGTTTTGGTAACAATTT
Source organism: Pithys albifrons albifrons (assembly GCF_047495875.1). Classification (NCBI taxonomy): domain Eukaryota; kingdom Metazoa; phylum Chordata; class Aves; order Passeriformes; family Thamnophilidae; genus Pithys; species Pithys albifrons. The sequence continues at coordinate 77,517,703 of NC_092461.1, forward strand.
ATCATACTGTGTTCTCTCTTGTATAACATTGCAATGCTATGCCAAAACAAAATGACAGTTCAGAGTGATACAGAAGTTAAAATTATATGTTGACATTGCTTCCTCCTAGTTCATGTTAGCATATCTCTAAGAATACATATCCAGTCACTCTAAAATGTCACATCCATCACTTAGATCAGCTGTTCAATTTTAACTGAGCACACGTTGAACTTTGGGCATCTGCTGACACAGTTGTAACTCAAACATTTCAACTGTGTGACTGACAGGGATAACAGATGCTGACATTATCAAATGCTACACGGCTTTTTTCCACAGCCGTTTTTTGTCCCGATATGGCCAGTACATGAAACTGTACTGCCATCCAAAAGTGCACTTGAGCAGCTGTATCTGTAAAACAGTTCCTCTATAACTGGTAAAAATAGAAACTCATTTTATAGCCATCTTGCTGCTTAAGTCCAAGTGACACACCTGCTATGTTTCTATTAGGATACATGGTATTGGGAATATATTTACATAAATATTCCCATCAGCATCAGACTATGCAACAAACAGATGTAGATTATCCTTGACACAATCATTATTGGTGAATGGTTTGAATTAATGTTGTCCCCTACTTTCCACTGTAGTCAAAGCTCAGAAAGAATTCAATATATGAAGGGGGGAAAACCCCACACCTTTGTGAGCACTCACAAATGTATTAAGGACTTTAATTTAGAAGAAATCAGCTGCAACATCAGGTAATTCTTTAAAAGCTGTATTTTTCTGGCACTGAATGTTTTAACATATGCTATCAGAGTGAAAAAGAAATCTATCCCGCTATATTATATAATCATTCCTAAAAAGTTAATACTAAACAGAGATATAGCAATGGAATTGAAAGCACTTGACATTTATACTTGTGCTAACCAACTACAGCATAAAAGCAGCTGCAAACAGAAACCTGCCAGAAAATGAATGGGGGGGTAGGGGGGGGAAAACTGAAACCTCCTTCCCCAGGGCAGTTTAACATAAAGAAGAAAGGGAGCTCTATCCGATTAGAAATTTTAGGACTTCAGTTTCAAATCTACTCTAAAATTTCATTACTGCAGACAAGAAAAAGTTAAAACTGCAACTTTAATTTGATTTGAGAATCATCCAAAGATCCTCAAGGAAATACTCAAGGATGGAACAAACCTACAAAGGCCTTTCTGGTATACAGCTTTTCATTTTGCAATCTTCAAATTAGAGAAAGAGTTAAAAATCTGCATTGACAACAAATTGTGTAACACAGAAGAAAGCCACATGTTCTTTGTGAACTGTTCATGTGCTTAAAAATGTGTTACTAAATTATAAACTCCCTGCACTCCAATGCTTTGCTAAAGCTGGTAAAATGGAACCAAATCACCTCTTCAATGGATTTGGTCCCCTTCAACCAGCTGTAGCTATGCATTGATCACTACAGGATTTGTCATGTTTTTAAAACTGGACATGAAGCCTGCTCAGAGTATTTATGTAGTCCTCTCTGCAGTTCAGTTCAACTATTCTAGGCAGCCTGAAGACAGAAGGTAACAAGGAGTGCAGCAAATTCTGTATTCCAGAATTTCAAGTCTGTATTTGTAAATAAATAGCTACTGGTGTTTAATATTATGTCCACATTCAGTGAAACTTCATCTTTTACATTTATAAAGAAGACAGGTAAGCAGTGAAATAAACACATTTTCCAATGATTTATTCTCTCTTGAATTTTTTCTCTGGTGCCCTTTTTAGCAAAAGTGACCAGGACAAACAAACAAGATCAAAATGAAACAATCGTGAACAGTACTGGTAGGGCACATCTATTTTATGGGCATCTCTCTTCCACTTCCCCTGCTTTTTTTATCTGCACAATGGATGAAACTGCAGAGCAGGAACTGTGTTTGCCATCTTGTACGTGTCGGGCATATTATTTATTATTTAAAGATAATAAATTTGTCACTGACCTCAACAGCTACAGGCTGATCTGCCATCTAATTATAGGTCTGCTCATGGAGGTTATACTCCTTCTCCAAACCAACTTAAACAAAAGTATTCTTTCAAAGCAGTTTCTGACATAATACTTTAATTAGAGGTTTTAGAAACATGCTTTTTGCACTCAGCTTCAACTAAGCTTAACCTACACTTACTGTCAGAACTGCAAGTACAAAAGCAAAAACCTACTTTTGATTGCTTTAGAAAATAATTGTACAACACTCATCACCTCACAACTTGTCTCTTTGAGGACCTCCATGACAACACAGCACAGGAGACTGGAAGTCACTCATTAACACTAAGCAGAGGTGAGGAACTCCACCTCTCAATTAAATCGCTGTTAGAAATTGCACTCCAACCCTTCAAACCATCTGCAAATCTAAAAACAAGTACAGATCTCCTAAACAGTAAGAAAACCATGGGGAAACTTACAATTCTAATTTAAACCACCATCTCCTACTCGCCAGTTTATGAACATAAAGATGACATACTCCTTGCTGTTGGAGAGCAATACATGAGATCTGCATCTTACTCTAGGACTTTAATTTTTTGATTTGAAGGCCAGCAGAATTTATTGCTTTGAAGAACTGATGGTACACACGTGTGAAGTCAGGTCAGCTAAGAGCAGCCTCTGTTTAAGATGCTCGCTGCAGAGTGAATAAAGCTCTCTTCACAAGATACAATGCAAATCTCAAACTAACTGGGGCAACGGATATAAAATACGCCTACACTTCACAGTCATGTCTTCAGCTCAAAAATCTGAAGTCACAGGTATGCGAACAGATCAAACATAAGCAAGAGATGATAACACAGTAAAAATATCCCATCTGTACAGTATTTTCAAATTTTATTATCCTTTTTTCTGTCTGAAAAAAGTCTCATTAACACTGAAGATGGAAAGTCTGCCAAGCTTTGAGGTTCACAGTACTTTGAAAGGAGTCCAAAATAAATGCACTTTTAATATGACTGACTCAGTTAAAAATCACAAACAAGAAACCACGTATTAAATAAAAGTTTAACTTCCCTACACTTTATTTAAAATTTCTTTTTAGCTCTCTCATGCACAAGTTTAAAGCTACCTGTACCGCAAAGTATCGCTCATTCTACATTTCAACACTATACAGTAGCACGAAAAACAGAAGTTCTGCTTCTGGACCAATTCACAATGTATGAAGAGAAGCAAAATATGAAAAGGAGAAATATTCTACTAAGAGGATACTGTCCAAAATACACTCTGCCTTGACTTCTGGAAAACACTGCCAAACTGCCATTGAAGATTAAGTGCTGAGTAAAATCTAACCTATTTCACATAAATCACTACTTTTCTTATAATATTTATCCAATATACAAATACTTAGAATATATTTGTTTTCATATGAAAAATTAAAAACATAATTCATGTTTTTTTACTATCTCTCTACTGTTCATAAAGGTGAGAATTCAGGCAAGAAGAGGTTTCGCACTAAAAATGAAATTGGTTCCAAATACCAATTTGACATCAACTGTAAAAAATACTGTAGAGATCTGTTTCACTTTACTGTGGTATCCATGCACTTAACACATGCATTTATTTGACTATCATTAATAAGGACAATGGATGTGGACCTTATCAATACTTGCATACATAGCAAGTATGCAATTTTTAGAATTATACACACAAATGAATAGAGATTTATAGACATTTATGAATATATGTTTAACTTCTATAAAATAACACAGACAGTAACAGAATATATTCATATATTTGAATATATGAGTAATTCAGTGTATGGTCTCCATATAGGGCCTCACATCCTGAAGCCACTAAAACTCCAGTTTAGGTGGAACAGAAAAGCTTAAGATTAGGGAAAATAGGTCCTTAAGTAGGGTTGCAAATAGAATTTATTATGCAGTTTGTGACCCATAGCAGGCATCAGCTGAAGTTCAGGGGGTTATTTTTAACAGTGTTTTAAATAGCTTGTGATTAGTGCATTTAACAGATCACTAACAGCCACTGCTCTCTATCAGATTAGAAAAACAGTGGCAAATATTAAACCTTTGGTTTCGTTCAGAAACAGGTGAGTGGTAAAAGTACAGAATCAACAATGAAACAAGTATCACTAAATTCTTGAGGAATATAAAACTAAATTCCTAAATGAATCAAACTCTTACAATGTTTTTTATCTGTGGGAAAGAAATCAAAACAGATTTCTTTTGGTTTTATTTTCATTCATTTCTTCCCAGGCTGATGTGTAAAATATCTAACACTGAGAGCATTACGATTTTACATGAAAGTACTTCTGTGGTGGAGACAACATTCTCCTTCTGCATGCTTCAGAAATGCTCAGAGGGAACTGCAACCAAAAAAGTATATTCAATATCTATTTTAGATTGAAGTGAAACCCCATGTGTTGGGGGAACCCACACAGGGTACAAATCACTAATACTGGAAATATTTTCCTAATCTTAAAAAAAAAAAACACTTTTGTAAAGGAGAGAGCATTCTTGGGAAGACTGCACTATGCCTCAAATTATACCATCAAACTGACCCAGACTGAACTACAACTTGGATCCCTCCATCGAAGGAGCATTTGGATGCTCCTAAACATCACCCACAGAAAAGCCTTCCTGCCTATGAAGAACATTTTTTCCCATACAATTCCCCTGCGTCTCATATTGAGATCATGGTCACACAAACCAACTATCATAAGACCTGAGGAGAAGAATAGCAAGAAAAAAAAAACTAACCAAAAATATCTGACCTAAGTCACTGAGACAGGAACCAGTGCTCCTGGCTAATGCTGTTATGTCAGTGTGAAGAATTCACATTGAACGAAGATGTTACCAAGTCAGACTTGAAAGAATTGTCTTTTGAATGCCCAAGGTAAACCTTCGTCACTTGGTCCTTGACATGTTCACTTGAAGACCCTCTATGAGTACTGTAGAAAATGGTAAACACCTTTCTTGATCCTATCAACACTTCCAACCACTACTTTTAGTTTGGGAAGCGTGATTCCATTCCGTATACATATATAAATAATTATGTTCACTTTTTAACTATCAGTCTTGACAGCTATGTTCTAACACACTAATCCAGATTTTAATCCCATATAGTAATATGGGTGCAATTTATACTAATTTACAGCTTTATTTGTCCAACTTCATTCAATTGAAAAGTAGAATTTAGTAGTAAACAAGTAAACACCAACATTTCTTCTTTTTTGTAAACTATACTGAATTCTCCACCACTATCTGATAAATTATTATTGAAGTCTTGCTAGAATGACAGTTTTGAAAAATACTATTTATCCACAATGTAACAAGCAACCAGTAACACAACTTTTCCATTAAGTTTTATCTATGCAATAATTTTTGAAACCTGCCCAAACTGAAGGCTGAGGGTAGACATATAATATGCAGCCAGCATAAAACAAATCATGCCTTAAAATGAACTTTTTCAGTTGAGCTGCTATATAAAAGCTGAAATAGGCAATTCCTTTTGTACATACTTCTAAGAAAATGTAATTAACTGTTTCTTATACTGACAAGTTTAATTTAATGGAACAATCGTTAAGATCACTTTATAGCTGTGTGGTATGCTTAATAATTATTCACAAATATGTATTCCTAAAATACTCAAATCCCTTTGTCAATTCCAATATTCAAGAAAGGAAATGTTTTCTGCAAATCCTACCTCAAGATTTCATCTTTAAGATCTTACTTCGTAACTTACTTATCAAAACTTTTACTGGCTGAATTTTACAGCCACAACAGGAAATTTCCTAGGGATTTGGAGTTACCTGGATACAGCACTACACTGGGCAGACCAGTGGCTTCATTCCACTAAGAGCTTCTAAGTATTAGAAAGATGCACAGTCAATCAACATCAACATTTAAGAAATACAAATACACATAGATTTAAGGATCTTTTGAAAGAATCCCATAGTTCTACTCTTTCTCTCACAAATGATAAAAAATAATCTTTAAAAAGAAAAATCTTTACCTGGGGTTTCCTCTTAGTGCAGCATGGTGGAGAGCATTAAACCCATTGTTGTTGGTGATAGTAACATCTGCTCCAGCTTCTAACAGCACAGCAAGGATGTCATCACGCTTTTTACTTATTGCATCATGAAGTGGAGTGTCACCTTCAGAATCCTAAAACCAGAAAGAATTTACATCAATTTTTGTATGCATTCAAATAAAAAAGATGCTAAAGTATCACTAGGAAAACAGACTTCACAAGCACAAAACAGCTTTTCAAGACCTGAAAGTGCTGCTATACTTCAAAGTTCAGAGTAAGCTGCTTCTTGTCTTGCTCTAGTTTTGCAAATGCTTCAGTGGGTAACCCTACCTTGGGCTCCAGAATTCTACAGTTATGCCACTGCCAGAACTATGCTTTGCATCTGGTAGTACTAAGGATATTGGTGTAGATATCGACTTCTCTGTGCTTCATATCCAGGTGGAGTTGGTGCCCAAATTACAACTTATGAGTAACAGGACAGCAACAAAAACTAACATGACAGAGAGAAGACTAGTCAGGCAATAGGAGGCAGGGAATTTTTGAATAAAGACTGTAAGGTTAAGCCAGCAATTAACCATGTAAAAGACAATAACAAAACGACAGTGTGAAATAAAATCATAAGCAAATCAAAATAAAATGCAACCCAAATAATACACACAAGTGTAGCTATTGTTTTAACTGAAGCAGATAATTTCCCATGAAGCAAAGGCCAATGTCAAAGTAATATTAAGCTTTTAAATTTGTTATGGCTAATATGAGATTACACTATACAAAGTACATGAAAATCCATCACTGCATAATTGAACAGTCAAAGAATTTATATTTTTAGCTTGGTGTTTTATTTTTCAAATACCCGAAGTAAGGAAAAAACACTTTTTATTCCTAGAAGCATTTTGCACATTACTTATTCAAGGACTCAAATGGCTGGACTGAAGAGGAATGCCCTAGACCAACAGAGAGAAAACACATCCATTTATTTGCAGCTATATAGGCAAAATCTCTAGATTTATGCTTCCAGTAAAATTCTCACACTATGTAAGTCAGGAAGTCTTTTCTCACCAACACTAACTCAACTGCAAACTGACTAACACAGAACCTGAACATTTTAGCAATACATTATTAATAAGAAAACCAATCTCCACAGTGAGAATCAAAACCTGCCAAACGAAAAGTGCCAGAATACAGAAACCACCAGTGTGAACCAATTTGCCGAAACTAATTATGTAACTTTGTAGCTTTTATTTGGTTTAACTGATCAGTTTTCCTGAATTTACTGTTTACAGACTAATGTATGTTTCTGTTTACACAGTGAATTGGCCAGAGTAGTAGAATGCTGGCCCTTTAAATTCCAGTCATGCCTCAGTCTGACTCCCCTGTGCTCTTCTCGTTGACCAAATCAATCACCTACACACAACTGCACATCACAGTTCCTCAGCACTCAGAATCTGAAAGTTCAGTCTGTTCAATGATAATTATACTTTCCAGATGGAGTATCATAGCACCATTCTACTGAATTTTTCAACTCAAACAAGATCCTGTTATTTAAAAACAGGAAAATCCTCTCTGGACACTCACAGATCATTAAGTCACCCTTTAAAGGCTTTAGCACATCAGATTCTTTATTGTATCTACTGCTCAACAAGTACTAAACAGGGTCTGAATGGACATAACAGCTCCACCTCAGCAAGAGCAAGAGTTAGGTGGGAAGCAGATAAATAAACAATTCCTATACTCACTAATTTCAAGAAAGTTTTGGCTCATCTTCTTTTATGTGGATAAACTGCTTCCAAAAAAAAATCTCTGATTATGGACATGGCAAAACAAGGAAGTAATGTGCTATTACTGCATATCTTAGAATCACAGAATTGACTGGGTTGGAAAAGACTTCCAAGATCAAGTCCAACCCTTGGTCCAACCCAAGTCCCTTTACTAGATCATGGCACTCAGTGCCACGTCCAATCTCAGTTTAAAAACCTCCAGGGATGGTGAATCCACCACCTCTCTGGGCAGCCCATTCCAATGCCTGATTACTCTCTCTGGAAAGAATTTTTTTCCAATATAACACTTGGAGAATGCCGGCATCGATCCCACTACCTCTCGCATGCTAAGTGAGTGCTCTACTATTTCAGCCCAGGCCATTAGATGCAAACTTTTTCAAACTTACCCCTTCTCATTTGTTTTACTAATGTGGTGCATGCAGCTGCATTCAGCTGGATACCTGCTTATTTGATAGCACGTTTCTACTCTACCTTCTCAACAGAACGTTGCACTTATGTTACAGCTTCCACCACATTCATTATGGATGAAATATCCTGTGAAATATGGTACTTGAGGTCCTATGCATTAGGGCTTTCTAGATAAAAAGATGAACATTGAAAGAATCTGAAAGAATTGAAAGAATTTGAAAGAATCAATAAGTCAATTTGGGGAAAAAAATAAAATGTTTCTTTTAATGAAACATTCTACAGTATCATCACCTTCTAAGCTGTAGCTTGCAGAAGCTGTACGCAACTGTGGGTTAGATATAGGAGGAATTAACCTGAAGGAAAAGTTAACAATTAAATAACTACAGTCTGTGAAAATACCAATTAACATCAACTGGCTAGAATACATGAGGTGCCAATCTAGTTGTGAAGAAAAGTAACAGATCTAATAGCATTTTTGTTACAGCTAACCACATGCTGGGGCAGAGGTTGAGACACATAACTTTACAAGGTCTGTTCCTTTCAACCCCATTTCCCATAATTTTTCTGGCAGCTACACAAAGCAAATCATAAAATTCGGTAGCTAAAAAGTGAATGTATGATAAAATTTACTTTACCTGTAGACTAGGATGGCAGCCAAAGTCCAGTAAAGTCTTCACAACTTGCAGATGACCCTTGTTGACAGCAATATGGAGTGGGGTCTGCCTGCGCTTGTTGCGAGCGTTCAGATCTGCACTGCCCCGGTGCAACACCTCAATCACAGCCCCCTCATCACCAAAGGCTGCATGGTGGACAGCCCTGTCTCCATCTTTGTCCTGAAATAGAAACGTTAATTTCACACAGTGTATTTCACATTTCATTTGCATTTAAACAAGAAGGTTAATTTAAACCAAACAACTGTGCTTATTTCATTTCTTTAAAAATAAAAAACAAACAACCAAGATACCATCAAAATACCTAATTAAAATAATTGCTCAAAGCACAAGAACAGAGGATGTAGAACCTGTTCATATAAAGACGTACATATTCTATGACATACAATATTCTACACCATATACAACTATTACCCTGAACCAAATGGATTCATTTGCATTTCTACTACAAACCAACCACTGTCAAAAAAACCCAAACCAAAACCACCAAAAAAATCCACAAACAAAATCCAACCCCCAAACAGTATTACACTCAGTACCCCAGGGCAGTTCTTCCTGTAACCCGGGAAATGCTACAGATTCCAAAGCATGGTGTAAGACATGAGAATTGCCTTGTTCATGCAACTAAGTTAATATTCATTAGGGTTGTTTTATGTGTCTTAGTTTTCACTTTCATCCTTTCCAAAGAACATCTGGGACTGATCTTGCAATTCATTAGAAGCTCTATTTTGATGATGATGATGATTCACAGCAATAAAACTCTGATTCAGTTCCATCCAGACTTAGAACTAAGATTTGAAAATCATTCATTTGTCAGTTTCGGTTATTTAACATTCATAAAAGTTGACTGTACAGCATGAAACATTTTAAAATATTAATCAAGTGATTTCAGTATTAATGATGATATACAAAATCTAAAAGTAAAATGGAAGGTATATAACAAGTTTCAATGAAATACCTTCCATAGGCTAATTTCTAACTGAATATTCACGCACAGTTTAATATTGCTACATGTTTGTAATTTAATTTTGAAAACAGAGAAATACTGAAAATTGTAAGATAAAAGCACAGCTGATCAAGGGCTCACTAGCGCTCTTGAATAAGCTTAGTTTCCCATATCAGTTTGCTTCTTCTGCAATACCTTTCAAAAATACTTTGTATTATGTGTAACACATTTCTAATAGATTTTACATCAAGGTAAAAATTAATAGCTCTTAGGATAATCTGTATTTGCACAATTATAAGTTATCATTGAGACTAGTTACAGCATTTGAAATGCTGGAAGATGACTTATTGCCCAATTATCAAATACATCTTTATGAAAAAGTGGATATGGTTTCCAAGATGGTCAGGGCACTAAATAGTACTTTTGGTAGCTTTTGAAAAGATACTTTTATGCCTTTCAATCAAGTAATGTCACAAAACTGTCTTCTCAGACAGCAGGATTCCATTTTAGGCTCATCTAACATGAACAGTCAAAAGAAGCCAAAGCTTGCCCATTTGGATGAAGAAAGGATCAGGAATGGGAATGTCTCTGTATTTTTCATCTGATTATAAGGATCAATATCAGGTGAACTTTACCAAGAGTGTGACAGTAGTGCTAAACTGCTACACTTGTATTTACAGAGCACTTGGTTTCATAGGTGCAGGGTAATTTGTCTTCATATTAGCAGCCTGCAAAAAGCACAGACATGTTTACCAATGAAGCCCCATATAACTGTAATAACTGAATATTTCAGTTTTAACATATTCCAATTTTGAGATACAACCCCTCGATTTTATTAAATCATAATGTATAGAATTCCTCCTTTAATGAGCAGAGGTCCAAAATTGTGTACTTTTTTTAGCTCAGCATCAAAACAAATAATCTAAGGAGCTAGATCCCCCTGCGTAGTTACTACACAGTAGCATAAATACACCTAGAAAAAGCTATCGACTACCTAATTACCTGTTCTAAGGCTTTTTGAGCTCTATCAGTAACAAACTGTTTTCTGACTACACAGAGGCCACTTATATTCTACATTAAACCCTCAGGGACATAAACACAGAGGAGACAACAATATGAGGGCACCCCTGGAAAATGTAATCACAAATGTATATACTCTACAATAATGACTGAAGTGTAAATATATCCAACTTAACTATAAAGCAAGTAAAGTAAGGATTTTTATCCATTGTTTTCATGCCATAGATCACAACAGTGAAGTAAATAGATTAAATTTTTGATCTTTGCTTAATGGGATGGCTGTGCTGAGTCTTTGCATGACAATTTATAAACAGCTGACATTTTTTGAAGTATGAAAAATATAACTAACAAGCTAATATTATTATGCAAATTATTAGTATTATAACAATTAGGGCAATTACATAATTAACTGGTAATATCATCTTCACTTAAGCAATGCAAAGTCATATGAAAAAGGCTTGGAAACTCAAGTAAAGTCCCTGAAGTTTCTTTTAATGTTAGTGTTACAGTGCTTCTGAAGCCTAAGCAACCATGAACTCTTCACAATTCAGTGCTGGCAGACGACCAGGTGTACTGTCTTGAAACTGTTTAAGTAGTGCTTCTGTCTACCTCCCTAATGCTTCTCTAACCCTTCCTTACACCAAGAAGAAAGCATAAGTCCACCACTTGATTCTCATGGCAGATCTGAACATCATAGTACAGATGAAAAGCAGTGCAGTCTAATTTTAACAGTATTATGTTGTGTACTGCAGAGAAAGTACTACTTCTGAAATGAAGTTACTTTGCACAGAAATAAGACTAAAGTATGTACTGCATCAAATCTAAGCCATCTTTAGAATTTAGCAGAAAAATCTTTATAAAGTAATGGTGTATTTGTGAATATAAAAATAATTTTCATTTCAGGAATTTCACTATTGCTTCATTAATGTTTTAACACTTTATAACTTCTGTGTATCAAACACAATATAATGCCAAATGGCCAAGCATGTAACATTATTTTTCTGTTATGCATACAACGGGGCACACAATTAGTTTCTTAGCACTCCGTTAGGCTTCCATTTTTATTCTTAGTAAATCAAATTTGGTGGATCTTTCTGGTACTTCACAAAATGAGAAACAGTTGCATTCTGTGTAAATAAATGAGTCAAAATCAATTAAAAATGCAAGTATCACTGTAGGCTGACAGATAATTCTCACAAACAATAATTCTAAATCACCTAAACAAGAGAAACCCTTCCATTTTCTGCGAAGTTAAAAAAGAAAAGGCACTGAAAAACTGGAAGCAGAGTTGGCAGTTTCTACCCAAGGATACTGCTATTATTTTCTGCTTAAACTTGCTTTAGTCAAGAATTGAAAACATTCTCCAAACCGAATACTACATAAGAAGCATAGCAAGCATCTGAAGTTGGAGATGCAGCATCTGACAATATCTTTTTTTCCCTTAATGCTACAGAACTAGATATTGACCCTTTATACTACTGTTAGTAGGGGTCTAATCTGGGAACACAATCACAGAAATAAAAGCAATTTTTCACTCTCTCTGACATTTAAGAAGGCGGCAAGTCCAGTAAAATTGTCGCGTGTGTAACAAAGTTTAAAGACACATAGTGTACTTTGAAGTATTTAGGTTACCTCTGCTTCCACATCCACGTTCTGTTTCAGCAGCAGCTTCAGGATGTCGACGTGGCCGTTCTGACTCGCAGCCTGCATAGCTGTGTGCCCAGCACACTGCCCGTTCACCTGGGAGCACAGCAACACTGCGAGGTAAGTTGCAAGATACAAATACCCGAGACTGTTTAGCAGTGGAAAACTTAACGCAACAGTACACATATCACAGAATCAAATCAACAATTCTTAGCTGCCCTTCTAGCACATACAGATGATCTCCTAAGGTCTCCTCTATTTCATTTCTAGACTGAAGGAAAGAGGAAGACATGGATCATTCAAAACATTAATAATGATACTTGGATTAAAAACTTTCATCTTTGGCCTACTGTAAAGGCAAGATTTTTGAGAATGGGGCTCAGACTTATACCAGTACTCTGCTCTATGGACATTTAACTTCATTATCTAATTTATGGCAACACAGGAATTAGTCTGAACAAAATACCATGTTTTGCATAATCTTGAGCTACAAATCAATCCTCAGAACTGAAGAAGTCTCTTATCTGCAAGAATTATTATAGCTGTAGTGAGGAAAACATCCAATTGTGACTTCAAAATATGTTTCCTATATCAAGTCCTGTAATCATTAAGCATTTCTTTTAGATTCAACACCAGGTGATTAGACAAGTCGACAAAAGGAATCTGACAGAGGAGAGATTAGATTATCTACCTCATGAATTAATAAAACAACACCTCACAACAGCAGCATTAAAAAAAAATTCGCAAAATCTCCCCTCCTTCTTTCTACCCCCTTAGAAACAAAAGAATTTGAAGACTCTTCATTAATTCTGAGCGCTTGTTTCTTTGTGCCAACTCTGGCAGACAGAGGTTGAAAGGTATTTTAATTCATGGCAGACAAAAGAACACTAAATTTGTCCAGCAAAAAAGTACGCACAGCTCTACATTCACACAGCCCCCACACATTTCATAGGCCAACACATGGGAGAAGAGATACTGGAACTAACTGTACTGCTTCTAAGCCGACACTACGGACTGGCAAGGAAGTATTCAGGACAGCTTCACTTCTTTTAGTATTACAGGTCCCCAAAAGAGGTACTCCCGAAACAGAACACTCACATCTACATCTGGTCTCTTCAGCAAGTCTTCCACTTTAGCAACATCTCCGTTGGCAGCAGCTTTAACCAATTCTTCATTAAGATCTCCAGATTCTTGGGTTTCAAATAATTTTTTCAATAGCTGGGACAACCTCTCTGTAATTTTTAAAAAAATGACAAATAAGACTACAATTTTAATCACACAAGAACAGAAAAAAAAACCCATCCACATTTGTCATGTTTCTAAGGCCACATACACAGTAATACACAAGCTAGTATAAAATGGCAATTGCAAAATATTATACAGTCCTAAGTAAGAACTGCACCCTTATGCCCTTCAGACAGTTGAGACTCTCACATCAGACATTTCAAAACAAAGCTGACTGAACCACAAATCGCTTTTCTCCCACAAAATACAGAATGGATGAAGTAAAACGTGAATTTGTTATATTTTCTAACTTCAGGTACATGCTTCTGTGATTTGAAACACTAAGTTGTATTATTCTTCTAGCTAATTTTATGGCCACTGTGACTTTGTCTTTATTGCAGAAAACACGCTGTATCTACGTCTCCCTAGCAAAAAAGATCTAGAAAACTATGCAGAAAGGTTTCTTGGCATTAAAGAAAGTATGTGAAACGGAAAAAACAACTAGCTATGACCAAAAAAAGGAAAAAATCTGGTTTAATTGATCTGTGAAACAGCCAACAGAACATAAAACACACTGGGCGGTCTCTTTGCCTTTTTATTAGATGAATGAGAGCATGTTCAACAAATCTGAATGAGATTACACACACGCCAAAAAATGCCACTGTAATTGGTCAAAAGATGTCTGACTAAATTTAAAGATACAAATTTAAAAAAAAAAATCCTTTGTAACCACTTGCAACAGATTCCTTGGCTCTGCTTGTTACCTCACGCCACCTACTAAACAAGGAGTCTGCTTGCTACTGCCAGGGACACTCTCTTCATGCCTTAGTGCCCACCTCAGTCTAATGTCCCTTCCAACCATTTAAATTTTTAAGTCCTTAGAGCAAACACCTAGAGGCACACCTGCACTGTGACCAAACAGAAGCACTTACCAATATGACAACACCTCCATATTAACTGCAAGCTTTTTTTGGTATTTTTCTCAAGTACAACCTCAATTAGCTGAACTCCAAGTGTATTTATTAACCTTGCACACAAAATATGTACTAATATTTACTAACAAATTTTTAATTAACACAATTACTTGCCATACATATATTACTATCTATTCTTTCAACTTACCACCCGATGCGTTACTTATAGCAGATCCTGCTGACGCCACCTTCGAGACAGCTGCTGGATTATAGGTCCAGGATGTCCCACAAACCTCTACCTTTAAGTCACTGTCTGAATAGATCTGTTGGACCCGACCAACTTTACCTAAAGTCTGCATTAAAGAAAACATCAAATGTAAACAATGCTCAAAATAACATATTTAGAAATCTGAGTGTTTTATATAAATTTCATGAAGTTTGTTGTTTAATAGCTAAAGGTATTAGTGACTGCACCAAGTTTCATCAGGCTAAGCAGATTGCTACATTTGAGCAAGTTTTACGCTGCATTTGATGAATACACGTTGTGTGACTTAGAAGAAAATCACTTTTAGACCCCCACAGCCTCCAGGAATTACTGCCCATCACAATTAGAAACACTATACAAGGTTTCCCATTCTAGGAGTCCAAACACACAACTACTTACTGGAAGCATTGCTTCAGCCCACTCTCCGTGACCTCTCTGAAGAAGTTTGATTCGCTCTAAGTCATAACACACTTGAACAAGGTCACCCACTTGAAACTGAGAGGTGCCTCCTTCTGCACCCTGAGCAGCATCTCCACTTCGGACAACGTTAGCTTTGGTGAGAACAGCTGGATTAAATGTCCACCTAAATAATTGATCATGTAAAGTACATTTTAAACATAAAAAGTGAAATATATATGTAAAAATTACATGTTGGACAAGTTTCTGCTTTTAAGCCTACAAATTGCAATTGGATAGTATAGCATATTTGTTGTTAATTTTTTGTCTATAAACTTGTCTGTAGCTCATTAATTGAATATTTTGAGGGTAATCTTCAGAGAGGTACAATTGTAAAGGCAATTAAGAAATACCCTGCCTAAGGGGAAGCAAGCTGACAGCAACATAAGAGGCCTGAAATACAGTTTGTTTGGTTTTCCAGGGAGTGGAGAAGACTCTGGTTGAAAAGGGGAAGGGGCAAGCTGTCTCACAGAAGACTGCACTGTCTGGAAAGAGCACGGGAAGAACACAGAATTTTGTCACGTTCCTCCAGGTAAAAAGTTGCAACATTCAGTTATAAAAATACTCTTCATTTAAATGGATGTCCTAGATATACATCCATTTTCAATCAAACTACCCTAACTTTTACTATAAAACTTACTGATTTAGAGGCATTTAGCCGTTAAGTCAGGGAGGAAACAGCAAGACAGAGCAGCTCCTTTTACTGGCTCTGCTGCCATGACTGTCAGAAGAAAAGCCATTTGCATCCCTTTAGCTGGGAAAACAGCTTTGTTTTCCATTAGTATGCAATACTAACAAACAACATCCTGAGGGAAATCCTGAATTAATAATGCAGTGTCAATAACCTTTCTGGACAAACTGCACAGGTCAATCTCCAGACACAACTGAAACTGTATTCCATTCACCAGTTGCTTTTTAAAGATAAGCCAAATACTTTAGAGCAAGAGAATACAAAACCATGTGGACATATCAACTCAGATCCAGCTGTACAGCTGGGTTTGAATCCTGCTAGCAGTAACGCACCTAATCAAAATTCAAACCTCAACTGCTTGCAGGGACTGGTTTTGGCTTCCCCAAGATCTCCTGTTCTTGGTCTTTATTTACATAAACTAACATTCCTTTGAATAATAAAAGGCTGGATTTAGGCCATGCTAAGGTGACTGTATTAGACAAGATCCCCCAGAAGTTTGTCACCTGTTCTCTTTTCCTGAAAACAATCAATTGCTATTACCATTCCTCTTGAAATCGTGGAATAGACACTTCATAATTAAAATAGAAGTTACTGCCTTAAACACTAGATTTTGGAAATAAGATAGTCCACAATATCATTTCGTATTTTGGACTCCGTTTTCATAATTTCTTATTTTGGACTCCATTTTCATAATTTCTTATTTTGGACTCCATTTTCATAATTTCTTATTTTGGACTCCATTTTCATAATTTCTTATTTTGGACTCCATTTTCATAATTTCTTATTTTGGACTCCATTTTCATAATTTCTTATTTTGGACTCCATTTTCACCAAGTGAGAGCGTCAACAAACTTCCTTTTCCCACTAAAGCATTTTTAAATGTAAATCCTTATCACACATTGTAGGAGGAAATCTTAACAAGACACAAAAGGAGAAGTTTTCTGACACCAAGTGACCACAAGTGCTGAAGGCAATGGAAGCCTGTGAGAGGCAATGATAAAGGCTATACAACAAACCTGTTGCCACTTGGATACTGTACTACAATGTCATGATCCTCATCAATGCCACAAACTGTTCCGGTTGTTGTTAAGGTTTCAAACATGCCATCAGTCCATCCTCCGTGACCATGCTGCAAAGACTGCACAATTTCCAAGTCAAGGTCAATGTTTACAAGGTCACCTATTTGCAGCCCACCAGGGTTTCTGTTACCATTTTGCTCACCTGAAATGGAATATGAACAAAAAATGTTTACATGACCACACTAACTTTCCAGGCAATTTAAAGAACAGAACTTAATTTCTGAGTCTCACAGCAGCATTAAGGTTGGAAAAGACCTTTAAGATTATCAAGTCCAACCATCAACCTAAGCACCACTGTCATGTTCACGTTAAACCACATTCCAAGTGCTACACCCACACATTTTTAACACTTACAGGAATGGTCACTCCACACCAATGTCTCTGTAACAGTAGAGGCCAACAGGTAAGAAAACCTCTGAACCTCTGGCTATGGAATTCTGTGTTTCTTGTTGAGTTTTCAAGGCAAATAGAAACGACACTGGCAAATACTTAATACTTGTGACAATCTCCAATATGAGCTCTAACTGGGATTGCAACAGCTATCCTGTTAAGACATTGAAATACATAAAAGCTCTGATAATTTTGAGTGTCATACACAAACTGCCACTCAGAGGCTGAAAGATCAGCAGAAGGCCCACAGAAAGTGGTTTTGAATTAGGTCAGTACCTGAACATGGAGAAAGCACCAGCAAAAGAATATGTCAAAAATTACCAACAGTGAAAATTTTTAACTTTCTAAGTGAGGAAGTAGATAACATTAGAAAAGCCTTGCAAATTTAAAACATTCTCCCTGAACACAAAAGGCGTGTCATAGCAAAAATTCATTAGCTGGAGGGAAATGGCATCCATTCATGCACATCAATCAAGCTGTGTTAACTAATGAGAGAACAGTTGCAGACTCCCTCATGGTCAGGACTGGAAGTACAACAGCGTGACAACGACAGAAGTTATGTAAATTAGTACAATGGCAACATCAGTGGCAAAGGACTGGAAAGCAGAGTTCCTTTAGTACTATTGGTGTCTCCAAGGGGAGTGTGCTTGCTTTGGCTCCTCCAAGCAAGAGGCAATAATGAAAAAAGGATCCCTGCATGTGACAATAAGCAAGCACAAACAAAAAGCCTGACACAAAGACAAAAACCTTACTTAGAGAGAAACTGATTGCAGAGCCTGAAGTCCAGACCAGATGTTGGCAGCACTAGCTGCACCACTAAAACTGTCCAGAGGACAGAATGCAAAGAACACTATCGTAGAATCACAGAATCATTAGGGCTGGAAGGATCATCTAGTTCCAATTCTCCTGCCATGGGCAGGGACACCCTTCTGAAGAAGAAAGTGCTGAGAAACAAAACACAGCACATAAAAAAATGGTCATGAACTTTAAACTTCTATGACCATTTATGGACTTCTTTCTATCTTAAAGATGGAACAGTATTCAGTCTATCCTCTTCATCTTCACAGCAAAACATACAACATGGAAAACACTCGCTTCTGCAGAGGACACCGTCCAAGATTAATGCTTCAGAGAAGCTACTGATACAGAACTTGCTCGATAGAAAGCTCAGACAGCAAACATCACAGGACAGCCCTGATGAGTCAGGGGAGTCTAAGAAGGGAAGAGATGTAACACAGCAAACAATTACAGAAGCATTATTTAGAGGAATTGATTTCTAGAGGTCATATGGTCTGCTAACCCTGCACAAACCTGAACTAACAACCAGCTGCGATCACCTGTGGATTTGCTTATATGAGTCCTGAAAGTTCTCAAGGACTAAGATTCCATAACTTGCCCAAGTAATTTTCCATTGCTGCAAAACAGACCTGTACATGTAACAAGGAAATTTCTTGGATATCTGAGTCACTTAAGGTGGCCACAACCATTTGGTTTTATGTCATTTGGCACTACGGAAATTTCAGTGCCATCATTTTCAATCCCTGTTTAAGTGGCCATAAGTGGCTGGCTGGTTATCTCTTAACTCCTTCTTAGCAGAATCAAGAATCCCAGCTCCTCCTCCTAGCAATTCAGGTGCTCTCAGTCTCTTAACCACTGTAGCAGGCCACCATCAGATCCTTCTCTATGTTTTCGCAAAACTGGGAGGGGAGGGGAGGGAGAGGGGCAGACAATAACACAAACAGGACATGGAATTCTAGATACAGTTTCATCACCTCTGAGACAAGGGGGATAGTAACTTTTCTGTTGCCCAACTTCCTAATATAGCCCACTATGAAATTTGCCTTCTTTGCACTGACAGGACGCTCCTGTCACAGTCAGTCTGGTGTTCAGTCCGACACCTGGGTCTTCCTCAGTAAGGCTCCTCACCCAGGTTCTCTCAATTCCCAGTCTGGAAACTACAGATACATAAGGCGTATTTCAATCAGAGTGCAAAAATGCACTTCTGATTGAACACTATTCACTAAACATTTCACTTCTTCAAAGCTCTTGGGAATAAAGCCCTACTGAACCACACTCCTCTGTCATTCTGCTATCACCTGCAAATCATGTGGAGTTGTATCCTAACTCTTCAAGGTCACCAATGTCACACTGAACAAAATCAGTTCCAGTATTTTGCTGCAAATACATACAATTCCATATTAATTAGGCCCCTCCTGGAGTATTAGTTGCATTCTACTTCAAATATCACAAAGTTTCAAAAATACCTTTCTAGTTCTTCATGCAAACAATACATTTAAATTCCCAGCCTGAACATATCTGTGAACTACATTCAGAAAACTAATAAAAGATATCATAGGAAAGAACAAGATGCGAAATGGAGCATAATGTGCCAAGAAGGATGAATAGGAGTTCATCATCACTCATTAAGAGCAACTTAATACAGTGGAAGGGAAGAATTTAACAAAGAATAGTCTGCTATCTTTAGGGATTAATATTCACACATATAAAGACAGTGCCACCTTAAAACTCAGCTTAAATAAGAACCTAAGGTTACCTCCACAATGAAGAACCAGTAAGACCCTATTACTACTTTTCTATTTTAATCACATCAAAGTAAAGTGACAAAATTCATTTTAACTACAGAGATGAGATAAAGATTGAAGAGCTTTGGCTTTTTACTTTCAAACAATTCATCTTCTTGACAGTAAAGAGCTAAGTGACACCTTGGACAACTGGTTATTTTTCTAAACAAATCACACATTTACTGTTTTCAGCTTTACACCAATGCTGTCAACAAAACAACAGTGCTTGCTGCTTACACTTCAAGTACTTGTGCAAGGAATTAGATTAAGACTTAGAAACAGAGATTATCATCCCTTCATAAATACACATTAATAATGAATCTTCAACTTACCTAACACAGGACAATGGTCTCTGTAGAAAGAGCCTCCTTTTGCATCTTGGACACATTTCAGGTCAGACTATGGAGAGAGATTGAGACAATGTTAATCTTCACTGACTGAGTCTACAGATGAGTAGAAGTCAATGAAAAAAGGACTGAAACACAGTTAATTAACAGAGGCTTATGCATACAAAAAACATGTCCCACGAATTTGTTACTGATGCACACAATCTCAAATAATTTCCAACCTATCAGTCTTGACATTCTCAAGACTTTATAATAATCTTTTATCAGTACAAAAGGCTACAAAGCATGATACATTTTTAACGCGAAGGCAGGCATTAAAATAACACAAACCTCCTTTGCAGGCGTCTATAAAGTTAACTTTCTTTTTTAAAAGAATTCTGTGATCATAAGCAAGGAAACAAAAAAAAATAAAACAAGTATCTGCAGACAGTGCTTAAGAGCATACCATTTCCTGCACTGATCATTTAATGTCCGCCAGTGCTGTCCATTCTTCCCAACATTTTTTGACAGATTCATGTTTAACTTGAAGACGACTTGGCATCCACATTCGACAAAATGAAAATCTTCCAATTAAGAATACACAAAACACAAGGGTACTAAAAAAAACTGACCATCAAAAACCCCACTATGCTGAGCTGAATATGATCTTTTTAAAGAGAAAAGTTCTAAGCTCATCCTCCATAGACTGTTTATATTCTTACCTGAGAAACAGAAGCTTCAAGAGGGATAACCAACTCCTATTCATAAAGCCAGAGGAGTTTCTGTAATTCTCCTTTTCTTTATGTTTTTTCCCTGTGTAATTCTTAAATTCAAATGGCTACCATCTGCTATTATTCCTTATGAAACAGTTCTCAGTAAAGAAAGGGCACTTTGTGTGCATGATGAGTTGGGAAAGAGATAGGAAACTGTTTGCAAGATGTATCAGAATGTTTTATGGGCTGGGGGAGGAAGTAGAGGGCAGGTGGTGGTAATGATATAACTAACCAGAACTAAGCAAATACTTGAACAATTCTTTTTCCTATGACCCAGATTTATTGACAGAATGTCCTCCTGCAAAAGGATTAAGAAGAAAAGTCTGAAGTCTTCCAAATTATCAAGGCACTGATGAGCACAATACTACCCTTGATGACTGTTAACTGTTAAGCAGCCAGAAACAATACAAAATTCAGCGTACGTCCTGATCTACAAAGAAGGTACCGCCGCTTTGGAAAAACTGTGAAAACAGCCAGATGAAAACAATGAGATTTAGCCGCTCTTCAAATCCCCTGAGAAACCAGAGAAAGAGTTTGCTCAGCCCAGCAGCAGAAGGCCTGTGACAAGATGCTGCCACCCGGTGGGCAGGTGCTGGGTTTCACTCGGCCACAGACAAAGGGACTGAGCTGACCATCCCAGATGGCAAGTTCATTCATTCCCCGCCCCGGACAGACAGGAATTGAATGGGCCCGGGAGCACTGGGTGTCACTGAATGCAAACCCTCCGCATCAGGCAACAACCAGCTGTCTGTGCGGGTACACATGGGAGAGCTGTTTTCACATTCTCCAGAGCGGTAAGAATAGAACACGGGGGTCCTAGATGGTTCTCCTCCCCTCCAGGCAAAATCGGGGGTGAGATCGCTCATGTTACAGTAAGCGTTAATGCTTCGAGCAGACTGATGGCTGAAAGCTAGAAGAAACAAAATGTTCATTAAGAGGCTTATCACTGTCCTGCAGCAGATAATATTAGGAAGCAGGTTAAGGCATCTTAAATTTTATAGAAAAAAACCAACCCAGAAACCTACAAACCTGCACTCATATTTCACCCTGCCTGTACCGTGCCCTGCACACAGTTTATTTCTGGAGTATAATCATACACTTGGTTGAAAAACTAAGTGGTAGCTTGGTGTTCAACCTTCAGCTTCACATCTGTCTTCTTTTGACTTACATGTAGTCAATTTTATATTACAAAGGAGTAAAACAAGGGTCTGATCTAAGTATTGCAGAAAAGCAACAGAACATGTCTTTCATAAGCCTTCACCAAAAAAATGGAGGACCCAAAACACACAAAGATGAGGCACCAACAGAGATTAAGGCAATACAAAACTAACTTATATACTGTATATACACGGAGTTCCTTCAGCAACTTGGCAAACAGCACCTCTAAGAAAAAAAATAACAATGTGATGAGGACTACAAATGTCTTAAAAAAATAACCAAACCCAAATAAGATTCTGGAGATTTAAGACAGTAAACTATACTTCTACTTCAGTACCCAAAAAGCTGGGTAAGCAATTACAATTTTCCTTTTAGCATTCAGTTACTACATTTATCAGAAAAGGAAAACAAGCTTTCACCTGCTCAAGCTTTAAGTAAAAAATCAGCAGTGGTGGTAAGCTCCTGGTCAACCTACCCTAGGGAACGCAAGGCAAGAGGCCCCCCTAAGTGCAAAAGCACATCCAGAGCCTGGACACACTCAGGCTTTGCACTTCAGAGAACATCACCAGGATTTCTACAAGTTAAATAAGTCTTCCTGAGTCTTCTAAATGAATTGAAATAGCAGATTATTTGGAGATGAGACATGCAAATACAAAAGGGAATGTATCAAAACAAAAAAAGAGATGTTAAAATATAAGTTTTAGACACCACCAGAAAAAGTAACCACTGTGAGGCTGGGCATAATGTAAATACGTGGTGGAGATGAACAAATCAGCCTTTCCACAATAACTTGATGGACAAGTCATTCAACGAATCCCAAATAGTACTTCCCTCAAGAATCAGATAAATAAGCTACAGATTTTGTGGAATTTGTGTGCAGTTAGAGATGGCAGGCCCAGTTAAGCAGGAAGTAATTCTAATGAGAACTCAAGGAACAGCATGGGAACTACACACTGTACAGCAGGACTTGAAGGTCAGTAGTGACAGCTGATGCACATGAGTGATGGGTAAAAGTGGCTTTTGCCTCCAGTGGAGAACTTTGGTCTTCCAGCACCTACGCTCTTGAAAGGCAAATGACAAAAGCCCAGTGCATCCTCCTTTATCACTAGATTAAGGCAACAAGGGAACTGGGTAAATCCATAAGTTTCAACAGAAAGTTTATAAGAAATGCTGTATTTCAAATTTAATGAAATGTATTTCAAATCAGTCTCAGTTTCAGAAGCTGGGAAAAGTGAAGCAACAAAAGGAGAAAGTAGAAGATGGTAGACAAAGTGACTGAAATAACAAAGAGGTGTGAGGTACAGAAACAATTACAACAGCTTTTTATAGAGGAAATCAGACCTCAGGCAAATCCTGAGCAAATGGTTTATAACCTTCTATTATATATATAAATACTTATACATAAAAAATATACATATTACAAAAAAGAAAAATATTTAAGACTGTTAAAAACTTGGCATGTGTAACTTCTTTTTTAAAGGAAGATACAGTCTTTCTTGTTAGTAAATTCTGTAAATAAAATTGGAAGAGGATCAGTAAATAGATTTCTGCTTAATGGAAATGGAAAACTTTTCTCCACAACTTGGAGATGAAAAACTTGACCTGGATGAGACTACCACAGAAACACGAGTATGTCAACAAGAGGCAAAACATCTGCTGACAAATGCAAATAAATACGCAAGGTATACATAAGTATCTCCTTCCTCTCTGGATTCCAAAACAACTGACCACTTAACTTTCTTACTGACACCTAATTTACATGTTATAAAAAACACCTGCTGCATGCATAAAGGTGGCCAAAAGTTCATTGTTTCATGTTTAAAAACAGTTTTGTTCAGCACCTAATCATAGGATACTGAACTAGCAAAATAATGAAAATTCTTGTAGCCCCTTCCTAAATGCCCCATTTCCAATGCAGTAGGGATGAGATAAAAAACTAGAGCTGAAGCTTTGACTGGCATTACAGCTCTGACAGTTGTAACTGCAGCGGAAAGCATATTTCTATATATTTTATAACACTCAACTGCAATGTCTAGTACACCAAGACATTTACCTTTGTTTTATTTAAAAAAGGTGTTAACAAGTAATTCTTAAAATCCTCTAGAGTTAAACTTCAAAGAAAAACTTTATGGGTAACCCAAACAAAAGCTGATGAACAGACATTAGGTATCAATCACACAGCGAGGAGGAATCTTCTCCATTTCCCTTATGCACTCAACTATTTGGAACTTGTGGAAAAGAGGACACCAACACAGATGGCATACAGATTACTGAGACAGTGATGGATGATAACTACAGTTACTTCTTTCAGAGGCTACAGAGATGAAAGCAAGACTCTCCATAATGAGAAACAAAAAGGGGAGATTAATCACAGAAAAAAAAGGCAGCAGTACAGAGCAAAAAAATTGGTAGCACAAAACTGATTCCTAAGTTACAACATTGATTTAGGGCACTCATGCTGAGGGAACTATTTTCAACCGAAAACCAGTGGAAGTTACCAGCTCTACATCCTCAGCTGTGTGATATAAAAAAATAGATCTAGACACATCCAGAAAGCTAAATCACAATCTTCCCATTAACTCTCTGGCTCTTTGTGTGGTATCTTTTTATTGCAAAAGTCTTTGCTCACACATTTCCAAAGCAAGCAATGTGGTTAACAACTCAGTTTGGCTCTAGACTCTGAATACATATAGATAATGTGAGCAGTGTCACTAACCATATCAGCCAATAGTACTTCATTCTTACCATGGAGGTAGCAAAAATGTTATTTGTCCTAACAGCAGCATAAACACAGTTTTCAATTTGGGGACCTGTGGTCTGTGACAGCAGAAACTCCCAGATTTAAATGCCAGACTTCACAAAAACCCAAAAACTGAAACACGTCTCTCAACCACTTCATATGTAAACACAGCAACAACAAATTCAAAAACTCCAAGTATCTGAGCAGAAACAAATGCAAGTTTTCAGCCAGCACCTGCTGCTTCACCAGCCAATCCTCATCTCTCCCAAGGAAAAGCGGGCAGGCCAGATAGATTAATTTGGAGCACCAGATGCAGCCTGTCAGCTGTCAAACAAGAACCCTGACCTACAATAATGAGCTGTGTTTCTTTAATCAGCTCTATTAGCATGAGTCAAGTGTATTCATTTGCAAGTTGGGGTCTCTTCCCAGCTGTATTTACATGGGCACACACTCTTGAGTATTGTTGATTCCATGTTCTCTGGACCTTTTAAACCAATTTCCAAGTACCAAAACAAGTTTGCTCCAACTCTGTGTGAACTCCTGACAGCTTTAGTCAGCTTTACATAACAGCACATAAATAGTAGTAAATAATCATAATGAATTTTACACTTAGAAGTTATTAATCAGTTATAAAATTTAGCATTACATTCAAATGGCTTTGTCACAGACATACAAGAATCCATTCTGTCTGATGTGAAAATCACATACTTGACAAAAGTATCAAAGATAAAATTATTGTAGGAACAGATTACAATCAAGTAAGCACTACATACAAAGCCTCAAATTATCTTTTTGGAACATATATATGTACATACATTTTTATATAGTATCCTAAATATACTATCTATATATAGTTTCATATACAGTTTAACAGGTTTTTTTGTTAATTGAATGACCAAATATTTCTTTCTCTAAAAAACTTGTGTGACAGGTCACTTTTATCCCTTCAAATTTACACTTGCAGTACTCCATCAAATATTCTACAAATATTTAACATTTCCATATGTGGCAAAAATTTGGAAACCGATTATAGCTGATTTACAAAATAAATATATTTCTTTTATTAAGGGAATAACTATTTCAAAACTGAATATAACTTATCTCAAATGTACTTTGTTTCCTGAGGTTAGAAGGAATCTGCAAAGATTCCACAGAACATCTGCTATACAGTCTACAAATTTTAACACCGTAACTGAAGTCACAACAATGACAACTCCTCCCCCGCCCAAACCAGCTGGTTTGTATCTCATTCCATCTAGACTTTGTATCTGTGTCACTTTTCCATGTATGACACTCAAATATAAGAGGGAAGATACCAAACATTGATTTAATGTTATACTACAAACTACTACACATAACTAAATTATCTTTACCCAATATGTAAGGAATTTCCTTTAGAACTAGAGGACACCATGAAGCACGTAATTCAACACCTGTATGTATTTTATCCTTAGCACCTTCATGAATCAGAAAAGCTGACTTGCACTAAATAAGTTTACACCTTTTACACATGACACTAAAATACCTATTTACTGCAGAAGTGGTGTTTATTTTCTTTTTAATTACAAAAATAAGCTTTAAGTGAAGCTATAAGGCCAAACAGTTGACATTCAAAAAAGTAACTAGTCATGGTTAAACATTTTGTTATGGTAACACATCTGACAAGATGACACTTCAATGCTAAGTTAACATGGTCTTCCTCTATACTATCAGACAAAAATCATGCAGAAAAAATGCTAATTAAGACGTTATAAGCAGTTTATAATCAAAGTAACCTTTCCTTGACCCACATTAGGATAAGAAAACCCAGCAACAGAAGGCACTTAGACTGGAGTCTGACCCATTTTCTCTCTAAAGCTGAAGAAGTAGCTGGAGAAGCTTTGGAATGGAAGAGAAAAATTTAATGCTAAAGCAAATTAAGGTTGTAATTTAACTCAATACCTTTCCAGTGACAAAAAGAAAATTACTCTCAATAGGATTCCGAGTGTTGACAGTAATTTAAAAGCTGCAAATCTTGCAGTAATCACACCAAAACATGAAATCAACTGAAGAATTCAGGAGCTGAAGAATTGGGTTTTTTTTAAGAGTTCATAACTATGCTTGTTCTTCTTTTCTGAATTTTCATTTAAGGACAACAGTAGTACAGTAAAATAAACATGGATGTGACGCAAACCTTTACTATGACAGAAACCAGATCTTAAATTGCAGTTATTCATGTTTTACAAATTCCCAGAACAGATTTCCTCACTAATACATATGCATGACCCTTACAGCTGTATTCACAATGATCTGGCTAACAGCATGCAAACTGACAAAGCATATTAGAAAAGCAGGACCATAAAGCACAACAACTTCTTACTGCCCTTCCCCCACCGTGCATTTTACCTTTTGTGCTCTCTTGTACTTACCATGCCCTCAAAGCCAACTCTGTAAAGGTTTTTAGCACCATTGTCCCAGAGAACATATGCTGCACTATGTGGGCTCGATGCACTCCAGTCTTGGATTTCAGTTACCTATTCAATTTTAAAAACAAGAAAATTGTTTCTAGAACAAAGACTTAGAAGCACAATCTGAACTTAAAACCTTATTAATCTCTTAAAAATAGTTCAGGATAGAGCAGTTTTACTGAATTTTTATCCTAAAGCTGTTTTCTGTCTGATCTAAGTCTTCCCTACGTCTTAGTAAGACTGCACCTTGAAAATATGCTTTGTAGGCCTATTTTTCATTTGTGTATTTGGCTGGTATGTATGTATGGCCAAATTTCGCAAACGAAGATTTGGAAAGGGCTCTCCCCAGGTGGGGGTGTGCCCTTCCAGCCTGTGCAGTGGATTTTTTAGGTGAGGCACAGCGTGTGCAGAACTGGCCCCACCGTTTCAGTCCTGAGGTCCATCTGCCATGGCCGAGCGAGCCTGGACAGTGACAGGGAAGTCCTCAAGACTGTCACAACACCCGGTACTAACCGGGGCTGACCCTGCTGAGCATCCGAGATGTGACAGGATGGGATGGCAGGGAGGCATTGAACTGCCCGGTACGGTCTCCACTGAGACTCGAACTCATGACCTGGTGATCCAGAGGCCGGAGTGCTCACCATTATATCACAGGACCACCCATTTGGTAGGTAATCTAACTACATAAGCAGAAAACAAAATCTGAACTGTAAAAATATATTTTATAATGCTGTGATACATTCTTACCAGAAGCAGCATTTAACTAAGAAAAACAGGATGCAAACTATTTTAATTGCTTCACTTTGTCTGGTTTAACCTGCATTAACCTGGTAGCTGTGCACTGTGTTAGGAAACAAAGTTTTATTTCCAAAGTCAACATATTTAACAACAGTACAAAAAAACGAGAATGAAAATGTCTTTCCCTAACATTTCTATGAGGCCACGGACCAAATTCTTAAAACTCTGCCATTAAAAAAAAAATCAGTTTCCAGAATTTGTCTTCATTCTAATTTGTATTTATTTAAAAGCTGTTTCTGTTATCTACCACATACTTTTCCTCACTAAAAATATTCATATGCATTTATACATACTGTCAGCTTGCAAACAATCCTCTAATACAAGTTTAGTACACAAAGCAGACCATGCAGGATAAGACTCATTTTGCAAAGTTTCAGAGATTTCAAAGTATCTCAACAGAGGAATGGGTAAGTAATAGAGATGACAAAAGCTGCATCTAAATATCCCTTGCTTTAAGATATTTAAACTTACTATTTCCTTTAAATAAAATTCAAAGTGAAATCTCCAAAAGTCTTAAAGCATCCATAAATGTCTAGGATATGAAATCAGCCAAACAACAATATAAAATAGGCTAAATATTATATCCAGGAACTTTTCACTCTTTCAAATGCAGTTTAAGTGTACTAAAACTAAATTCAACACAAAAAAACCCAAATGAACAACAAAAAACTAAAAGGAAAAACAAAAAATGAAAAAAAACCAAACCAAAAAACCAAAACCAAGAAAATCTAAAAAACACAAACACAAAACAGTTCACCAAGATACAAGAGTATCCAGTTCTCAAATTTGATGATAAAAGTCACAGTATATGTTATTGCCTGCTGTATATTCACACTTAGGACAAACCTTAATTAGTTCTCACGGTAAATGGAAGTTGTAAAGGGAAAATATGCAAAGATTATGATTAGCAACTTATCATTCCACACTATTTTCAATAAATGCAAATATTTTTATTCTAGAACTACCTCAAAAGCAATCATATGTTGTCCTAAGCAAGTAATATAATATCTACATCAAACACTTCGCAAGTTCTTAATTTTAAACTGGAAAAGTCCCTATAATTATTAGATGAAAAACAAAGTCCAGAGTGCCAGCACTGAAAGCTCCATCAAGAGCAAGAAGAGCTACACAACTGTGCTGGCCCACGAGCAATGTAACTACAGAATGCAGTGATTACCAGAAAGGGCTACTCCTGATGGCTCTGTTTTTACACCACTCTAGTAATGCTGATAGATGCTCAAGACCTTAATGTTGTTAAAAAGTCAGTCTTAAATAGATACCTATGTCAAAAATTTAGTAATTAATAAAATTTTGTGCTGGCATTGTAAAAATGCAAATTCAAATGTAAACGAACTGGTTATAGTACACATATCCTCCTCTTTCTAAATGCTTAAGCATTACAGGATAAGATTAAAAAACATCCAGCAAATTAAAATAGTAACTTTTATGATGATGCTTTTACTTTACAATCAGAAGACCACTGAAGCCATTACATAAGCATGCAAAGGTTCATCTTCTTATTAAAACCAGCTTTACTTTTACCTTTCCTCTACGCCCATTGCCACCATCTTGATCTTCCCACTGCCAGTCAACTCCTCGCACCACCCTGGCACCTGCAAAGATCCCTCTTGCTGTAATTTTCTTTGATTTACGTCGAGACTCCAACAATACCCTGAAGTTATTAAAAGAAGAACCCACAAATGTCAAGATATGAGAGAGTGTCCAAAACAAATCTTCGGGGATGGGAAGGAGAGCATCTTGAAACCAAATAACCCCGAAATAAAAAATAACACCACAACTGCAGATTTCAGTGCGTGAGTCACATAAATTCAATTCTCAACTTCAACAGCAGCACACAAGCCAAAATAAACGTGATTTTCCAAAATCTGATTAGTTTTTCATTTTAACAGTAATTTCTTCTCCAAACTTCCTACTACCAGCAATCACCTCATAAACACTCATATATAAATCAGTACTCTTATTATTAAAATCATGCAAAGTCACACAAACACACTTCTGTTTCTCTTAGATGCACCCTGGGCCAATACTTCTGTTCCACAATTGCCCTGCCACTTTTATTCAAAATTAAGACTATCAAGAGCTGTATCTCTTTACCCTCCTTGTCTCAGTTTATTTTCTACATGCTTTTCACAGCATCTCTTGGCAAATTTAAAGTCCATGTATCAGCATCTATTTTTTCAGTCATATTATGTGATTTTTCTAAAGCACATCTCTTTTTCCCTTTCATTAGACCTGAAGCGCATAAGCTCAAACAGAACAGTTGATGGAGTATTTAACTAGAAATAATAGAAGCAAAGAGAGAAACATTTTCCCGTCTTGTCTGTCATCTCAAACTCTACCAGCTTTTGTGTAACAAGACTTCTTGCTTCATGCTAGGAAAATGTTGCCAGACAAAAGTATTTTTCACTTGACATTCGGAGTGTTTCCTGACTGCTTCAGAAAGTCTCTCAGTCTCCTGCTGAACTTTTAACATCCAGCAGATGGCACACAAGGGAAAAGTTAAATTTTTACAATGAATGCAGCAAAGAGCACATGAAAACATTGGCCATCTTTGTCCTGAGTAAAATAAGAGTTATCAAAACCACAAAGAAATCCTGTTTAGGGCAGCTTTTCAGAAAGTTCTAAGCATATACAAAACTGAGACAAAAGCAGCATACATCATTTTGGTGTGCCGCCCATACAATATCCCAGACTCAAAAATAAGACAGGTAGAACTCATGCTTCCTGTCATCCAAATGTTCTTAGAGACTCTCTTGCCATTTTTCCTGTGAGATATCCCTCAAATCTAACAACACTTCTTGGCTCCTTTCTCTCCCCTCAAACAGTTAACTTTCATCGATTTTCCTAAGCTCAACTTGATCCAATAGAAACATCTCATTGGCAGAAAATGTTGCCTTCTAGATAAGAGCTGCAAAACAGAGCTCAATGGGAATAAACAAAGAAAGGGAGAAAGCGACAAGATGCAAGAGATTTCCAGCAACATTATAGATTGTGTACAATTTTATCTCCAAAACTAAAACTTGTACTTTATACACCATAACAAACCTCTTAAAACTACAAAGGAAATGTCGGCTTAAGAAAAAAAAATAGTCTGGCAAGCATTCTCAAAAGCAAAGAAAATTCTAAAAATAAATAAATAGAAGAACAGATTTGTGTTTCGTTATCTGTTCTCCAATAATTACACTAAGCCAACCCTTTCAATTCTTGGATCCAAGTTCTAAGTCTTGATCTGCATTCAACATTACAAGAGACACTAAGCTTATGATGGCTATTTGGTACCTAAATCTACCAGTGTGAACCTTTTGATTAAGCCACAGTAAATCTGCATCAGTAAAACTTTAAGGCAAACATTCAAGAATATAAACACAGACCCCACAAACAAGACCATGTGAGAACTCAGGTTATGTGCTCCAACCACATCTCCTAACTGTAAAAGCACACCACTACACTACAACATACCTGTAAAACCTCACTTCGCCAAGAAGAAGAAATAAATGTTGTCCCACACACTTCTCATTTAAATAAATATCATAGCTAACAAAAAAGATTCCAATGATTTAATGAATGAACATGCATGACACGTATCAGAGAAGTGACACCACAGCATGTTGCCTTCACACAATGTTTTTCCGTAGCTCTCCAAGTATTTTGTACCAGGCAAATATCGCTGTTCTCACTTGATGGATGGATAAATCATGACAAAGGGGACTCTGGATTCAGACAAGTTATTTAAAGTCAACAGCTATGCAAGAACACATTAAAAGCAATTTTGTTAAGAGTTTTCACTGGGAGACAACAGATGTTAAAAGCCATGAAAACAAAGGCAAAGGTAGAACAACCTTTCACAGCAACTTTTCTCTGCTCTCTGTAGTGAACAGCTTAAGCAGTTCAAGTCCGAGTTTTTATTTCCAGATCATTCTGTTTCCCATAACCCACAAGGTGAGTATTTCCCCTCAAACTGTCTGCACCATTTTTGAACCTAATTAAGCTTTTGAACTAATTAAACTTTTGCATTCAGAAATCCATCGACATATCATTTTTGTTTTAAAGCTGCTATATGATAACACAAGCAGTAGAAAGACTGCAATGAGGTTCAGCAAAACTGAATAATCATATCCTAACACTTTTCTGTACCCCACTCTTTCTAAAAATTCCATGTTTTCCAAGCTCCCATGATCTGTCCTAGCTACACTCCAGCACAAAGGGGGATAACCAGTAACAGAATTAAGCTTCAAATTACTACGTCATCTAATCCAAGTGTAACCAATCCGCAGTTTACAATTAAGTGTTCCTGGTTAATTTGAATGGAGAAAAAGATACATTTTACCTTTCACTTCCTGGTGTGGTAATTCTGTAAAAACGATGCCTCAAGTGATGCTTGTCCCCGTGATAGCAAACTGTGCACAAGTCATAATTGGTGCACTCCGCACATTTCCACCGGATGCCAATGATCGGTTGCTGCCGACAAGTATCGCACATAGTCCCGTCATGCTTGATACCTGTGAGAGACAAAGGAAAAAATACTAACAACCTTGCTACACCACAACAGATTTATGTTGCACACCACTGAAAGTTGAAAGTACACTAAAAAGTTAACAAGAGAGAAATACCGATACTCTATCAGCTTAAATGGCTGGGGGGAAAAGATCGTGGATTTTGATTCATAGAGTCATAGAATCGATTGAGTTGGAAAAGACCTCTGAGATCATCAACTCCAACCCTTGGTCCAACCCCAGTTCATTTACTAGATCATGGCACTCAGTGCCACGTCCAGTCTCGGTTAAAAAACCTCCAGGGATGGTGAATCCACCACCTCCCTGGGCAGCCCATTCCAATGCCTGATTACTCTCTCTGGAAAGGATTTTTTTCTGATATCCAACTTAAATTTCCCCTGGCAGAGCTTAAGCCCATGCCCCCTTGTCCTATTGCTGAGTGCCTGGGAGAAGAGACCAACCCTCACCTGGCTAGAACTTCCCTTCAGGAAGTTATAGACAGTGATGAGGTCACCTCCGAGCCTCCTCCAGGCTAAACAACCCCAGCTCCCTCAGCCTCTCCCCACAGGGCTTGTGCTCCAGTCCCTTCACCAGCCTTGTTGCTCTTCTCTGGACTCGCTCCAGCACCTCAATATCCTTTCTGAACTGAGGGGCCCAGAACTGAACACAGTACTCAAGGTGTGGCCTCACCAATGCAGAGTACAGGGGAAGGATCACTTCCCTGGTCCTGCTGGCCACGCTATTTTTGATGCAGGACAGGACGGAGATACTACTCCTAGTCTTTCAGCTCTACTCGAGATCAGCACTGAGATCATATATTTCAATGTACTTTCACCAAAACCCAGAGCAGTTTATATGCTCCAAAACCACCGTGATGTAAATCAAAGCACAACATACAACAAAAAACAGGAGATTGGATGAAGTGTAGGCTCAGGAGGAAAGCTCAGTGTAGGCTTAGGAAAGAATGTCTTCATCAAACCACTGGAATAAATTGAAACACCACAAAAACTTCAGAATTCAAACAGCAGCCCTGCAGCTAACCAGCTGTGCACCCAAAGAGCACTTTAGCTCTCTAAACTGAGATAATGAAAGCACTAAACCTCTAAATATTATTCAAAATTTCCTAGAAGCAGGTTACTTCAAAATGAAACAGGTTTTGTATCATCTGCACTAAAAAAGAAACCAGGTAATGAGAAATGTACTTTCACAGCACCTAATTATTTTTAAATAGCTGCCATTTTCTAATGTCCCTCCAACCTTAGTGCACATAAAATCCAGTATTCCTGATCTCTATTTGTCATTAATGTTTTTTACTATTTAAATTTCATATTAGTTTTTTACTTTTACATCCCTGCCATGGTTATGTTCACTTTTGTCATCTATTCCCAAATCCTCCCTGGATTACTTAGCCCACCATTCCTCTGTCATCACTCCTTTACGTATCAATTTTACAGCCTTGTCCTGCAAGTTTTTTAAAGCCATGCTCCCTCTTACAAATGTGAATGAAAACAGAAGCAATGCTGCTCAAATTGCTATTTGAATTTGTTACAAATTCCTCTTTTGTACTAAACATAATTAGGTGGCTATACACTATCTAATAAAAGGACATTTTAACAGCAAGAAGCACAAAGGGCATCTACACCACTCACTTATGCACAGAAGACGTCAAGAGTGATTCAATTACTTCTCAGAACCAAAAAATCTGGTTTCCAATGGACTTATTACTCTCTACGGAACTCTAGTAAGTCAAAATTCCTTTGTACCATCATGACAACACTGCCATCAGGTAAGGGATACCATAAACCACTTAGAAAATCATATGTTTACACTCCAATTTAAAAAGCAATAGCAACGTTTTGTTCTTTCCTGTTCTTCCACTCCAGACAACTTTTACACTACAGGCTGACTCCAGGCAAACTGAAACAAAGAATTCTTACAGATTAACCAGTTAGATTTCAAGAAACTGCACGCAAACTCCAATCAAGTGTTTCCACAAACATAACTAATCTATTAAATACACTGTTTGGACGCAGCCAGCTGACCAATTATTATTATAAACACAAAATGCCAGATTTGCTAAAGCATGTGTCCTGTCTGACAAGGGTATCACAATATACACAGAGAGGGAGGGGATTATTGTATAGGAGACATGGGAGAAGTGGAGGAAGAACAAAGAATGTGTATGTATGGCCAGACTTCATGAACGAAGCTTTGGAAAGGGCTCTCCCCAGGTGGGTGTGCCCTTCCAGCCTGCGCAGTGGATTTTTTAGGTAAGGCACAGCGTGCGCAGAACTGACCCCACTGTTTAAGTCCTGAGGTTCATCTGCCATAGCCAAGAGAGCTTGGACAGTGACAGTGAAGTCCTCGGGACTGTCACAGCACCCGGTACTAACCGGGGCTGACCCTGCTGAGCATCCGAGATGTGACGGGATGGGATGGCAGGGAGGCATTGAACTGCCAGGAGATGGTCCCCACTGAGACTCGAACTTGAGACCTTGGGATTGAGAGTCCAGAGTGCTCTCCATTGCAACACAGAACCACCCATACAAAGAATGTATTTATTAAAAAAATCCCCAACAAACAAAAAACTCAAACAAACAAAAAAAACCCAAACAACAAACCAGACCTCCCAAGTACCACTGCTCAGGAAGCTATTAGATTTTTTTAACTTGCAAAAGTATTTACAAATAGCCACTAAAAAAATCTTGACTAAGACAATTTGCCTTAAATTGCTCTGGAAGGGTTAAAAGCAAGAATAAATGAACAAACGTGTAGGATAAGTTGTCTATGATGGTCTGCCTTTAAAATATTCTGACATGTGTGACTTCATGATGAATTATGCAGCTTTTCAGGTTACAAAAACTACTAATGCAAGCACAGAAAGCTAATCAGCTCTTCAACAGATAACACCTAAGTTTTCAGTATTAGCAGAATACCCACATAACGCTTTCCACGCTGCACTGATGGAGGCACACACTGGCTGAGGGATAATTCCACATCAGGATTCCATTTCCTGTCGCCAGCCCCTCCACCATCTTCCCTTGTTCAAACACAATTGGCTAAATATTTTTCATCAGGAAAATAACACTTTGGATCAACCACAAGAAAGAGGAAATAGATGACAAAATAATTCTGGTCTAACCTCTATAGAAAGCAAATCTTCAGAAAGGGAATAAACAAGAAGTTTCTGTAATACTCATGAGTGTTATGTGAACATAGCCAGGTGTGCTCCCTACAAACGTGCTACTTGTCCGGCCTCTACCTCTGGCAAAAGGCTGCCTTCCCTTCTAAATGTAAAGTTTGGGTTTATATTCTTCTAGCTTCTGTTCAGCAACTCCAAAAATTACTACCTTATGTTTCTTTTTCACAATTCTACCAGGAAAAGGGGACATTCAAGACTCCCAGATCTTGGCAAATGGCTGCTTTGCAAAGTAACAGGATTTATTTGCAAGTAATCAAGCAAACAACCTGCACTGCTGATGTATCACACCCCACCACTTCATCTGCTGAGGTACCCACTATTCGGGACCCAGCCGAAGCTTTCTTTCTTCCGAAATCTCATTTCTTTTCAGATTTTTAGTTTATCAATCCCAATGCAAATATGGCCACACTAAGAGGCAGCTAATACAGTCAGAACAACGTGAAACCTCATACCACAAATTACTCATTGCCCAGATGACCACATCGTGAGCAGAGAGCTTACAAGAGATTTTTCATGTAATGCACAAATGAGTTTTTAGTTTTAAGAAGACTATCCTAATATCTTAGTACTGAGGCTATTTAGGTTTTTTAAGAAATGAACAGTCTCACAAAGCTGGTAATAGCCTACAATCAATAAAAGACAAGAACAGTACATTTTGTAAGTCTGTGAAGCATTGCTCTGGCATACACATATATGTGCACATGTATCAATCTCAAGTTTCTTGGGTTTTGTTTTTGGCATGTTTATTAATAGAATGAGCTTCAAACATTACTTTTATAACACAGTAAGAGTTCCTGATGCATCACTACTGTTTCTGGCTGCACAGGCCTCAAACTCGTCAAAGAAGCGACTCCGGCTGTGAGCGCTGCTTTTAGGACTGTGTAATCAAAACTGGTTTTTAATACCTCAGAGAAAGAAGTCCCAGCAACAATTACTTTAATTTTGCTTTTTACTACTATATTTTTAAATTTAATTTCCCTATAAACTAACAATCATGTTGTGACGGTATATTTATGAATCAGATTTTTTTTAACTGTAAAAGCCATGATTTCATACCCTGCAAAGTATCATCAAACAAAAAGCCCTCTCATACCCTGCATTTCCTTGCTCAACAGCATCACTACTGCTACTACCACTAGAAATTCCTGTCACCTAATCCCACTTACATAAATGCCCCTAGAGACAGTATCAAACTATCATCCAGAGTCCTTTACACTAAACAACGGATAGTCACTACCATGAAGCAAAAAGTCATTACAAAAAGGTGAAGAAGGGAAGTGATTTGCACAAGACTACAAAGTGAATCAGTAGAAAATGCAGGATTTCAGTCCAAATTGATGACATCCTAATTTTATTAACTTTGGTTTTTTGCTGCTACTACTTCACACGTTGTTACTCTTCCTATATCCAGGGAATCATGACCTCCAAAGTAACTCCCTCTAGCAAAACCAGCAGCCTTGGGGAGTTCCATGCATTAGTTCCATGAGGATGATGCACGTATTGGCCAGAAGCCTCAGAAAGAGAAATACCATTTTGCTAAGCCTGACAACAGCAATGTTTATGAGTTTTCCCCACAGCAATATACACAGTCCTACCTGAAAGAGAAGTGAAAATTCTAACACAAAAGTATAAACAGAAATTAAAATTAGGAGGAATAAAGGAAAAAAACAACCAAACAAAAAAATCACCAAAGCAAAAGCCGGGTTGGAACACTTAAGACTGAATATTAAGTCTAGGCTTCCAAGCAGTTAAACCGGATACCGTCTGCTCGCGAATACGTCAAGCCGAGCTGGAACAATGAGCATTCGAGGCTCATGTTCAACATTCATGCAGACACTTCAGCAGTCGAGCAAAGCAGTCCCACTGGTTTCTACAGGGTATCGAATGCAGGTAAAGTTTCAAAGCACGAATGTCTGTAAGACAAGGACTGACAACTTGAAAGACTACTCAACTTCTTGTTTTAAAGTCCATTTCAAAAGGATTTTCAACTTATTACCCTCTAAAACAAACAAACAAAAAAACAACCATGAAGCCAGCAGAGAGGAAGGTATCCAGTCACAGAAAATTAAAACCATCTCAAAGCCTCACCATGCAATACGTTTTTTTCTTAGCAACATTTTTTGTAATTAATTAGAATTAATTCCATGACTCCATCTCCTCAAAAGTCTTTGAGCTTCAACCCACTCCTATAATTTTCCTTTCTGTAACACCACACATGGCTGGCACAAAAAGATGGTCTCCCCATCACACTCTAAATGAAAGACTCATCAAAAAAGCAGTACTTCAACAAATCAGTCCAACCACCTCATTACTGAGGCAATCCTACCCGGTCCAAAAATCACCTTCCTTTATTTCTAATGCAACTTGACAAAACAGATATTTTTCTTTGTGAATTTTCACTGTAAAAACAGGTGCTAAAATGAACATTTCCCTGCAGTGTTTGCAACACTTACACTGCCGCATAATGTCAGTGCAGATCTAAATCCATTGTCCAAAATGTCTGGATTTAAAGCATAAATATCAAGCAGACAAGCAGTTAAAAAAATGGACGAATGTTCTCTATTCCCCCCAGTACCCTCCTTATTTTACAGCAGGTCTGGCAATACAGATAAAAGGCAACGTGCAGACTACGAGACAAAACAGAATTTCAACCACTTAATCTAATCTTTAGAAAAAAATACTTCTCTTTTGTAATCCTCTCTATGCTGGACTCAGGAACGACTGTCACCATTTCACAAAAAGCGCTCTAAAATATGAATTCAAGCACAGGGGTGGGGTTGTGAAAACAAACCCAAACCTTGATGTATCACCCTCTCGGCTGCCCCTCTCCACCGATCCCCCGGGAACAGCGGGAGCCGTCCATGGCAGGTCCCTTTCGCTTTACCTACCCAATGTAGCAATCCCGGGACAACTTCTCCTGTCCCCACGGCCCCACGCCACGCACCCGGTCCCAAGTTCTCGTGTACACACACACACACACGGACACCCCGCGCAGGGAGGGGAGGGTGGGTGACTCCCCCCCGAGCCTTGGACCAGGCGTGGCCCCGAGAGGGTCAGGAGGATCTCCCCGGCCCCGGGACGGGACCCGCAGTGCCCCCGGGCGCTGCCCCCCCGGCCCCGCCGCCGGGAGCCCCTGCGGGCCGTCCCCGCTCACCGGTGGGCGCGCTGTCGAGGATGCGCAGGTCGTAGGCCCCGGAGCAGCGATAGTTGGCGGCGGTGCCGTTGTCCCACACCACGACCACCTCCTCGGGGCTCTCGAAGCTACGCACGGTGCCCACATGGCCCTCGCCGCCATCCTGCTTCCCCCACTTCCAGTCCGGGCCCCGCACCACCCGGGCCCCGACTCCTTCCACCATCACCCGGTTGTTCCGTGAGCTGCTCATCCCGGCGGCGCCCCGGGGCGGGCGGAGGGGGCGCACAGCCCGCAGGCGGCGGAGCGGGACCCCGATGGGGGCGGCTGCCTCGGGCGCCGGGCGGGAGTCTCCGTCCGGCTCTTCTCCTCGCTCGCTCCCTTCCTTCCTTCCCGCCTCCCTACGCGCCCATTCCGGCCCCAGCGGCGCCCCCCGCCCGCTCCCGCGGCGGCCCCGCGCCCGCCGCTACATCCGGGACCTGCGCCCGCGACGGCGGCGGCTCCAGGGAGACCGCCGGGGCCCCCGCCCCGCCGTGCTGCGCATGCGCGGGTGCCCTGGCCGGCGCGGCGGTGCAGCGCCCCCTGCGGAACAGCGGCGGGCACTGCCCTGCTCTGCTCCCTGCCCTGCCCTCCCCTCCTCCCGGCACAGCACTGCCCTGCCCTACTCCCTGCCCTGCTCTCCTCCCTGCCCCGCTCTCCTCCCTGCCCTCCCCTCCTCCCGGCACAGCACCGCCCTGCCCTACTCCCTGCCCTGCTCTCCTCCCTGCCCTGCTCTCCTCCCTGCCCCGCTCTCCTCCCTGCCCTCCCCTCCTCCCGGCACAGCACCGCCCTGCCCTACTCCCTGCCCTGCTCTCCTCCCTGCCCTGCTCTCCTCCCTGCCCTGCTCTCCTCCCTGCCCTCCTCCTTGCCCTGCCCTCCTCCCTGCCCTCCCCTCCTCCCGGCACTGCCCCGCTCTCCTCCCTGCTCTCCTCCCTGCCCCCCTCCCTTCCTCTCCCCTCCCCTTCCCCTCCCTCCCCTCCTCTCCCCTCCCCTCCCCTCCTCTCCCCTCCCCTCCTCTCCTCTCCTCTCCCCTCCCCTCCCCTCCTCTCCCCTCCCCTCCCCTCCCCTCCTCTCCCCTCCCCTCCCCTCCTCTCCCCTCCTCTCCCCTCCTCCCGGCACGGCACTGCCCTGCCCTCCTACTTACCCTGCTCTCCTCCCTGCCCTCCTCCTTGCCCTGCCCTCCTCCCTGCCCCGCTCTCCTCCCTGCCCTGCGCCGCTCTGCCTGCTCTGTCCTCCCCTCCTCCCTACTCTCCTCCCTGCCCCATTCTTCTCTCCTCCCTGCCCTGCCCTCCTCCGTGCCCCGCTCTGCCTTCCCGGCTCTCCTCCCTGCCCCATTCTCTCTGCCTTCCTGCCTGCTCTGCCCCGCTCTCCTCCCTGCCCCACTCTCTCTGCCTTCCTCCAGCCTTGCCTTCCTCCCTCCCCCGCTTTCCTTTTTCTGTCCTGCTCTCCTCCCTGCCCCGCTCTCCCTGCCGCGGGAAGGGGAGCAAGCGGAGGAGGGCGGAGGGGCTTGTTTAGCCCTGCCGGCAGGGCTGCCTCGGGCTCCTCCAGGTCACCAGGCTGGCGATTCCCTCTGGAATCGCGGAGTCGTCCCCAGGGCGGCGGCGCCGCCGTGCCCGGCGCTGGGGTGATGTGGTGCTGGGGTGATGTTGTGGAGCAGCTCCCAGGGCTGGGCTTCCCGAACTGCCCTCCTCCTCCTCCATCCACAAGTTGCCCGTGTCGCCTGTCCTTCAGTGGCAGAGGGATTATCAATTACATTGGGTCAACGAAGTGATGCGCGGTCTGGCTTAGGTGAATGGATGTGGCTCTGAACAACCTGATCTAGTGGAAGGTGTCCATGACCATGGCAGGCTTTAAACTGAAAGACGACAGGTTTAGGTTAAACATGAGGAAGAAATTCTTTACTCTGAGAGTGATGAGGCACTGGAACTGGTTGCCTAGAGAGGCTATGGGTGCCCCATCCCTGGAAGTGTTCAAGGCCAGGCTGGATGCAGATCTGAGCAGCCTGGTCTAGTGAAAGGTGTCCCTGTCCATGGCAGGACAGGCTAGAATGAGATGATCTTTAAAGTATCTTCCAACCCAAACCATTCTATGATTCTGAGATTCTATGCTTCTAAATCTCTGTAGTGTTTTCCTCATTTTTTAGTTACTTTTCTGTGCTGAAATCCTATATTCCAACTGTGGACATGAGTCTTGCATGCTAGGGAGGTGAGTCTGGTGGGGCTGTAATTCTGTAGCTCATGAGCAGTTTTAGCTGGCATTTGGGTGCCCCCAAGTCAGTTAAA
Source organism: Pithys albifrons albifrons (assembly GCF_047495875.1). NCBI lineage: Eukaryota > Metazoa > Chordata > Aves > Passeriformes > Thamnophilidae > Pithys > Pithys albifrons. The sequence continues at coordinate 77,559,166 of NC_092461.1, forward strand.
GGGTACCTCCACCCACCCTTTCCACCTCGGAGCATCACTTACACAGAGGAGGAACCTGCTTAAATATCAAGCACATACCTGCAATTAAATTCTTCATCAACGATTCTCTTCATTAGCACTGTTGTGACACTCAAGAATTTCCTTTATCCACACATCCTTCTCTCTTATAAAATCCGGTTCTTCATTTTAAGAAGAGTTCTCCAATTGTTTTTGTCTCTCTCTAATCCTGTTCTGTGCTGCCTCTTTGAAAGCATTCACCTTAAAGGACAAACAAGGATGAACCAGACAAAATAAAATCTTTTCTTGGTCAACAGGGGTATGGCTGATAGAACCCAGCTCAGCTACCCTTGTGTCCTGTGTATTTTTACTTCTCTGTGCTTTCTTTCACCTTCGTGGTAATTCATATGGATAGAAGAGTCATTTCCTGAACTTTTTGTGTAGTTTTTTACCATATGTGTAGCAGAGAAGAATATGAACATGTAACCACCAGACTACCACCACATTCCTCACAAAATTGATGCCGTGAATGACCCTTCCCCCCAAAAACAGGACTTCGAGCCACGTTAGTGTAGGGTAAGATAAAAAGTAAAGGTCCTTTAACCCATGCTAAGGCTAAAGAATGCTGCCTTAAACAGGAAATCTTATCCTGACAATGGGCAATCCCAAGCAGTGTCAAATTTCTGCTTCTGCAGAGAAAACCTCAGAAATCTAACAGATATCACCCTAGAAAAGCATGCAGTTGCCAGGCAGTGTGGTTTTTTAGCAGATGCTTCTCCTCATACTAAGGTACCCACAGCTCATGCTAGCTTATTACATTGGTGCATGGCAGAATTTCCCAGAAATTCTGGACAGTTCTTGGTTTATCAAAGGATCTATCCAGGTTCTTAGGGGCATCATTTTCCCATCTGCCTCATTCTACTTTTTTGTGCTTTGATTCATGCATATCTAAGGATAACCCAGAGCATGTTTCTCTATTACTCTTTGATACAGTTGGACAAAAAATGTATGCCAGAAAAACCCATCAAAGTCTGAGATCAGAAGAGTTCATCCCTTACAATTATTTTTCCAAGAAAGTTATCTCCCAAATTACAGACTATAACAGAGTCTGCTGCTGCTGCAGTTCAGCAGCAATGCATGTGGGTAGATATTACCCTGGAGCTTCTTCTCTCCCGATAATCCTTCTACAGACAACTCATGCTCTGTCACAATAACCCCTGTGTCTCCTCTACTTGCCTGCTATTTTTATGTGATGATTCACTGGCAAAAACAGAATCTCTAAAGATGCCTGGATTATTTCAGAGATTTCTTAGATAAACACAAATATAGGTAATAATTGGAACCCAGCACCAATTGGACTGAATGTGAATGCTCCCCCAATTGCTAACAGGGAGTTTTCTGCAGCTCAAAATACAGTACCATTTTATTTATGTGGTAGAAAATAAAGACTGGATAGACTGATTTGATATATTCACTTGCCAATGACTATGACAACAGAGAATGGAAAAGGACATAGCTTTGGGGAAAAGTTTATTTGTCAAGTTACTTAGGACATTTAGTAGTCTTTTCTGATACTCTTCTGGTATCAGCACAAGAATATATGTCAGCATTTATACTAGAATAATAAGCAACAGAATCTAATTCTGAGTAAGCACCTGAAGACCATTTGAGATTTGCAGAAGGATGGAGATAGAAGAATCACAATGTGATAGTAAAAGGAAAAAGAGAGCTTTGCATTTTGAGAAGTTGAAGTAAAATTAGAGATAAATAAAATAAGTAAATGCATAAACAAGATGAAGATTCCATAGGAAGTTGGATCAAATTAACATGCTGTGACTAGAAAAGTGACAGATACAGCATTTTCAGATATGTATCAGCATTTTTTTCAGACTGGGAAACTAGTCATAGTAGGAAAGAACTCATATTAATTTTTTAGTTTAAAAAAGCTCTTGTTGGCTTAAGGCCTTTTGTGAGGCGGAAGAGTTTAGCTCCTTGGCTGATTGGTTGTACTCAGGTTGGACAACTTGTCCAGAAGGATGCTGCGGATGACAATATCAAAAGCTTTGCTGAAATCCACAAAAATTGCATCTACCACATTCCCTTCATCTACTAGATGTGTGACCTTATCACAGAAAGATAAACAGGATTTTCCCTTGTGAACCCATGTGCTCACAGTCCAGGTAATTGTCTGTCCTCGGATTGTGGGGGAAAATGCCATCTAAAACCTCACTACTAGAGGTAGAGGATGGATTTTTTTCTTTGCTTTCTTTCCTTTTTGTGTCTACAGTCTAGAAATCACACTCACTCATAACCCTCCTCAAACCCAGCACCAGCAGAGAAAAAGGACTGTGTGGTTTTTCCCCACCGTTCCTGTTATGGGAGGAGGCCACCAGGGCAGACTGGCAGAGCAGTAATTGCCTTAAGCTGCTGCAACAGAAGCAACCGAAACTCACCTGCCAAAGGCCTTATTTGCCTGAACAGTGCTACTGCAATGAACCACTGCTGCCTGCCCTGTGAGGCAGTGCTTGCTTGGAACACCTCAGGTAGTCATGACAGAGCAGCTGAATCACAGGCTGGAGGAGGGGAATCCACAGTGCTTTAGGCACACTCACCTGCAATTGCAAAGACCCAATCATATGCATTCAGTGCAGGGATCTGAATGAACAAAATGAACTACTGAACAAGTTCCCTTCTGGCTACCCAAAATTATGTATATTGCTGAGTCATACCATCCTCCAGCTGTTGATTATGGTCTTCCTTACCACTTCCTTCCATATTAGAGCAACACAATGAGAGGCCAAGAGAAATGCCGAATCCAGTGCTGTGCATTCTCTAATGATATCCCTGCAAATTCCTTGTTTTTATGGAGAGCATATTGACTTTTTGTAAAAGCAGCTGCTACTCTCCTGGAGGGTTAGGCAATCCTCAAGACAACACTCATAGAGTTTGAGAGATACCTATCTATGCTCCTGTCCACCTAACTGTTCCAGAAAGCTGCTTGCCTAAACTCTGCCTGGGCGCCTTTCTGTTCTGTAAAATGTCATGCTCCAGCAGGAAATCCTAATGGAAGTATTTGCATGGATTGAAGAGAGACACTGACAGAAGTTTTTCTGGACCATCTTGTTTGATTAAAGCTGAACTTGCAGTGTAGGATCTGGAACACGCACTGCAGGAAGGGTACTGCCTGTTGCAGAAGAGAATTCCATGTGAAAGGCCTGCTTCTATATGTTCAGCTTCTTGGAAAGATAATTTTTAATTTGTGGAGTTTTGAGGTTTTGTTTACTATCTTGCATGAATTCTGAGTTCTTAGAATTTGTCATACAAAGGATATACGTAGATAGCTTCCTAGGACTTGAGAAAGAGCATCTAGTTTACATATAATGAGAAGACTGTAGTTTTCTTTTTAAAATATAAAGAGCTGATCAATTTATCCTGCTCTGAGGCCAAAAATTCTGCCTTCTCAGTTCAAGACTGAGTAAGCAAGTTTTTTATTTCTTCTCTTGCAAAATGAAGGCATTCTAGATTTTAATTTTATGGTTATCTCCAGAGGGGGCTTTATAATGCTGGGTTTTTTGCTCTGGACAAAAGTATCAGAGAAATAAATTAAGAAAAAGTAAGCAACTCCCTTGCTTTTATTGAAATGTGCCTACTCTTCTGGGTGGAACTAACTCTACTACTGAAGAAGAAAGGTAGAAATATTGGCAAATGAGATGAAAAACACTGTTTTACTGGAAAAAAAGTTTGCCCCAAGTGTAAATTTTTCTTTTTTTTTCCTTTTTTCCTTTTTTTTTAAATGAAAAGTATGTAACCGATCTCTGCAGAAACTTATGTTCTGATGAATTTGTCACATCTTTTAAAATGAAAATGTACATAATGCATATTTTCTGAAACCTGAAGTACCAGCTAGGAACTTTAGGGCATATCCTGTCTATCCGTAGTTTAATGTCAAAACCAACCCTAATTCCTCAGCCTCTGCTGCCATCGCGTGGCCACGAATAATCTCTCACTAATGTTCGAATTCACCCAGCCTCGTAACCTGTTGCACTGTATTTCCTCCCCTTTACTTACCGGATTCATTACCCATAACACAGTAACATTTTCTTCCTCAATTTTCAGAAGTGTAATGAATAACTGGCATTGATTTTTTTGTCCCAGTTTTCGCAGATTGAAATATTTTTAATGCCAGATATTGAGCAAGTTGGCATGCAATATAGCAAATTGCTTTGGTGTGTTTCGTTTTCACTATGCTATTGGCATCCTCTACGAACCTGTTAATTAGAACACATGTGTTATCCCACCGTGTCCATAACGCTGCTTCTTTCTGTAATGAGTTCTGTCTGATACCTCTTTTCTAGGAAGAAAAAACAGTTCAGCAGAGAACAGACTATGCATACATCAGTTTGTTTTCTTGCTGTAAAACAAAACTAATCCCACGGAGATGTTCTAATAAAGAAGGAACAATTTTCTGCATCTGGCTAAAAACTTCCACATGTTGAAAAAAGTGGTTTAGAATAAAGAAGATCACTTTTCCATAACAGCAGCATCCAGGCATCTTCTTCCTTGGTTAAGGCTTTACGTTTTACTATGCTGAACTATACTGAGTGGAGAGAAAACAACATACCTGTGAGGTTAAGCTTGGTTTTAAATACTCAAAGACAAAATAAAGTAAAAATTCTGTAGCAATCCAGAGCGTAACACTACAAAACCATATACTCATGTTTGCACATCTACACAAATTCTGCTACTTCAGCATACATTAGAGGATTAAAAAAAATTATACTGATATTTTCAAAGGTTTAGCCACATGGTGTTTTATTCATAGATGATTTTTAAATTAGTTGATGCATTGGAAGGAGGAATTAATTTCTTTCTGATATTAAATTTCCTGATTGCAAAGATTGTAAAGAAAGTACTTACTTGATATTCTCAGATGTAATCTGAACCAGATAGGTCATATTTTTAGACTGATAGGAAAATAAACTGTCTCCATGACTCATCAAGATATTTTAAGAATGTTCCTAATTTATGCGCATGATAATTTTTGTTGCAATTAATGGGGATAATCGTGTCCTTACAGTCAAGCACAGGTCTGTCTTGTATTACAAAGGCACTCAATATGCACTAAGTAATGCCTGAAAGATGACTTAAGCACCAAATAATATCTATGTTTTGTCATAAGAAAATAGTCCCAGTCACAGCATGATGGAATCCTAAATTCTAAGAAGTAAGATTTCCAGTACACTCTTTTGTTGAAATCTGTATTTAATAAAAACACACCTAGAAATTTAAAAAAAAATTTAAAAATCTGCTGCTGAACAAGCCCAAATGCTTTGCATAAAGTTAATAAGTCTAAAATACATTTCATTTAAATTTGTGTATAATGCTGATAAATAATTTTTACCTGTAACATGAAAAAGAAAATCTAAGAAATTGTCTAAAGGAAAAAAATTACTTGGACATACTTCTGACTCTGCTGAATTCAGCTGGAGCCATACCATTGATGTAGGCAGAAAAAGTTTACCAAATGAAAACAGAAGTTATTTACTTGGGCGGGTTAACATTATAAGGCATTCTAAAATGTTTGGGCTTGAAATGCAAGATGAAAATTTTTATCCTCTTTGAAGTGATTATGAAGGAACGAAAATAGGTAAATAAAATTGAGAAGGTTTTACTGGAAGCTGCAATAAATATTCCTTGGAGACAGAAGGAAACTCAACCTAGATTCAACATCCAGCTCTACTGTACTCCTACAAAAGTTCTCTAAGTCCTGTAGTAGCTTCTGTTAACATTTTTAATTTAAAAAAATTGGTAAGAAAAATATTCTGAATATATTTGCTCACTTTCAAATTATTTTATACTGGACTGTCTCATATTCTCAATTTTCAGCATGGCCTGGATCTTTGATTTCTGAACAAAACAATCAATCCTAAATTAATTAACATTTCTGAGAATTATACTCAGCTATATATCAAAGAATTTTAATGTTCATTTTTACTCTTCTGTGAACATTCTACATTACACAAAACAAAGTTTCATCGCTACTATTTAAATGTTAAATAATACTTAATATTAAATAATTTTTGTATATTTTATGTTGATTAATCAAATTGGCCTCATGCTCTACTAAGCAAGATTTTGTGGTTAGCAGTTTGCCAGCTGTATTCAACAGCAGGGAACTTCTTTCATGTATATTAGATCCTGCAGGAGTCACCCCAAGGGAAACAATTATTGAGAAGTCTTCCTGTTGCAGCGGCTGCTGAAGATATCTTCAACCACCTAAACAGAGAGAGAAACAATACCTTCTACACCTGCTGAATTTAAATACATTTTAATTGAAGGAAACACAGTTAAGGGAAGAACTTAAATCAAATTATCATAGAGTTGTACAATGGAGTGGGTTGAAGGGACCTGGAAGATCATCCACTTTCAACCCTCCTGCCATAGTCAGGAACACTTCCCACTAGACCAGGTTGCTCAAAGCCCCATCCAATCTGATCTTGAACACTTCCAGGGATGGGGCATCCACAACTTTTCTGAAATCTCTGAATCAACTCTCTTTCAGCTTAAAGCCAATTATCCCCTGTCCTACCACTACAAGCCTTTTTACAAAGTTTCCAGCTCTCTTGAAGGCCCCTTTTAGGTACTGAAAGGCTGCTGTAAAGTCTCCCCAGATCCTTCTCTTCTCCAGGATGAATAACTCCATCTCTCTGTCTGTCTTCATAGGAGAAGTGCTCCAGCCCTGTTATTACTTTCACGGTCCTTTTTCTGGATCTGCTCCAACAGGTCCACATCCTTCCTGTGCCAAGGACCCCAGAGCTGGATACAGTACTCCAGGTGGGGTCTCACAAGGACAAAGAAGAGGGGGAGAATTACCTCCCTTCCCTGCTGGCCACACTCCTTTTGATGCTGTTTAGGATGATGTTGGCCTTCTGGGGTGCAAGTGATTGCCAGGTCATGTTGAGTTTCTCATCCACCAACACGTGGCCCAAAAAAAGTCTTTGAATCCTGTGTTCCTTTCAATTTTACCACTGTAAAGGTCTGAGAAATAATACTTCATGGGAGAGTGAAGAGAAGCAGTATGGAATAAAAATATATGAATGCATGGGAATATGGAGATAATAGCAAGAGTAGGAAAGCTCAAGAACTGGACAAGCAGAAGCATTATTGCTAATGCCACAATTATTGATTTTTTCATGAGCACCAGGAGTACAATCATAAGCACAGTCTGGCTTTTTAATTCTGAAATTTGAAGAGCCTCCAAGATTGAATATTTTCATTGACTTCATTAATTCCCTATTTCATTCATATTTTAAGGAAAGAAAAATCTATAATATGTACGAGGAAAGGCTTGAGAAATGATGAACTGAATTTTTCAAACACACTTTTTTTCTCCCATTTCCCTGCTGATAATAAATATCAGCAACATTAAGTGCCTCCTCCCCTGCTTTAATGGAAAACTTTGCAGATGTTTTATGCATGGATTTGGAGCTTTTTAAGTATTCCCAAGATAGGTCATGCTGACACAAAGATGTTTTTCCCATTTTTAGATGAGTGCTAAAGTTGAACAAATATTAAAAGAATATCATCAAACAGAACCTCAAATTTAAAACTTTGAGGTGAAAAGTCATTTTGCCTCTCCTCAGAGGTACTGCCTATTGAAATCCATTCCAAGAGTGGGGATAAAGAGAACTGCAGTGGGACCAGCTTGCAACTGTCTGCTGGAATGTCAGTAGGAATGTAATGACTCTGCCCCAACCCCCAAACGATCACAGAACCACCTCCCCAAACAAAAAATAACATAAAGACAACATACTCCAGCCTCCTAGTTAAAAAAAGCAAATCAAACTGTGACTCTTCAATTGCTTCTGTCAATTATTATCTACTGCTTAAGCAAAATAAATTGGGAGACAGTATGAAAGAACAATCTTGTGCCCTTTCGTTTCTGCTTAATCTATAATCCATTAGTGGTGGGTTGAGGCAATGGTTTTATGCAGCACTTAGAGAGCACAGACCATAGTGCAAATAGCAAGTCTCTCTGGGAATGAAGGACTCTCTTCCTCTGAAAAAAATGCAGTTAAGAGTTCAAAGTCACCATCTTGTTTTCACACAGGCACAATTTGCAATGACTCACTCGCTTGCAAGTGGTTGTAATATGAGCAGAATACAGCCTTTTCTTTATCAGCTCTGCAGAATGTGTTGTAGGCCAAAGAACAATCTTTTAAAGACTCAAAATACCCAACACTGGAACTTGAGGATCTGATGGGGATTGCTTGAAACAGAAGGAAGTTATTAACGTTATTGCTATTGTCAGTGCAGCAACATGTTTACACAGAAAAAAAAACAACAAAAAACTACAAAGCTCAGCCCTTCTCAATACATATAATTTGTTTCTGTTTGCCTATGGCATGTCACATAGGCCTGGCCTTGTTAATATTCCATGAGTAATCAACACAAGCTAGGTAGGAGTCAAAGATAAACCTCATCAACCCTTGTGCATGGATCTTTTTCACGCACACAGTCTCTCTTGATTGTTGATTGAGCCATTTAACTACTGGTTTTGTATGGCTCAAAGGCTCTCTCTAACCATCAACAGCCAAGGATGACTCAAGGATTCATCAGCTTACTGGGGAAAGGATTCAAATGCAAGAGAACAATCTACTGCAAGTAACAACTAGTTCCCTCCTTCAGATGTTGCAGGTTCCTCTGCATCCTACAGTCTAATTCTCAGTTCATTCAGTCCTCAGCCAAATTAGTGTCTCCAAAGATTTCTATGTTCAAGTGACTGATGAGGCCTATGTGTTCACAGAACTAAGCTATTTATTCCAGCTGTTCACGCTGGAGTGTTCCTTCATGATAAATCCCTTTATCTGATGTGTATGACATATATTTCCAGAAAATCCAAACCAAGACCTCAGCATGGCTGTTCTCCATCAGCTGAGGAAGTGTAGTGTCGATGACAGTGGGTGTTCCACCCATTCAGTTTCCTATTTCTGTAGCAGCTGCAGGGAAAGGAAACAAACTCCAAAGAATTCCTGCTTCTGCTTACAAATTCACATACTCTTTTGAATGGCTGCAGTAGCTCTGCTCCCATGTCTCCAGAAACTTTAGACAGCTGATTGGATAGATATTTTAAATTTTTTTTCAGATCTCTGCAATACTCTCTTCTTAGTTTACCTTTCTTAACATATCAATTGATTACTTTGCATACTTTGATTGTGCTGATTCTTTAATGAAAAATCCTTAAAGCTGTATAGACTGCTTTTACTTGAGAAGGTGCTAACTAGAAGATTTCTTGTTGATGTTTCCAAATCCCACATCCAAATAAGCAAAGGAATCAGAAACAACCATTTGATTGCAAAGTCTTTAGATATTACAATGGGGCTTCATGATAGTTGTCAAAGCAGAGCTGGAGTTCCCCATTGCTTTAAAAAGCAGTGTTTGGTCACTCTGTATGAAAATGATAGCACTTTTCTCTACACTGTGGAATGCTAAAATCCTTTTCAGTACTTCTCTATGGTAAAGTGTGGAACAATATCCAAGAGCTTGTTCATGGTGAACAAGATAATGTTGGTTATGTCAGAGTAGAAGGTCTACAGTAAGATCTGTCCTAGTAAGGAGGAACAATTGAAAAAGGCTGGGATTTGTTCGTTTGTTTGCCGGGGAGTTGATTTTTTTGTTTTGTTTTAGCTGGTTTTTCTTTGGGGGGGGGTTTGTTCATTTGTTTGTTTGTTTAATTTCTAAAATTTGGATATAGCAAGAAAAACACAGATAAGATATGAAGTGAAGAGTCTCACCAAGCAAGGTCTGTCTTCTCTCAGCAGTTCATGGATCTGAGCCATAAAATACGGAAGTGGGAAAGTACTTGTGTTTCCCATGGTGCATGCATGCATCTTAAATAGCAGATGCTCAGTGCCAAGATCTTAGTGCTATCAGCTGTGCTCCCAGGACTTTGCCAAGGAAAAGATGCAGATACTGTGTGTCTTCTGAAGCTGAAAGGGGGAGCACCTAAGTTAATAAACATGAGGGCCTACAAGCAACAATCCATACAGCTGAAAAGGGAGTAAGTATAAATTCTCTTGGGAGGTAAGACATACCTCTACATCTCTCTGGTCCTTACTAATGCCTTATAACATCAGTGATAAGTGGAAAAGCAATTGCACACTTCAGTGTCATGTAAATTATTTAGAGAGATATTGCTGACTAACCAGTGCTGCACTTGGGAGCCTCAGTATCTCCTCTTCCTCCTGTATGGTACAAGACTCTTGTGTCCTCTGCAAATAACAGCGTTTGGGAAGGGGACACGCTGCCTGCCCGGGAAAGACTAAGTTTCCACAGGCCTGCATGAGATGCTCCTTGCGGTTTTGGAGGGGTCCCTTTCCTGTCTGACCCCACGCGCCCTCCCTGACTGAGGGAAAGCGCCGAGCGCGGTGACACCGGGGGCGGCCCGGGATGGCACTGCCGTGGGGCGACCGATGCCGCTGCGGGGCCGCGGAGGAGCCGGTGCTGGCGGCGGCCGCAGAGGCCCCGCAGGCCGCCCAGGACTGCCTCCCCTGCGGGCAAAGCTGCGATCGAGCCCGCTGCCGGCCCCTGCGAGCCGGCTCCAGGACCCGGAGGAGGGCGCGGGTTGGTGCGGGGCTGTGCGGGGATGCCGCCGGCGGCGCTGCAGCGCGGAGCGCTTCGCGGCCAGCGGGAGGCGGGAGCAGCTGCGGCAGCTCCTCCTCCTCCTCCTCCTCCTTCTCCTCCCTCGGCTCCAGGGTGGGCTTGGCCGCGGCAGGCGGGGTGCTCTGCCTTACCCTACGCTACCCTACCCTACCCTACCCTGCCGTGCCGCGCCGCCCCCCGTGTGCGATGGACTGGCAGGTGCTGACCAGGGAGCTCTCCCTCTACCTGGAGAACCAGGTCCGCGTGGGGCTCTTCGGCTCCGGCGTGGGTTTGTCCCTGATGCTGGGCTTCGGCGTCGCCTACGCTTGCTACTACCTCAACAGCATCGCCAAGGTGAGCGGGAGGGCAGCGGGACGGGCGGGCTCCGCAGGTGTCCCACCGACGGGGCACCGTCCCGCGAAGGTCACTGCGACCCACCGCCCGTAGGGCAGGCGCCGGCGCCCTTCAGGCGAGGGGCTCGGCATCTGGAATGGCTGGGGCAGCGGCAAGGGGGAGGACAGGGCTCCGCGGCCACCTGGTCCTCACACCCCGCGTCCGCCCCTGGAGGCGCCGATTCGGGGTCCCGGGCGGCAGAAATCCCGCACGGCCCCGGGCAGCACAGCCTCCCCCGCCCGCCGAGCCTGCCCCGTCCGCCGGGGCCGCCGGCGACCCCCGGGACCACCGGCCCGAGGTGAGGGAGAGCTCCCCTGGTCGTGCCGGTCTGGGAGGGTAAGGGGCTCCGGCCTCGTACGTCCCCAAAATGCAGTTGTACCAGGGAGAGGGCTTGGCTGGATGCCATGGTTTGGAAAGAGAGGTCAGGAACCCTTCTTCCACAACATAAACCCGACCTATTTGGTTTGCTAGTAGGACAGGTGATAAAGTAATTTTGCTGCCCTTATGTCTGCTGTTGGTACCATCCTAAGTACCTCTGGAGCTACTGTGGCAGTGTTTTGGGGGCTGGGGCACTCTTGTACATCCTCATCAGTAATGGTTTCACAGGTAAATTAGGCAGTCGAAAATTACTTGCATACGGTGAGCCTGATCAGATCTAAAGTGGCCCCGTGGTGAGAGCGCCTCGTTGAATGCTTAATCTGCTGAAAATAAGCATATCAAAAGGTTTTTGACTCTGGAGGACCTGAGCGTTGCCACAGTCCTTCAGAGAACTGCTGGGAACATAGCCTTCCTCTTCATCGAGAAGAGGGTGCTTGATTTTGGTCAGAGGAGAAAAAAGAAGGGAGGATGTGCCACTGCTGCTGTTTATATGTAGTAGTTTTCCTCAAAGCAGCTGTTTTTTGCCATATTAGTGCTTGCATGTTGGAGAGTCACTGTAAAATAGAAGTTTAAGAAATATGGTTGCTAAAATTTGAGATGTTTGGTATACAGGGATTTTTCCATGTTAATTGGTATACAAATGGAAGCTGTAAGGAAATTGTCTGCATGCAGAGCATTGCTGGAGATGAGGAACCAGTGCAGCCGTGTACTGTAGTATGACATGGGAGGAGAAGTGTCCTACTAGGTTAAAACAGGTACTGCAGGTGCACGATCAAAGGGCACACATGGATTAAGCATCAACTGTCTGTGTGGATCAAGAAAGTGGACTCAGTAAAATCTTTCTTGTCTGCCAAGAAACAATGTGATTTTGATTTGTCAGTGAAGATACAATGCTGGTAGAGGTAGCTCTAGATCAGTGCATTATTAGAAATAGGTAAGGAATCCATTATGTTTAGTGGGTTTCAGTTTTCAGTTGGCCATTTTGGCATTTCATTTAGTTTTTGTCTACTTACCTCTTTACCATGAAAGGAAAAAACATTGAAAGTGATTTTATGAAAAAAATCACTTCACTGGTAGAGGATTTAAACAGTCTTTCATTTCTTTCTTTGTGTTTTAGTTTATTTTATATGAATGCCTATGCCTGACTGTAGTCTCTCTTCCTAGAAACCCCAGCTGGTGGCCAGCAATGACCGTTTCTGTCGCTTTCTCGAGGAATATTGCCCTGTTGTGACGGAAACTTACTATCCCACGATTTGGTGCTGGGAAGGTCGGGTACAGACGCTTCTGCGCCCCTTTATCACATCTAGACCCCAAGTACAGTACAGGAAGTAAGTGCCTTTTTTCAAAGTGATTGATTTGATATGCAGCTGTGATGTTACTCCGACAGTGTAACATCTACTGTTATTGCTCAAGTTTGTGTTTGTGTTTTTTGCTTTATGCTCATCTTTACCACTCCTTCATAAGCTTAGAACTGTCTTCAGCATGAATTTAATATGCAGTAGGTTTTAAAGGACAGTGTTCCCAAATGGCTGTATTTTAGCTCAAAGAGCTTTGGAGCACTGAAATATTGGTGACAATATAGGAACTGATGTGGTTGTATGCTCACAGGATTACACAGTGGTTGAGGTCAGAAAAGACGTCTGGAGGTCACTTTGTCCAACTGCCTTGCTTAAGCAGGGTCACCCAGAGCAAATTGCCCCAGATCATGTCCAGGATTTCGGATTTCCCTGAGAACGGTGATGCACAACATCCCTGGGCAACCTGTGCCAGTTCTCATTTACCCCCACACCGAAACTGTGTCTGTTGATGTTCAGAGGTAACTTGTGTTTCAGGTTGTGCCCGTTGCCTCTTGTTCTGTCAATGGGCACCACAGAAGGGAGCCTGGCTCCATCCTGTTTGCACCCTTGCTTCAGGTGTGTAAACGCATTGCTAAGTTCCCTGTGAGCCTTTTCTTCTCCAGGCTGAACAGTCTCAGCTCTCTCAGCATTTTCTCATAGAAGGCAGGCTCCAGTTCCTTCATCATCTTCGTGGTCCTCTGTTGGACTCCAGTATATCCATGTCTTCCTTGTATTAGGAGTGCAGAGCTGGACACAGCACCCCAGGTGTGGGCTCACCAGTGCTCCACAGAGGGGCAGGATCACCTCCCTCGACCTGCTGGCCACACTCCTCCTAAGCCTCCAGGCTGTTGGCCTTCTTTCCTGCAAGGGTGCATTGTTGGCTCACATTCAACATGGTGCCCACGAGGACCCCCAAGTCCTTTTCTGCCATGCTCTTTTGCAGATGGTCAGCCCCCACCCTGTACTGGTACACAGGTATTTCCTTCCCAGGTGCAGGACTTTGCACTTCCCCTCACTGAACTTTGTGAAGTTCCTCTCAACCCATTTTTGCAGCCTGTTGGGGTTCCTCTGGATGGCAGCACAGTTATCTGGTGTGTCAAATATTCTGGTGTTTGAAAGCTATAATTTTGCAAAGGTCATGCAGTCACTGTAACTGTCCATGAAACCAACGTATTCTACCTTAACCATAGCATGGCTGCATTCTACCTTGTTTTGAATATACAGAACTTCTTGGATTTTTCAGAGTAACTTTTACCTGTGGGGTTTATTCTGTGTTCTTTGATGCCTAAATTCTAAGAGGGAAAAACCCCCTTATATTTAGTGTTTGCCCTCAGCTGATCTTTCTCACACAGAAATGAGACTTAGCCTGGCAAATGAGGGATTTGGCACAAGACCTAAGGAGAAGTACTTTTATGTGCCGGAACCTGGATTCAACACAAGTTGTTTCAGCTCTGCTTGCATGGTAGAATAGATTAAGCATTTAGCAGTCTCCCTTAGTTTTAGTAACCGGGAAACATTTCAGTGGCATGGCCATGCCCATTTTTTCTAGCCATTCTTGTATATTTCTTTTTCAAGGTTTGTGAGGGAAGAAACATAGTTCCATGGGGTAGTGCTTTTTTGCACCATTTGAGATTGTGTTGGCAGTACACACCAGTATTTCATTTACTTCCTATTACTGAAAAAGGGCAAAGCTGAGCTAGAATCAAGCAAGGCTGATTACCTTTAAAAGCTGGAGTAGTTGCTACCAAGCCTTTCAAATGGAAAGGGAGTTGCAAGGTAGGCTTACATTGTGGTAGTTCCTACACCAGCACTCTCAAATGTCTTCATTGCCAGGAAGAGGGAAGATGCTGTATGTTTCTGACATTTTTGTTGTTTTTTAATGCATGCTTAGCTTCGTGAAATGTTACAGTGTTTGTTGCATTGTTAAGATTCATGGTTTAAGAGTGCATTCTAGCAAAGTTTGTGGAGATATGGGGTGAAAGATACAATAGTATGTGTCTGTGTTCCACATGTTTAAAACATAACAAAGTGCCATCCATTATACACTCTGCTTCTTCGGATAAAGAGAAAAAAAATGCGATAAAGGTTTCTCACTTTGCCAAGTGTGCTATCAAAAGATTCTCAGATGATCCAAAGAAAATCTGCAGTACAGAAGCCTATATAAAACAGAAGTCAGAGCCAAAAATCACATTAGTTACAGACTTCCAGTACATCAGCAGCAATTTATAAAAGGCCAGCTCTTCATTTACTGTGAAAAGGAATTACTCCACAAATTAACTGTTCTAACCCTAGTCAGCTGTGTGACTCTTTCTGAGTAGTAGACATGCAGACTTGTTTAGTCAGGTGGCACTTTGAGTATTAAAATACAATGAAAAATGCAGAATTCATACCTGGTAATTTGTACACTGCAAGCACTCTTAATAGCTTGTATGTATTTTTCAATCTAATCAGTGTTGTCTTGAAATGTGCCTTTCAGTGAGCTCATTAAAACAGCAGATGGAGGACAGATTTCGTTGGATTGGTTTGATAATAATGACAGCTTATATTATCCGGATGCCAGCACAAGACCCACCGTCCTGTTATTGCCTGGCCTGACAGGGACAAGCAAGGAATCCTACATCCTTCATATGATCCATCAAAGCGAAACACTGGGATATAGGTGCTGTTGTATTTCATTGCCAGTATTTTGCCATTTTCTAATAGGATCAAATATAAGTATGTATATGTGTCAGATGCCTTCCAAAGTCAAATGGGATCTAAATACATTAGTTTATGTAAGAATGTGTTATTAGTAATAATAATCACAGTGGAATTATGTAACAGGCAAATACATTTGGAAGGGCTGTTTTAGTATCTACTGCCGTGCCTCAGGGATTGCAGCTAACGCAAGCTAAGTCTGCATAAGGCTTTCGCTGCTGCCTCTTAAATTATGGTATCAGTATCTGTGTTAACCTTTACACTTTCTAGAGAAGGAGCTTGTATTCAGCTCCAAGAAAACTTGTGTGGATAGGTTTCTGGCAGTAGGCCTTAGAGGGGGCCAGCTGCTGAATGCCAAAATTGCTTGATTCACCAGCCTCAAATTCCTGAGTACAGAAAGGAGAGCTAGCCTGCTCTCACTGTTGGTGTTTAAGGTGGCAGTCTGTCACCTCTTAATTGTCACTGCGTAATTTAGTTTTGTTCTTAAGGCTTCTTGTCAGAGTTGGGTAAAATAAGTGGATTAGTCGATGAGTAGACTCCTTTATGTAATCATTTTGCTGCTGCTGCACATCAAAATAAGTTGTCATTGTTCCAGAATCTGTATTTGGAATATTACATTTTGTCTTTGCAGATTGGCTTCTGGTACTGACTATAATAAGTTCTTCAAATATGTATATATGAGCCTTTATCTACATGTCTGGCTATCTCTTCTCTGTTTGGAGGTTTGGATAACTGCTTTACTAAATTATGAAAATAAAGCAGCACTTTAACTGTTCAAAGTACTTTTAAAATCACTTTAAAACTTACAAGTAAAAAATGTCAGAGGTAGCCATGAAATCAACAACTTGTTACTATTAAAGTATTCCTGAGAGTAATATCTGCATTTGATCACCGGAGAAAAGAATGTATAGCATTAAAAAGGAGACCTTTACATCAGATTTCAAGAGAATGCTGTAATTTTATTTTCAAACAGCTACATTTGAGAAAAATACCAAAATAAGTATTTTTTCATGCCTTTAACCCATCTGAAATATATATCTATTATTTAACAAAATTACTACAATGAGATGGTAGAGTAATAGAAACGAATGATTTAATAAGAAAGTATAGATCCTTAAGTCATGATCATACTGCTAGAAGATTCAGAGACTCCCGCCAACATAGAGAGAACGGAAACTTATGCTGTAGCAGACAAAAAATAAAATCCCGTTCCCAAGAACCTCCAACTTAGATGCAGCTGCCATTATAATTTTGATTTGGCTCGTTTCTTGCAATTTAATACAATCACGTAGCTTTGGAGGATGTCTGCACAGAGCTCTCTGACGTTCTTTTTCAGAGCACAGCTTTAGGCTCAGCCCTGCACTGGCAGAGCTCATGGCAGAATGCAGGCAGGACATGTCTGTGCCATCTTCAGGTAAACCCCGGGGGTTCTTCCTCTGCAATCTAACCTCGACCAGCAAACCAAAGGGTTCATATAGAATCCCATTGACCTCAGTGAACTTCATTTTTGTACAAAGCTTGTTTGACACAGGTCAGGATGTAGGATCTGTAGGTTTGTAAATTTTAATATGCTGAACTTGTTCATAGAACTGGCTCACTTTTCTTTATGCATTTTCCATTTTTTGTGTGTTTAAGTTCTCTTTTTAATGAAATGTACAATATGTATGATTGAATTTACTGTCTCAATTTTTAGATGCGTGGTTTTTAACAATCGAGGAATTGCTGGTGAGGATCTTTTGGTAAGAATGACTTCTAAGATAAACATCTCTCACTTAAAAGTGGTATATACGGAATCACTTATGTCTATTTGTACAGCTGGATTTAAATGAGAGAAACTCACAGCATGTATTGAAAGTGCAGAGAAGAGAATCTATCCATCTGGTGGATCAGTCATTTGCCAATGTTCATCTTTTATTTTAAAACTCTAAGAGGTCAGTTGGTCAACACATTTTTTCTGAGCATTACATTTTCTGAAGTATTTTCAGTTATTAATATCTGTAACATTTAAAGGAACAATCCTCACACTTTTCTTTTGAAAAATACTACAGTATGTTTAACCACACAAATCCAAATATAAGTAATTGCAATTAATTTCCCAGTTGACAGTATGACTTTAAAATAGATTTTTGATATAGTTAAAAAGTTGTGCCATTAAAACTGATCCATATTATGTGTCAGTGAAGTAATGAACCAGATTTATATGGATAGCCATATCGTAAAAGTTAAATGTGTTCGTGTATTTTTCTCAGCAATTCTGACACAAAGTCAGCTATGGAAGACATGTTTTTTGTCTTTGGGACAGACATATGATGTTTGCTTAGAAATAACTGGCCATTCCTCAGATGAAAAAGTCTTAAAGCTAAATTTGCTGCAGCGAGAGACAAGGCATGATGAAATATTGCTGAATAAGCTTTGTTTCTTCATATGCGATTTGTTGACAGTTCTGCAGCTGGAATGAATGTGCATAATACTTGGTATTGTTTTGCATTTTTAATCCCCTAGTTTCAAACTTTAAAAAGCTCAAAATGTTTTCCCATAATCAGATAAAGCATTTCAATGCAAACATTGCCATGCTAAGAGTAGTTTTCTGCATACTTTTGCAGATGGATCTACAAAGCAGTTTTGTGACACACAAAGTCCTTATTGATGAATTTCTGAATCATTAAGAGAAAAGATCTCTTGTTTGGATGCATTGTGTGTATTTTACTGTAATCGGATTTACATCTTTAAGCTTTATAAGATCTTGCAGTGAAGCAAACCAGCTGAAATTATCACGTTTTCTGCAAAGGGGTTTCTACATTTTAATATAAAATCCCTAGTTAATGAGTTTGAAGCATAGTTAAGCACCACAGTAGAAATTGGTTATGTAAATAGTTCTTTTTCTAGTCTCTTTAAAGATAGAAAATAAACTTAGACTAAATAATAGTTACTTGAAGATTGCTGTTCTCATTGGTTATTGAAAGTTACTCTGAATTATTTGCTATATGGAATAATCAAATATTAAATTGACCAGAGACAATGTGAGCTAAGAGGGTGTTTTAAAACCTTCATACAATGAATGGAAAGATAGATGTTAAATTGTCGTGAATTAACTGAAGTTACAATGCAAGATACCTCTCTAGTTCTATAAACTTTTAATCAAATACACTTTCACTTAGAATACATTAGACCCTAGTTACCAAAAATAATTTATATTTCCTTGTAAATTTGACAATTTAATTAAAATAAAACACATTCACACTCTTTATAATTAATAGGATGTAAAACAGTGAAGAGTGATTCATGTGGATGAGAACTGGCAATGCAACATAAATTTCCGTTTTAATTATCCAGATTTAGCTTTTCCTCAATTGTTTTAATCTTAAACTTCAGTATTTCAATTTTCTCATTAAATGTATTTTAAGTCATTAGTTTCATCTAATTAAACTTGTTAAAATCACCTACAAATAGCCTGGCTGTTTAACTGATAGCAATTTAAAAAAAGCACCCTTGAAATACATTGTTGCTTCAGACAACAAACAAGTTTCATTAACTTATAGTTACGCATTTTTATACTTAGGTTTAATGTTTATACTGAATTTTAGCAGGTCACTCAATGACCAAGATCACTAACATGTTACTAGCAACTCTTAAGTTAAAAACTTTCTTTTGCTGTGGATGAAATCTGGACAACACGGTTAGAAAAAAACTTTTTTAACTGTGATTCTTATTGTACCTAAATGGACTTATCTCCTTTATACTGCTCCAGATAGTTGCTCAGATTGTGGCCTATTCCAGATGTCTGTTCAGATAAGGTTCAAAAGCTGTACTTTTCCTTCAACAGCAGGGAAGGGGTTACCCAAATCTTAGTGATGCCAGTGGAGATTGTTCCTAGTCTCAATTCAGGATTTAAAGTCGCTAATGATAGACAAAGAAAGGATAATAGGTGTGTTTCATTCCTTTAGTTAATAAGATATTTTACGAAATTAGGTAAACGGCACAGGGGGATTTATTTATCTATTTATTTGATTGTATTGTATGTAAAATCTAAATATTGGTTATTTTTCCAATGCTGCCTGTAAGAATTTGAAGTCTAGTATTTTCTTTTGCATTTGAAGGTGGGTGAAGATGGTAAAATTGTCATTATAAATTCCTTTTCTGTAAATCACAGCCTTTATGATATGTTTTCATTTCCTCAGGGTATTTTAAAAATACCTCGTTCCAATCTAGTTCTAGATAGTTTAGGTCACTGCTCTCTGTTCAGATTTCACCTAATGACCTGGGGGTTGCAGATGCTGATGATATCTGTCACCTCTTTTATTTTGTAGTGATAACAAGTATAATTCCTTTGCAAACCTCCTTGTGAAACACTCTGGGTTTCTATTTGCCATTTAGGAAAGCTTCATTATAAATGCTAAATTTATCTTGTTACATAAATGAGCCACTGTTGAGTTTGCTTTGCCCTTAAAGGATAATACAAAAGCTTATGATGGCATTTTTCCCCTCTTGACTCCTTGTAGACACCAAGGACTTACTGTGCAGCTAACACAGAGGATTTAGAGGCCGTTATTCATCATGTACACAGCTTGCACCCCTCGGCTCCGTTCATGGCAGCAGGTGTTTCTATGGGAGGGTAAGGTTATGTAACACAAGGCTCAGCTTAACTGTGGTTTTAAAATAAGACTGTTGTAGCCTTTTAAATTACTACTCTGCAATATTTGTATTACTTACTGAACTGCAACTAACTTGGGTCTGCCTCCAACAGTCAATATGCAAAGACTTTTAGAAACCTCTTTGAGGCTTTTAATTCTGTACCAGTGAGGATCAAAATTAGCCAACATTCAAAAGTTGAAGGGGGTGGAGAAAGACAGGATACAATGACAGAGAGATTGACAGCCAAACAAGAAAGCAATAGAATCTTTGGAAACTATGGAGGCTGTCTTTGGAACAGAGGGATAAAAAAGAGGAACTGGAGCTAATATACCATGTTTCATAGCAACCTCTGAAATGACAAGATTTGCCTCCAGTCTGTTTGGGTTCTGCAGTGTGTGGGTAGATTAGGCTGGTAGAGATGTGGGTATCTGCTCTGTCTTGCTCAGAAGCAAGAAGTAGTATTGTTGAAAGCAGCATGGGCTGAGAGAGCATGTGGTATTAAGACTTGCTGTGTCCTGGATGCTCTCCAGAAAGCACAGCTAGAACAGACAATGACAGCACAGTTTCTTAGAAAAAAAATCACTGCTGGAATCTAGAAGAAATGTTCAGGCAGCCTCTTTAACAAATCAGAGGAGAATTTTCATTAGAAATACTACAGGCACAGTGGTAATGTCCTGAGACTTCCCTTCTCTCTGATAAATTTTATGGAAGGTGGGTGGATATGGCTCTGTATATTGACATTAATCTACTAATGACTTGTAGGAGCTTTGGAATAACTACATATTTGTTCAAGCAATATAGTTATTGATAACCAAATAATGAACTTGGAAGCTTTTGAAATTAGGCCAGTGCTTTTCCATTCATGTTCCATTTTGTAAATGTCTTCAGCATGAATTCATATAAATCTCTCCAGTATGTCAGTATTTTATCTTGCTGGGAAGCCCAAAATTTGACACAGTACTCAAAATCTCCCAACTGTCAAATCCAGGAAAATAATAATTTCCTTAGACCTGTTTGTTGTGCTCTTACTAAAGAAGTACAGCATGTCATTAGTTGTCTTCATTGCTGCAAGAGTGCATTGTTCTGTTTGCCCAGGTCTTTTTCAACTGCTCTATATCCAGTCATTAGTCTGCCCTAGGTGCTGGATTTTGATGTTAACCTTGGTTGAACTTCATGAGGTTTCTACCAACTCATTCTGCCTGTCAAGGTCCCTCAGACTGGCAGCCCCATCTTCCAGTTCAGCAGCCACTCCCCACAGTTTGACCTGCAGGCTTCCTAAGGGTGTATTCCATCTCATCATCCAGTTAGTGAAGACTTACACACGCAGTATTGGCCTCATTACTGCCGCCCTGAGGAACACTTATTAGTATCTGGACTAACCACTCCAGTTGCACTTTCAAGTTCCTGATCACAACTCCCTCAGCCTAGTGGTCTAGTCGGTTTTCCATGCATGTTGCAGGTCACCTATTCAAACCATGTTCCTCCAATTAGCTCAGTTGGTTAAAACTTTGTTATAATAATGCCAAGGTCATGGGTTCAATGTGGGCCACTGACTTAAGAGTTGGACTCAATGATCCTTGTGGGTCCCTTCCAACTCAGAATAGTCTGTGATGTGCAGAAAACAAGTTGACTACATGGAGACCACGGAGACTATTAAAAGCCTTACAAAAGTCAAAATAAGCAACATCCACTCCTTTCCCGTAATCAGTGAGTCATGAGTGAGCTCATCATAGAACACAGTCAGGTTGCTCAGACATGCTTTGCCCTTGGTAAATCCCTGCTGGCTGTTATTAGTCACCTTCTGTACCTTTACATGCCTAGAAATGGCTTCCAGGGGATATTCCCACAGGGCTGTGTTTAGGCACTCTGGCTTGCATTTCCTCCTCATTAAAATTCTTGTAGATAGATCGGTGCCTCTGTTTTGCAGGCATGAGAAACGTCCCACAGGTGCTGCAACATTTCAGAAGGTATAGCAGTTTCATGATGACATTGGCTGCCTCCCTCTGGAGCTTTGGTGCACTTCACCTGGACTCATTGACATGTCTGTTGCATAACTGCACCCTAACTTGATCTTCTGCTGCCATTCTCCCATACTCTGCCACTAGGCACAGGGAATCAGTAGGCCTGAGAACAGACCTCAGCAGTGAAGATAAGGAAACAGGTAGTCTCTCCTTTTTTGACAAATCTTTAGTCACTAGGTTCCCTGCTCCTTTGAATAGTGATCCCAGGAAGGAGAAAAGGCTGGTCCAGCCTGACTTAAGTTCTTTGGGAAGATTGTCTGGAAGCCATTTTCAAGCATATGAAGGATAAGAAGGCAACTGTATTCCTCAAGGACAAAGCATGCCCAGGTGATCTGATTGCCTTCTATGATGAGATGACTGGCTTCAGCAATGAGATGAAAGAAGAGGATGTTGTTTATTCTGAGTCTTGTTTGTACTAAAAGACTTACAGAAGCCTTTCTTGTTGCAGAAACCTTTGTTTTGTTGCCCTGCATACCCCTTGCTCATTCTAGCTCCAGCTGAACTTGTTTTCCTAACTGCATTCCTACATGCTTGGGCAATGACTTTCTCTCCCCAGCAGACCACTACCATTATACTTTAAGGATACTCCCTCCTTGAAATGAGCTAGGAGGGTTGTTTTCCTGCATGTGGCCTTCTGCTACTCTTGCTCAACTTCCTGCACATCAGCATTTTTCACACTTTTGCTTTATGTTTAGTCATCAGGGCCATCTCACCAGGGATCCTGCCAACCAGATCCCTTATCCAGTAAAATCCAACTTTCTGCAGCATTGCAATTCTGCCACTTACCTTCCCCACTTACTTTTCATCTTAGAAATCCACCATCAAGTAATCTCAGTGGCCAAGACTCTTCTGCATTTTCTCATACCTGACAGGTTTTTCCTTACCTGTGAGTAGCAAATCGATAGAATATTTTCCCCGTTTGGGTCCTTGATTGTATATCAAAAGATTGTCCTCAATACTCTAGAAATCTGTGCTGCTTGTGCCTTACTGTGACAGTTGATGTTTGGGATAGTTACAGTTCTCTGTACCTGGTAACTATAAGGGATGAAGGTTCAGTAGAAGCTGATTGTTCTGTGACTGGTACAAAAGACCAGGTCAGCCCTTAGTGTCACTTCTTTCCTTGGTATAACCTAATTAGGATATCCTAAATATCGGCAAAGCACAAAGGATCTGCATTTTGTTCCTGGCTTATATCTCACCATCACCACTGTGCAATTTTCAGCAAGGTGTTCCACCTTCCTCTGCCAGGATGTTCTTAAAATCCTGAACCAAAACCATATGCTTAATTTACAGAAAACTGAAAGAGTCTCTAATCATCCACGTGAGAAGTGTTTCCGTGCTTCAGAACACTTGCATGTTTAAAATTAGGCAGTAGCAAAAATCTCACCAGGGACATACTGTGAAAATCATCCACTTACCTTAATCTTACAGTAGATCTTATTATCTATCCCTTTTCAGAATTTTCTGAACAGCCAGAGTTCAAGAAGTGTTTGGATGACACTCTCAAGGACATAGTGTGACTCTTGGGGATGGTCCCGTGCAGGCTTAAGAGTAGGACTTGATGATCCTTGTGGGTGCCTTCGAAGTCAGCACATTCAGTGATTCTATGATAATCTGTATAGGACAGATTTGCCCTGTTAAGAATTAAGAAATATTCACTTCACAGACATGTAAATGTAAATGAAAGACCACTTGTTCTACTGATCTTCAATATGTATTATTTTGGAAAGGGACTTTATTTTCTAACATAAAGATTCCTAAACCTTCTCACTACTACGTATACTCTGTGAATGCTGTTACAGAAGTGGCTTGTTCTACTATTGCAACATTTTTTTAATTGGATTATTGAACTGCTGTCCTATGATCTGGTAGGTAGTGCATAGGGGTAAAGTCTGATAGCTTGCTGGTTCGTGATGTTTCTGCTAAAGGTTGCTGTCTCCTGAAGTATAGCAGATAAAGCCAAGGTGCAGAATGTTGGTGGTCCAGGGAGCTGTATTAACAATTGTAATATTTTGTGTCAAAGGCTTGGTATTAAAATGGTGCTTGTAAACTCTTGAGGTCTCAGGCAGTAAAGTAAGACTTAAAGCTTTACTGTTAGTATTATCCTTTTACATTTTCCTGCTATTTTGTTTTTTCTGCATTTGATGGGTCAGACACGTGTGAACCCTCCACTTTTTCAACACAAGTATACATTAGCAGTAGAGACTGTAAGTTGCAATTGGTCAGACAGAAAGACAAGACTTAAGTCATTTATTTGGCTCATAATTTTGTGTCTCTAGTTTTATTTATTATCCAACACTTCACAGTTGTGTTCTCTCATATGTTTGAGGTGGGGTAATGGCACTACTTTCAACTCAAATGACTTCTCCGTAGTGAGGCAGGTGTGCCAGGAGCAGCTTGCATTTTTCAGGCACACTGATCAGATTTAGCACATTGGGAAGACCAAGACCTTCTATGATGGTAAAACTTACTAACAACTTGGGAATACCTGTTCCATGAGTAAGAATCATTTGTTTGACCCTTTCCTCCCCCTAGTGATATGAAAAAAACTAGTACACCTTTATTTCTAAATGCACTCCTACCCACACCCTATGAGGTGCACCAGTCTTCTCTCTGAGGAGAGAAAAAGTCAATTTAATGAGTGATGTGTTCATTACATTGACTACCTTTTAGGTGTACTAGGCACAACTGCAGGGCTGATAAAAGAAACTATTGAAAAACAGACAAAAAGGTGGCTTACTGTTATATTTACTCTAAATTGAAGCAATCAATTTGATAGTATATATGTTTCTGTTTTTCATTTCTGTTTGTAGCATGCTTCTTTTAAATTACCTGGGCAAAACTGGCAGAGACACTCCTTTAATGGCAGCTGCAATTTTCTCTGCGGGTTGGAATGTTTTTGAATCTGTAGAATCTCTGGAGAAGCCACTAAACTGGCTTCTTTTCAACTATTACTTGACCACTTGTCTACAGTCCTCTATTAGCAGGTGAGTTTCCTTCTGAACTATTTAGCAAGGTGGAAGGATGTTAGCATGAAATCTACAGCAGGTATAATAATATTGATGAAATTAATGCTGTAACAACATATAGCTCTCCTGTGTGCATTCTTTGGTAAGTTTTGAAATAAAAAGGATCTTTGCAAGAAAGCTTAAAGTAACTAAATTTTAGTAAAGTAACTAAAGTAACTAAATTTTTCTGTTTCCCAAGGGACTCAGCACAAGCCCAATGTACTTTTGTATTCATGGATGAAGTAAAGGGGTTTTTAAAATTTTTAGACGTGTACATACTGACTTAGAGTATATATGGATATATACTAATTCTTTTAAGTTGGTGTTAACTGCGAAAGCATAGAAAGGGCTAGTTCATCCTTTGCTTTATAAAACTATTGTTTCTTTTATACTCCCAAATATAAAGTTCTCCTGTCTTAAAGCCTTTCTCATGGTTTGTGCAGATTTTTACTATGTTGCTGGATGTGCCTGCATATGAATGAACAATTGGTCTGCTCTTGGATTCCAGACAGATTTTTAATATGACAGTATTAAAAACAAGCATGTTCTTGTTAGAAAGTTATTTCTATAGATGTACCTATGAAGTAGAGGACTTCTACATATGTTTGCACAACTAAAAACAAGCCCTCTGATTTTTCTCTCCTTTTTAGGCATCGACAGATGTTGGAGAAATTATTTGATATGGATCTCGTTATGAAGGTATGTGAAAATGTTACTTCTGCTTTAGCAGGATGCTGTTTTCCAAATGCTGACATAGTTCCCTATTTGAATTCTGTACTTCAGGCTAGAACTGTTAGAGAATTTGATAAGCAGTTCACTTCAGTCATGTTTGGCTACCGTTCAATTGATGATTACTATGAAGATGCTAGCCCATGTCGCAAGCTGAAGTCAGTAGGAATTCCAGTGTTATGTCTAAACTCTGTGGATGATGTTTTCTCACCAGGTCATGGTAAGTTTAGGCTTTTTAAAATACATTTATCTGTATATGCAGTCATTAAGACAAACTACATAGGTTTGAGAATGAACTCAGATATTTGTGCAGAGGTGTATGTAAATGTTACTTGTACATAGGATCAAAACTTCCATGGATGGATCAGTCTTGCAGTTTACCTAAAGTCTAAGACGCATATAAAACAGCTGATGATGGAGAGACCTGATTAGTACCAAATGCAGAAGTATGTGGGGTGGCCTCATTAACCATTAATGGAGTCTTTACAGTCGAAACAAATAGGCACATTTAGGGTGTGAGTTATCTCACTGTAAGGAGGATGTCAGATGTAGTGCCCTCTCAGAAGCACCCATTTCTGTTCGCCAAGTATGAAGAGAACCTTTAAGAAGGAACTCAGATTCAGGTGTCTGGATTGTAGGCATTCAGAGTGCAATGCCAGTGAAAACAAGTATTCTTATTGCCATGTTTTAATCAGTCCCTATACAGAATGTCTGGAAGTTGCTTATGTTTCAGATGACAGGAAATCCTCATCTGTAGATCACAGTGCCACCTCCAGTGCCTGAAAATTAAAAGTAAAAAAAAAATATAAGTTAGCATGTAGGCCAAAATCTAGGGTAAGGGAAGAGATAGACACAAGGTGAGCTCCTAGAAGGAGACACAGTGAAATTAATAAGAATGTAATTGGAAGATGAAGCACCAATATCAGCTAAATAACAGGCTGAAAACTCTGTTTTCCATTTGCTTTCAATTTTCTACCAAACATGTTATCATTATGAACACTTTACTTTTGCTCTGAAGATCAAAACCCTGTTGCTCACTATCCTAAAAAGATATACTAGTGCCTGCTGTGTGTGTATTGGTTATAATGTCTGAGAAAACAGGGAGAACAAAAGCTAATGTAGAGTAAAACCACTAAAAAGAACAACCAGTTGAGGCAACAGTCTTCAGCAGTGAACACCTGACATCTTTAAAAATTAAATTAAAGCCCTTGATTTATTTCAGTTTTCTTCTGCCACCACAAGTGAACTGAGATTCTTGCAGTGAGTCATGAAACCAGTGTGAACAGGCAAACAGATTAGAACAACAATTGAGAAATTGGAAGAGACTCTTGGTATGTTGTACTGGTTTTCAGTTTGCAGATGTGCAACACATACAGAAACCCTCTTCAACGAAAAGCATGCATACTTTGCATGTACAATATAAAGAGGCCACAGCCACCTAATATGAGGGGAAAAATGATGACACTGGATTAGACAGACTACCTGTCCCCTACATTGGCTGAAACAGGCTTAAAAACCAGTAAGAACTGGGTCAACACAGCAATATTATTACACAATACTACATACACCTTTAACAATTTCCAATTCAAGGACTTTGTGAAACAGAGTTATAGCTGTTTAGTATTTACTAGCCTCTGTGCAA
Organism: Pithys albifrons albifrons; assembly: GCF_047495875.1. Lineage (NCBI taxonomy): Eukaryota > Metazoa > Chordata > Aves > Passeriformes > Thamnophilidae > Pithys > Pithys albifrons. The sequence continues at coordinate 77,586,641 of NC_092461.1, forward strand.
TTTTTTTTCCCTTGAAATTGAACAGCTGCTCATTCTCTTACAAGCTTGTAATGGCCTGGAATTAAGAATGGATGGGCTGCGACCCTAAAGTCTATGTACAAATATAAAATATGACTAGTGATTCTGAAGATAGTATTTTATGAGTCTTATGACCCTGGGTATGATTATCCCCATCATACTGCAAGGTGGATGATCTGCTATGCCATGTTTCTTTCATGAAGCATCTGAGAGAGGGAACAATGGCTTCACCTCTGTTTAGCTCTAGCTTAGTATGTGGTTTGTGTTCTAAAGTGAAGTAGTAACAGTGGCAGGAGTAAGCTGCCTAGTTAGCATAGTAACAACAGCAGTGAACTAGACAGTGTGCCTCTGTTCCTGGAAGATTTGTTCACCTTTTCCAGCCTATTATTACTGGGACTGGGACATTTGTTAGCTGGAGGAAAGCTAGTGCAGATACTCCATCCTCTTTTCATTTTAGAATACAACGTCCATCTCTCAAGAACTAAGTATTGATCTGACCCCATGAAACTCAATCTGAACACAAGGAAACATTTTTTTTTACTGTGAGGGTGATCAAATTGTGAAGCATAGAGAGGTTGTGGGATCTCCATCTGTGGAGGCACTCAAAACCTCATTGGACACAGCTCTAGGAAACCTGCTCTAAGTAACCGTGGTTGAGCAGTAGTGTTGGACTAAATGTTCTCAAGAGGTGTCTTACAACCTCAAAAGTTCTGCAGTTGTGTAGCTTGACTAGTCAAAAGATTGAGTCTGCCAAAGTACAGCCATAGCAGGTCTCTCCACCCTTGAAGCTGTTTTTAAAAGTAACACAGCTCTTGGAGAACAGTGGGGATGGTTGCTTGTGTAAGATTAGTATCAAACCTATTGTGTGAATGCCTTAAAAGTCTTGCAGTGTAGAGGATGGTAAGGCGGAGCACTGCTTCTGAGACAAGTGTTAGAGTCTGTTCTAATGACTGTCATTCTCCTAAACTCTGGCTCCAACCATCCTTTCTACCCGAAAATATCTGGGTGTTTTGGCATTCATTTGTTCCTTGTTCACAGCGTTACTGCTACTAGCTGTAAACCTTTGTCCTTGTGGTGACTAGTTTCCCTTAGAAAGGGCTACCAGCACAATGTTAATTTACAGCTAATAGTACTTATATGTGTCTGTCCTTGGCTTCTTTTTTTTCATTTGTGCTGTGCACCCTCAACGTGAATCCATGTGCTGGCAGGAGACACAGAGCAGCCTGATTAGCAGCCTAGGATTTATGTCTGGTGCTGTAGTTACTGGAGTTCATTCATCTTGACACTTCTGCAAGCTGTTTTATGTTGGCAAACATAAAGGGCTGGTGTTACTCTTGGATGCGACTTTATTCTGGCAACTGGGTTGTTTTTTCTGACTTAAAAATGTGTGGATGCATGTGACAACCAGAGGCAGTTTTCACTCACAACTTTATAATGGATTCAAAGCCACAAAATTCATTCTCATCCATACCCCAGCCTTTTATTGACTTTGGAAACTGGTTATTTCATGTCTCATCTCTCCCAGTAATACCTACCAGCTTTTAAGCTCTGTTGTAGGTAGCTGAAGTTTCCAAGAACAGGGAAACAGGCCTAGAAAACTCATCAGGGAGAAAGCCATGCCAGAATTCCTTTGTGTTTAAATAGTCTCCATAAAGTCAGACACATCTATCTTCCAGTACCAGAGCTTGAGGGGTACAAAACCAAGTCTGCTTTGTCATTACAAAGTGTGGACCTAAACAGACATTTCCCTTAAAAAGTGCAGAGGATGCCTCTGTTCCTTCTTACTGCCTGATCATTTCTTCTCATGTGCTTTTTGGTATGCTTTGTACTTCCCAGCAGTTATTTTTAAATATATTGTGAAATTGTGCCAGTTGATCTCCATCCAGTGTTAGGAAGAAACAATTAATTTGCAGTCCTTCCTTAATGTTGCTGTGTAAAGTTCACAGAACTTGGGAGCTGAAGTATCTGTAGTTTAACTCTGGAATGCAATTCTTGTATTGCATAATAATAACTAATGAAAACAAATGCTTTTTTCATTGCATGACACTTCTCTCACCATAACTAATTTAAACAAGCCACTGCTTCAGGAAATATGTAATAAAACCAAGTCAAGGCTTTTATTTTGTAAATGTGAAAAATAAATCAGGAAGATGGAACAACAGCATTCATTATCAGTGTCACATTTAACTTTTCATCCAAAGTGGCATTTTTCTCCTCAGAGACTTTAAGCAGCATATTAGGCATCTGTCTTAAATTTCACTACACTAATGCTTAGCTAATTGCTGCTGGTGAGCATTGTGCCCAAGCTGGAAGCCTGCTCTTGAAGCTAGGTACCATGCCAGCTCCCTCCTGATCCATTGTGACAATTAAATGCATGTCTGAAACCCAGTTATATATTTTATTGAACTCTCTGAACCTTTTCTGTTCCCCTGAATCCAAACTTGAAGTAATTGTTCTTAGGTGTTACTTTGCATCCTGTTACATAAACAGGACTTTTGAATGAAGTTGTTGGGAGAGACCAAATGGCCAAGGAATGGTCAGACAGAAAACAATAAGGGTAAAAGCTTAAGGAACAGAGAGAAATCAACCAAACAATGGAACATTTGACAGCAGTGATTTATTTAAGCCAATGCTGCTTCACATGTATGTTTTTCTTTTGTTCTTTTTTAATTATTTTTGGAGGGGCAAAGATTGTACAACTGATTGGTTTTGAATGAAGGAATTCTGCATATATGTGTTTATACTGTGGGTCTGTGATCACAAATAACAGACCTGTGCCTGCTGGATCAAATTGCAGTACAAATTTTGGCCAGTAGAAACAAGTACAAGGTTACGTGTGGACAAAAATGAACAGTGGTATCTTTTGGTATGCAATCCTCTATCCTAGAGTGCATCACATTCAGTGCTCCATTCATCTGCCCTTTACATTGCAGAATTTGCTATGTTGCATTGAGGTTTTGTTTACTGGATGGCAAATGGTCTCTAGAAACAGTCTTAAGGGAAGTACCACACCACTGCCAAGCATCATTTGCATTTTGGCACTGGACACCAATACAACATACTCAATTCTCTTCCAAGAAGCTGCAGAGCAAGAAACTCTGCTGGGGAGGAATTACACTGATGAGTGGGGAGAACTTCAGGATGGGGAAGATGACACTTGTAAAGACCTGCACGTGGCTCATGCCTTACCTGGCACAGAAGACAACCAGCATCCTAGTGCAGGATTGGTGGGCTTTTAGGAAAGAGCTGCTGTAAGGTGTTTGGAGGCAGATGGAACACTACAGTATTGCCAGCCAGTCTGGGAATGAACAATCACAAACACACTGATTTGGGGGGTATGAGTATGCTGGCAACCTCTGAATGACAGGTATGCAGAGGTCACAGTGAGCTTTGTCTGTAAGGGCTTCCCCAGCTGAGTTGGCACAGCAGAGGAGACATTTTTTATCATCTCCCTTCCAATCCCACAGCAAGCAGTTTCTTAGCAGTTTGACAGTAGTCTGCCAAAATGAATTCTGATTATGTTTTTGCACATCTTAGCTAGTGAAGAGGTATGTTCAGGTCAGTAAGCAGTTGATCCATTAGGATAGATGGCGTTCTGCGATTACTGGAGGTCAAGTCTGTCTCTCCTCACACATTTCTCCCCATGCCCTTGTACAGAAGCCTATTTATTAGTCCCCTCAGTGACCAGGAAGACAGCTGCAGAATGGCTGTGGAAAGTGTGATTCATTGCCTGAAGCAGGATTGGGGTTTGTGTCTGATCCCTACTTCTCTATTGGGATTCTGTTTAACATGGCCCACATGCTACTGGAGGTAAGAGGAGCAGATGGCTTGGTACAGATAAGTGGGCAAATTCCTATGCAGTCAGCAGAAGCTGACATGAATTGCAGCTACTGTCTTTGTGCGTGGCCATGTGTTCATCTACAGAATCCAAGAGAGGGAGATCAGAGATTGCTGAGCAGATTAACTCAGGCACAACTACAGATGAGCCCTTGTTGAGTCTGAAAATGATGCATGTGTTGGATTGCAAGAAATAACATGCTGTTTTCTGCATCTCCTGTTTTCAGTCCACGCTGTTCCTAAGTCTAGGCTTTTACTTTATTTACCTTTCTTTTTAGTCTTGCCTCAGTACTGCTTTAAGAGGCCCAGATACTGCATATAGTATTTCAAATTTTCCAGCTGAACAAAGGAAAAGCCAAGGACTTTTTGTAGAGACAGTAAGAAGCATGGCTTCTTTCACCTATTAAAGAACTGGAATCACTTAGTAAATGCTGGAACATATAAAATGCCTGAAATTTTGAAAGGAAGGAAAGAGTGTAAGAAGTGGATAGCACTGAGTAGCAAAGAACCTCACGTATTCTGCAAGAGAATCCCCATTGCTCTCTGGAGCTCAGTCTGTGCTCCACCAGGGCATGGTCATGTACCTTGTGTTATGGGCAGGAACCTTGTAACACATTTATAAAAAACACTAACCCTGCTATGCAGACAGTTGGTTTAGCATCCGTGGCTATGTAAAGTTCACAGAGCTTGGCAGCTGATGGCTTGGAGTGCTGAGGGCTTGGAGTGGAACAAAGCATCTCGTTCCAGGCACTGCTAGTAAAGACCTCTGAGGCAGAGAGCGCTCCCCAGACTCTACAGGTCCAGTGCTTTGGCCCTGATCTATTTTAGGTTGCACAACTGTTTACCACAGTCATTGCACTCAAGTTCTCATGTGACTCACTCTGGCTGGGGGTCCTTTTTCGGATAAGGAAGGGGTTACTCTGTGCTCTTACTCTAGTTGCCGAGAACAAAGGCAAATTGGCATCTGAAGCACACAGCAGGAGTCTGCCAACACCCAAATGAAAGTAAGGCACATCTATAAAGAAGGCACTAATATGCAGGGGTAGTGACTATTCAAGGATGATGACCTTTGAGATAACAAATGTATAAAGAGATAAAGGAACAGACTGCTAGAAATAGGATGGAGTGGGAAGTGTCTCTGAAAGAAGTGCGGTCTGGAAGAGATGTGGACAACTGGGCCCTCCTTCCCCTCCCACACTGAACCTGATTAAAAATCTCACTTCAAAAATACTTCAAAATAAATGAGGAAGCAATAGAAATTTTCTGAATTACTTGCTGCTTTGTCCTGTAGTGCCAAGGCATTTTTACTTCAGCAGCGTATGGCTTAAAATCAGGTTTATTTTCTAGTGGAGTCATAAGTTTTTTTAGACAACACAGTGAAATTCCTGCTACTCCCTTCTTTTTGGACAAAGCATTTTTCTTTTACTGTGTTTTTTTCTGTCAATCCTGAATAATTAAAAAAGCTGTAGGATTTTTATTTTTTCCCTTCATATATTACTTGAAGACTGGAACTTTGAAAGGCATTCTTTACTGAAATGTATAGAGATGTCTGCTTATTCAGGAATTCTTTTAGCATACCTTAAACTCCAGGGGAGTTTGCTTAAAGAACTTAATTTTGATGGATCTGTGGTGTTTGCACTCTTGATATAAAGTTCCACTGCTATGTCAACCAGTTCATAGGACAGTAAGGTCATCCCATAACACCAAAACACCATTTTGTAAAGACATATGCTTGCTGTGTTGTCAGTCTGCACTAGCTTAACTTTTATTTTCCTTCACAAAGGGAATTGCCCAAGTGGTAGCATTGATTAAGCCACACATAATAGGAGGTGGTAGCATTGATTAAGTCACAATAGTCATAATAGGAGGCACTGGAGCGTCCCCTCCTGCACGTTTCCAGATCAGTGCATATCTCAGGTGCCATTCACTGATGACTTACTTTGAGCTCACTGTAGGCCTCACTTAAACGGCAACCTCACTGAAAGCCTCATCTGACTGTGTCTGCCACTATTCATATACTTGCATCAATGTGGGGAACCAGATCAGGAAGCTGAAAAAGAAAACTATCCCAGCAAAAGAAAAATCATTGTAGTATCCAGCCTAATAATCTAAATTCTAAATTAGATAATTTCTAGCAGGGACTGTCAGTAGAGAACCACTAACCTACTGGGTGACATGAAGCAGCTTTCTGTGCCCCTGTACAACTGTCCACCCTTCCACTTTTTCTGTTTACCTTGTGTATTAGATTATGAGCTCCTCGGGGCAAGCACCATCTCCCAGTGTGTTTGCACTGTGTGCTCTAAACATGCAGGTGTAAATGTATGGCAAATCAGATATAATAACCCAGAATATTCTTTAATATTAGCTGATAGGGTATCTTAGAGACCAAATCTTACTGTGACATTAAAAGGTTTGTGTGTGGAGTCTCATAAAAAGAATGGGGTTTGCAATTAAGGTCCCAGTTCTTCAGCTTTTCTAAAGTTGAATATTGCAATACCAGTTAAAAACTGCAGGCTTGATTGTCCTTTTACTTACACTGTTTATAGCAAATTCTAAGTATGCATTAACATGGGTGCTGTTTCATCAGTGGGACAAAGAGGAAGCTGAAGCTTTTAGAGTGTCCAGAAAAAAAAAATAAAATCACACAGATAAGGTGAGTTAATGAAGATAGAAATGGCTTTTAACACAGCTATGGTTCTACATCCTCTGGTACATTTAAGCATATGTTAACATTCTGCCTGTTTATTCAGACATAAATAAGAAACATTTAAGAGAAATTATTCAATGGCTGGCATTTCCTAAAAGGAAAAGGACTTAAAACTTTTTTCCCCCCCCTTTTAGCTATACCAGTAGAAACTGCCAAACAAAACGCAAACGTTGCTTTGGTTCTGACTTCGTGTGGAGGCCATATTGGTTTTCTGGAAGGAATATGGCCAAGGAAGTGCACTTACATGGACAGAGTCTTCAAGCAGTTTGTGCAAGCTATGTTTGAGCATGGAAATAAAATCTTTAGCATGTAGCTTTGGACCATTATTATAGCACAGTGGCACATTCTGACAAGGGCAGTTAAGCTTAGTGCACAAATTTTAACTCCTGTAAGCCAGCAAATGGATAAAGTCCATTACTACATGCAAAAATATTTTTGCCTAAGATTTTGTAGCAAGAAACTAAATATTGTGTTGTCACTTTTATATTTATTTTTAATATGCCTTACTAAGAATGACCTTAAATGAAAGAGCATTCTGCATACATCAAATTGCACTTAACCTAAACTATCAAGTAGAGAGATTATAATTCCTCAGGATTTTAATTTAAACCAGTATGTATTTAGATGGATTTTAATATTAGAATGGTGACACTCAAAATAGCTTATATTATCCTATCACACATAGTGCAAGTTGGCCCATTCCTTAAGGCACTGATAGTGAAAATCTTAAAATATGAAGACAAAAGGAGGGAACAAAAAGAAGCACTGATTCTTCAAATAAATCAAAATTTCAGCATGTTATTCTGTAGCATTAGACTGATACCCGCTTTTGCTGTTCTGCCCTGAGAGTATTCAGATTTAGGGCTGGTTATTGTTTTTTAGACTATGTCAATGCCATACTTGTCTTACATGATTATTTTTTAAAGAGCTAATTTATAGTCTTTACATATAACCAAAAGATTCCTTTAAAACAGTACTGTAATAACTTATGTAATTAAAAGATGTCCTGCATTTCAAAGTTTATGTAAACCTGGGTGTTGTCATATAAGTAATACATACTTCATATAATTGGTAAACTTGATAACTCAACCTGCTATGTTTATATTACTCTGCAAGAACATTTCAGTTTTAAATAATAAACTTTAGAGCATCAGGAAATTATTATATAATCTGCTTTAAATTAAAAAAAATCCAAGCCGTTTGTCTCTGCTATTGTTTCATATAATTTCTGAAAAGAATGTAACAAACTGTTTAAAGAAAGCTGGGCAGCTTACAAGTATGTGAGGCTGGCTGAGGCATCACTATCCTCCTCAGCCCTGACACACAGTGACAGCCAGTGTGGCCTTTGAGGAAAAAGGACAGTTGAATACATTCTGAAACTGTTGGAAAGTCCGAATTTAGGGCATACTGAAGTTTTAAAAAGGCTCTTAAGCAGCTTCTGTGGAGCTCTCACCTTCTGCTGACCACTGATTTGGGCCCAGCCACACAAGAGAAGTCAGCAAAGATGCCTCTGCATTTTTATTTTTATCTTTTGAGCAGGGTCAGCACAAGAAGAAAATGCGGTTAAAAAAAGCAAGTCAGGTCTTTTGTCTCAAGCAGTACGTGAACACTCCTCTTGTAAGGCATGTTTCCTAGTAACAGCAAAGGAAGAACAAAAATACTTTTTGTCTTTAGAAGAAATTGGGACATGCTATACGAGAGCTGTTTTGTAAGGTGGATGATTGAATTAAAAGAATTAGAAAGTGCTTTCAAATTTTGACTTTTAAGACAAACACTGGCCCTTGCCCAAATAATGAACTCTAACTTATTTTTTCTTTAATAAGGAAAATGAGAAAAGTGACTTGCAAAAGCAAAATGAAGTTTAATGCATGCTACTACAATACATGAAATCAGCATATTAGTAGGGTGCCTTATTTATTCTTGTATTCATTTCCAGGTTTTATGTTCATGCAAAAACAATGAGCAATAAACAGTGTATTTAGCATTATATTTGTAAAGTTGTTTGGGTACAGTACTGTTCAAAACTCCACATAAAGTATTTATAGAAATAAAACCACTTACATTAAACCATACCTTACTGTTTAAATAAAAGTAATATGATTAATGGCAGAATTTTTGTCTCTCTGCACTGTCTTACTTAATTTAGCTCCAGTCCCATATACAAATTCCTATGAGACATTTATCTTTAAAGCAAAAATCTGTAAAGTTGTTTTTTCCTCCCTCCCCAAATACAGAGTGTTTGTCCTTACCCTCTATTAGGGAGAATGCATTGTTGAAAGTACAGTGTGCAAACTGGTAACAATCTTACTATGGATATCTTCAAACTTTCCCAGTCAGATTTTCTGAAACAAATGATGCAGTCACTTACCGCAGATCTCGCAAGGGACACACATAAACAAGTGCCATAAACATTTTTGCTATGTAACATTTTGTACCTTGTACACAGAGTTTCACAAGTGAGCCAAAATTCACAATGTGCCCTCTATTCAAAGCAGTGTGAATTTACAGGGTCTTAATTTGGGTTTTCCTGTGACCTAAGTATCCAGACATGAACAGGAATATGAAACATGGAAGGTGGGAGGAAATTGTTAGTTATCATTGCACTCACTACTGGAAAGATAGAGTAGAATGAAATGAAATTCCAAGTCACAAGGGCTGCAGATACCTACCTCTTAAAGAAAACTTCCTTCCTAGTTCAGAACCCTGTAGTAGCTGAAGTTGGTGAGGACCTCTAGAGATTGTCTAGTTCAACCATCTTACTCAAAACAGGACATATTACATATGTGCTCTAGAACATCCACCTCTTCTCCCTTTGCCTTTGGAGACAATGCATGGTATTGTTCTTTTTATCTGTGATGCCTTCAGTACCCCAAGAGCCATCTGTGCCCTCAGCTGTCTTAGTATCAGATCATAAAGACCAAGATTTTAAGGTGTAATTTATTATGTCTCCTGGCTTAAAAAAAAAGACTTAGAGAACTGAAAATTTCAAATAGCAAAATATGGCTGTATGACTATATACTGAGAAACTAATTCATGGCATGTATTTCACACTGAACAGAAGAATTAATGCTCTTTTTAGAAACCAAGACACATAACAGTACACTTTAAAAGACTCAGCAGGAAGGGCTATGGAGGACAGTCCACAACTCCACAAGAGCTGATGTCAAGAAAATGCGAATAAATCAGAGGTGACTCCAGTTGGGTCAACATGGTCCTGTCAATATGGCACCGAGTGTCACCCTTCACACACTAACATGCTGACGGTTGCAGGATGCAGTCACTCTGAGCCATAGACTCACCATTCCCCTGAAAAAAATTCTCACATTCAGCATTAGAGCAAAGTGGACAAGTCCCAGGCCAGTTTTTTTCCTGTCTTGCTGCAAAACGAAAAACACCAAAACAAAACCAGCTATTCAAATTCCACACACCCCGTTTTGAACATGCTTTCTCAACTAAATGCTCTGTAAACATCTTTAATTCCAGGCAGTCAGGGTACCCTCCAATCCCTGTTGTCCCATGTGCCGTCTGTTTACACAGTAATTTCAGAGATTTGCCTCTTCACGTACAACTCCTATAACTACCTGGCTCATGCCAATGACTCACACCTGCCAGGAAGAGGACTTTCAGTCCTGCATGTGGTGCTCATGAGCAAGCACATTGTACTTCTCCCCAGGCCTCTTCAGCTCAACACATCATCCCTTGAGGGAAAAAAGGAAACATTTGTTCTGCAGATCATCTGAGTTGCTACCACACACAGGCACCTTTCAACCTGTGCCACTTGCTGCAGTTCTCTTCCCAGGATGCCAGCTGGTCAAAAAATTGTTAGAATGCTCAAGGCAATGAATAAGAAAGAGGAAGGTATGAAAAAGCTCAAGAGACTCGCCCTGGGGGCTTACCACTGACCTCCAACATACATGCTGGGTAGCCCCCACAACGGGCTAGTGGGGATTCTAGCCAGCCAGCAAAATAACTCCTGTAGCAAATCTGCTGTGGAATATCTCAGCCACAGGTTTGTTTTTTTTCTGGGGTAGTGGTGGTGGCGGTATATTTTTTTAAATTTTCATTTCAAAAGAAGAAGAGTAAAAATCTGCCAATCAGTTCTTCATCAGCCAACATCTCTTCCTCTGAGGGATCCAATTTTCCCGTCTAATTTCTTCTACTGGAGATGCAAAAATCATCCTTTCTCTTCTTCCCGGAGGATGATAGAAGGACTTTTTGAATCTGCTGAAGGAAGGGAAATCAGGGCCCTCTGTTGTCTCAGCTGCTTCTCCAGCTCCTTAAAGGTTCTATATATGTAGTGATTAGAAACCCAGTGGTTTAAATGAGCTTCCCATGTAGCCTTACCTCACCTGTCTGAGGCATTCTGAGGGCTAGCAGTGCTTGCAAGGTTAATTACCGGTGAAAGGTTTAAGCAGCCACTGCCTCTTGGTTGTCTGTCACTGCTTCCCTGCTCAGATGAGATGTCTGATGAGCAATAGGGCAGGCTGGGAGTGTGTTTTCGTGTCAAATGGGGCTGCGAGATCTGCATGCTAGCAGGACATCCGGGACTGAGTTGGGATCAAGAGCTCTATCCTGTAACTCTGAAGCCCACCCTAAGGCTGCAGTTCCAGAAGCAGCTGTCAATGTTAACAGCTCCCTCCTGCCAAAAGGAGAAAGCTTGTCCTTCCTCCACCCTGCTTTTTCTTATCTTCCCTGATTCCAGTCATATGGTCCTCCACCTTTCTTACTCTGGCAGCATATGATTCAGTTTTTCCATTGGGTTATTTTTTTTTGCTAGCTCAGTAAGTTAAATTTGCTTGCCCATGTGAGTCCCTAAGGTGGATGGAGGCTGGCATGAGGTAAGGAGCTGGAGAACACTGCTGAGAGTGGGGAAGGGAAGTGGAGAAAACAGAGAGACTTCCTGGTTTTGGTGACAGTCATTTCCCGAAGCTGTAGCCCAGCAAGGCACTCTCTGCAATTAGTGGGATGATCCATGCATCAGCTGAGTTATTGCTTCTCTGAAAAAAGGTATAACTTAGAAGCAAGTAATTTTTCACTTAGCTGCAGACAAAAGGCACTCAAGCAGTGTTACAGCAGTGGTAAATTAACAAAAAACAAAATTAACAAAAAGTCCTTTTGGGATCAAATCTGTCCTATCCACATACTCCAGCTATGTGAATGCAGTTTCGCCTCTCAGTTAGTCCTGCAGCAAATTTGTGCCCGAGCACTCTTGTTCATGTTCACCACAACTTCCGAGGACAGTAAATTTGTTACGTTTGTTTTCTTTCAGCAGTGACATTTGCTAGCAAGTTCACGCTGACATCAGTGCTTCAAAATGCTGCCACCTTCTGTGGAAAAGTGGAAATTTACTGGTATTCTATCCCATGAACTGAAATTTTCCAAATTTTGGAATTGAATGCTTTACAAGAATGCCTGCTGCTTTACTACTTCCCTGCTGCACAGCAAATTACTGTTTCATGGAAGGGTGTGAGAAAATCTAGGTTCACTTGCTTCATGTTCCTAAGAAATAGGGATGAGAAAACATAATGCTAAATTTATGATGTTAATGGTAACATAAAGAAATGCTTTCATTATCCTCCAGAAAATTTACAGGCATCCCAGTGATTAAAATATCCTTGATCTGGAAAGGATTCTGTTGGTCACTGTAGGAGAGCAGGGAACCACATGTTGCTGCATTTATTGTAAAGTCACAGCAGATTATCATGCATTAAGGAGGAGCTGCTACAGGGAGTTATAAATAACATCTCTCCTATCAGCTTTAAAAAAAAACTGCAGCTGCTGAAAATTTCCATGTGTCCAGTACAAACTGTGCTTCAATGCAGTATGTCCAGGACCTACTGAGGAAGGCAGTTCCCTGTTTCAGTTAACAAAGAGACAAAAAACTTTACAGGCAGAAAAGAATATCTACAGGTAATTTGATCTATACACAAACAAATTTATGCTTTTCAGAAAACTTAATGGCAATTTCCAACAACTAATCCATAAATGTGGTAGCTGTAGAAATCACTAAAATGTTTGGAAGATTATAAAATAGACTTCAAATGTTTATTATAAAAATAACCCCCTTTTAAAGGCTTCAAGCATTAACAAACAAATATTTACTGATCCAAGTGCTAAAATACTCCAGTGGTCTTTGTTAGATCAGTGAAGTGTAACCAGAAATCTGTACAAGAAATCAGAGATCTCTGGAAGCAACCCTGTCACATACCATTCAAAACCTTTTCTTCTAACATCTTTTGTGGTTACAGGCCAAGGTTCATCACTCTGTTCTCGAGTCATTCTGATCCAGTGGTGTATGCACATCACTATGTTAATCATATTGGGGTCACCCTGTGCTGGGGTAAGGTAGGATAGCTTAGCGGCGGTCAAGGAGGCAGAGACAACTCAGGCTGCAGTGTGATCAGAAGGCTCACCCAACACAAAGGACTTCATTTTTAGTAACAGCTTCACTTTTATCCACTCCTGTATATAACATGACAGTACACTATTGGTCAGTAGATCACCTAACATACATGGAAAGATTCTACTGGTTACAAGGCATCCACATTCCACAGGTGGTTCTCTGGTCCTTAAGGATGCATTCATTAATCACCTCAGACCTTAAGAGATACACACACTGTCACCCCGACAAATTCAAATTCACAGTCAAATAAACCGAGACTGTGTCTATATTGGCATGTAGAACATATTGGTAGGAGTGGATATGCACAGCAAAGCTACTGAATGTCCAGATTCTGACACACATACTATAAGCATTTCAGGTAGGACCTACTTCAGGTTAGCCCTAGCCTAGTACTAGTGGATGGAATGCACTAGGTATGCATGAGGTACCTCTACATTAATATTCTAATTAGCATCAGTAGCTCATTTTTGAAGAAAATCTGATCACTCTCACTTGTCATGCTGGATCTTGGAGTGTGCATAATGGATTCCTTTTGAAGAAAACGAAACCCTCAGTTACATCCCTAGAACATCCCCAACATCTTCCAAGCCTAGCAGTCACCACATCCACAGTCCAGATGGTCTGGACTGGCACATCAGTGGTGTGGATGTCAGATCCTCAGCTCCCCTTCTTTTGTTCAGAACCTCTCTTATTTGCCAACACAGACAGGCTCAGACACTGAAACATCCTGAGGCAAAGAAGCCACAACATAAGGTTAGGTGAGGTATAAACACATTATCAGTGTAGCAAGGTCTGAAATATCCAAGACCATGGCAAAAATCACAAATACATAGTTATGCTATAGAGTGAAACACTGTGCAGAATACACAGAATAAACCAGCTAACTGATACCTACAGGGTTACTGCCAAACATAGGAAAGCAAAACAAGTTGAACAAGTGGGCTCAAAAAGTCAATGCTCTGGAGAAAAGAGTGGACATGGCAGTGGACCAAGTCACACCCAACAATCCTCTTTGAGGTCCGAGACGCAGACAAGTGTCTGTCCTGCTTTTATGCCCAAGTGTCACATGCTGTCCCTGTTCTGCACCTGTGGCAAGGGGGCTGACCGCACACTTAACACACAGCTGAGCAGCAGGAGATCTCCAGTAACTCCAGAATGTATCTCTGCATCTTTAAAGACATTTCCAAAGGTGGTGTTAGAGAAGATCACTCCTAGTACAGTGCCAAACCTGTTTTGGGTTTCCGAACATGCTTGGAGACGGGGCCTGCAAACACTTGAGGAAATGCTGCTGCAAGCACATACTGTTTTGACGCCACCAGGGGCTTGGGGAGACTCAGAATCACAGAATGGGTCACGTTGGAAAGGACACCAGTGGGTCATCTGGTCCAACCTCCCTGCTCAAGCTGGGTCATCCTCCAGCAAATGGCATAGAATTGCATCCAGACAGTTCTGGAGTATCTCCAGTGAGGAAGACTCCACCACCTCTCTGTTCCAGGGCTCCGTCACTCACACAGTAAAGTTCTTCCTTGTGGCCAAGGGGAACTTCCCGTGCATCAGTTCCTGCCCCTTGTCCTATTGCTCGGCTACACCGAGAATGAGAAAAGAGCCTGGATCAATCCCTCCTGGCACCGCCCCTTTAGATACTCATAGAGACGGGGAAGGTCGCCCTCGGTGCACTCTTCAGTTTGGCTTTCCCCGCGGCTGCCAAGCCCTGAGGTGTCACTGACACAGCGCCGGCCGCCACTGTGTCCCCCCTGCCGCCTTCCCGGCTGGTTTTTGGCAGGCGGGGAGCGAATGGGAGGGGCAACCCCTCGGACATCCCGTGCGGGCGCAGGCCGGGCCGGGCCAGGGGGGACACTTAAACATCCTCCCGTCCCAAACCCCCTGCCCTGGGCAGGAACACCTTCCACTAGGCCAAGCCCGGCCTTGAATGCTTCCAGGGACAGGGCATCCACTTCTCTGGGCAACCTGTTCCAGTGCCTCGGCCACCTCACAGAGAAGAACTTCTTCCTAATACCTAATCTAGACCTACGTTATGTTTGAAGCCACCCCCCGCCCCGGTCCTGTCATTACAGCTGTTATAAATACCCTCTACTCCTTAGATGCATTTTTTAATTAGTACTGCCTCTGGATTCCTTGCTTAACATTCCCATACGGCAGCCTCTCCGACACAGGGCAGGGCGCATGAGCACAGCGCCGCCCGCCCCTCCCGGCCCCGATTCCCGGCGGAAGATGCGCCGTCCCTGCCGGGAGGGATGGACCGGGAGGGACGGGCCGCGGGAGGCGGGCGGGCAGGCGGGCCGGGGCGGGGCGGGGCCGCGGCGGTGCCCGGCTGTGGGCGGTGCGAGGCTCGGGCTCGCCTCCTTCGCCTGCACGTCGCTGACACCCTCGCGAGGTAAGCGGCCGCCAGGAAACCGGGCAGGGGAGGAGGAAGTTGCCCCCCCCCCCCGTCCTCCCCGTCCCTGCCGCTTCCCGGGGCGGCCCGTCACCCCCGGGCCCCCGCGCCCCGCTCGGGGCCGAGAGCCCGGCGGCGGCTCCTCCCCGGGCCTGCCCCGCTGCTGTCGCGGGGGAAGCGAGCCGGCCGTGCCCTGTCGCGAGAGGAGCCGGGGTGGCGCCCGGTGGCGTCCGGCTCCATCCCGGCCCCATCCCGGCCCCATCCCAGCCCCATCCCGGCACCCCCGCCCTGCCCTCGGCGGCGCTGGCCAAGGGAGCTCCCGGCTGGGTGTAGGGGCTCCCGGCCAGGCCCTGCCCCAGGAGGGTGTCACGGCGGCGCGCTGGGCCGGGTGACACCGGGCCACGCTTGGAGGCCTTCCCTTCCCTCTCCCTTCCCTCTCCCTTCCCTCTCCCTTCCCTCTCCCTCTCCCTTCCCTCTCCCTCTCCCTTCCCTCTCCCTCTCCCTCTCCCTCTCCCTCTCCCTTCCCTCTCCCTTCCCTCTCCCTTCCCTCTCCCTTCCCTCTCCCTTCCCTCTCCCTTCCCTCTCCCTTCCCTCTCCCTTCCCTCTCCCTTCCCTCTCCCTTCCCTCTCCCTTCCCTCTCCCTTCCCTCTCCCTTCCCTCTCCCTTCCCTCTCCCTTCCCTCTCCCTTCCCTCTCCCTTCCCTCTCCCTTCCCTCTCCCTTCCCTCTCCCTTCCCTCTCCCTTCCCTCTCCCTTCCCTCTCCCTTCCCTCTCCCTTCCCTCTCCCTTCCCTCTCCCTTCCCTCTCCCTTCCCTCTCCCTTCCCTCTCCCTCCCTTCCCTCTCCCTTGCCCCCGAGTTCTGCCGTGCTCCAGCCGGCTCGGCTCGGGTGCGAGACCCCCGCGCCCTGTCCAGCAGGTGGGCATCCAGCCTCAGCCCCTGCCTTAGGGACTGAAGGGTGTGGGACTCTCGTTTATCTGGTTTTTGTTTAGTTGAGGTTTTTTTCTCTCTTTTTTTTTCCCCCTCTGTACTTATTGCACCAAAATCTTCGATCGTTCGTGCACTTTGGTGTCTGCCCTTGTTTCCATGATCTGACTTTATACTAGCCGGTGACTACTTCAGGGCAGAGACGGCTAGTTTTGGAATGTCTGGAAAAGACTTTGCTCTGTTGTCCAAAGTATTAGTAGGAAAGAAATTGCTGTTTAAGAGCTCTGTGGGAGGAGGGTGTATTTGTCAGTGTCCTGAGAAGCAGCAATGCTGCTGAGGGAAGGATTGTACTTGAAAGTCTTTCCCGAGTGTGCCATGTCATGTGCCTGAGAGCTCTGTGTCTCTGTCTGGAAATAAGCCAAGGAGGTCCAGGTGTATACACTGTGTGTCATGGTGTTCTCAAATTCTGAGAGTCAGTACTGCCTTCTAGAAGACCAAAGGCTTATTCAGCAACTCGAGCTGTTATTTCCAGGGTGAGTGGCTGTACTGCAGCTCTGACCGACTGTCTTTGATTAAGTGGAAACCCGTAGGGGCTTGTGAGGTGTCATGGAGCTCATGAGCATTCAGGCACAAAAATTCTGTTACCTGCTCCTCGGGGAGAGACATGGAACTGGCGCCACAAAAAGTGCCATTAGAGGTTTCCTCCCTGAGTAGAATTAAAACACATATCTCAAATATTAGTTGCTTATCATGCAGCTTCTTTAAAGGTCAGAAAACAGCACCAGTGTCTGCAGTATGAGGTTTTATCAGTTTTTTAATCAAAATTACCAGTTTGCATGGTTAGAAGTGCTTTCATAAACGAGTGGACAAGTGAAAATGAGATTAAGGACAATATAAAGAAAAGAAAAAGTGCAGTTTACTTTTGCTTTTTAGGTAATGAATAATTATTAAAAGAGCTGAATGTAAGTATTTTTCATATTGTTGGAGAAGGACATGGAAGTCGTACTGTAGTTGTAATGAACTGAAAGTGTCTGGTCTGTGTTACACAACTGGTAACTTGAAGTTCCTGTTTGACCTTAATAATCTGTCAGATTTAATATCAGGTCAGGTAAGGTTTGAAAAGCAATATAGTTTTGTTGCAGAAATATTTCATTATCAGGGACAAAAATTAATAGGTAATTCTTGATCAAAATGGCAATGTGGAAGTTTTGACCCTTGACTCTTCCAGTAAACTAAATTTTTAAAAGTTATTAGTGAAACTTTCCTGAACAATAATTGTTTATGTCATAATACAGTAAGTGTCTTTGAATAAGAGAACTGAAAAGTTTCAGAATTCAGAAATACATATGAAAGGGATGATCAACCAAATCCAGGAAGGTTTTTTTACCAAGGGTCTCTGCTAGTTTTCAGATTCTTGTGCAGAATAACTTCTGCATTGTTAACATCATTTCAGTTCTCATGAAGATTGTCTTTAACTACCCAAGTCAGGTGTCTCAAATTGTGCTTCTTTCTAGGCTTTCCATTTCTGATTTGTAGCTTAAGTCGTATTAGAAGGAACAGTTGTAGGTGGTTGCTGATGTCTGTGAAGTTCTGTTGTAGCAGCCACAAAACTTAGTAGAGTCTAATGGATTTATTTTCTATTGCTGTGAGACACAGGATTTGACAGTGGGCCCACTTATTTGTTGGCTTTAAAAGAAAAGGGAGCAGCATACTATTTTCTGGGAAAAGGTGAAAAGCTGAGAAACTTCCTTTTGAATGGTGCTACCACCTTTCAAAAGGTAAAAGGGTAATGTTTAAGACAGCAAAATGCCAAAAATTGTTGGATATGGAAATAAATATAATTTTTAGGTTGTTTTTTATTGTTTTTTAATTCCATGTCAAAGAAACTTTAAGCAGTGTTTGGGGGATATAAGAAGGTGGGAATTCAGAGTCTGAGAAGGAAATTAATAAATGTTTACTGCATAAACATTTTTTATTCTTCATAGGTGGCATGAAACATCCTGTTTGTAAGCATATGCATAAGGAATGCTCTTGGCACACCGTGATAAGTTACTTTGGCCTAAACATCGATTGCCTCTTGTAAAAACCTGTAAGTAGAATAAGTGTAATTTGATTTGAGATTGCTTTGATTTCCGATCACAGTTGGCATGATCTGCCTATAAAGGAAAAGACAATATATGACAGTGAAAAGTTACAGCATTTGACAAAGACTCTAAAAGCTGAATCAGTTGTTGTGTTTTACAGAAATGGCAGCTCAGAAAAGGAAGTCTACGTTAGTAGAGCCTTCTGCTAAACGTCCAAAGCTGGACAAGAACAGCAAACAGTCATCGTCGAAAAAGGAAAAGGAGGTGTCGGATACAAAACATGGCTCAAATAAATCAAAGCCTAATCAGTGTGCAAGGCAGGAGAAAACTGTACTCAAAACCTCTGTCAAATCAAACAGGTCAGTGACAAAAAAGTGTATAATTGTTTCACATTATCTTTGTAAATTATATTAGTGCAGAAAAAATATAAGCAGAGGGAATCTGAGTTAAAGATATAGCTAATTAGTTAAATAGTACTAGTAGGGAGATCAGCCTTAAATCATTAAGAATGCTGTCTGCTATATAATCTCTCTCTGGAACTCTGTAAGTGTCTTGAAATACAGAAAGATTTCCTTCAAAAAGGTTTCTGAAGCACAAATTGAGCTAATACTTCATTTGAAAGCCACAAGTGTCAATGACTAAAAACTTGTAGAGATCTTAAAAAGCATTTATTTGGAGTTCATAGCTCTGTCTTGCCATGCATAAAAACCATTAAGCATACACTTAAGAGTAACAAGGTAGAAGAGACCTGTTTTTAGAAAGATTCAAGGAAAAATTCTTCTGAAATTGTTGAGAGTGTAAGATCTCATGTTTTTACAAAAAAAAAAAAGAAAAAAGGAGGCAGAGGTCATTAGGAGTAAAAGAATCTTATGACAAATTCTACTTTCTGGATGCTGAAAATAGTCAAATAATTATCTTTCAGTGATAACACCAATGAACCTGAACTAGGAATGCGCATGACTACAAGATCATCAGCGTTCAGCTCAAATAATAAAACAGTATCTGGCAAAACAGTGCAGCAGCAGCAGCAGCCTAAATCTGCAAAAAATAAGGACGTGTGCCAGAAAAAATCTGTGCAAGAAACTCCTAAGTCAAAATGCATAATTGCACCAAATGAACCAGTAACGAGGAGATCACAGAGACTGCAGCAGTTAACACAGGTACATGTTCCAGCAAGATCCCTGCGCAACAGAGAGGTTAAAGAAGAAAAAGCTTCGGAAGTTAAGCAGAGTAGCCAGGCAAAAAGAAACAGTCACAGTGTTCCAGCAAAAGCACTGAAATTTGCTGGAGAAAAAACGGAACAGAAAAACACAAAGATAAAGCCAAAACATACAAACGAGGATAAAGAAATACATGTAGAAGTGACCAGCTCTCTGAAAGAGAAAAAATGTAAGGCAAACAATAAAAAGGATAATTCCAGCAGCTTTCAACGCAGCCTTCAAGGGTCCTCATTATGTCCTGATGAGAGTCTTGAGGAAGTTAAGAAAGACCAAACAGGCCCTGTGTCTTCTAATCCTAGCAACACAAAGAAAGTGGAAACTGGTTCTCTTAAGCCAAATTCTAAGACAGGATCTAAGGAAAAGCAACAAATGCATCAGAACATAAAACCCAGTGCAAAACCAAAAAATACTTCACAGCCATCTGTAAGTGAAACAAGTACAGCTGATCAACCAGAAAATGATGCAAAATCCAAAAGGGTGAGCATCCTTGAACTTTGTGAAGAAATTGCAGGTGAGATTGAGTCTGATACAGTAGAAGTGAAAAAAGATTCCCCTAATGCCGAGGATAGCAAAACAGGGGAAAAGCCCGGTGACCTACAATTGCAACAAAGTGAAGTGCTTACTCAGAAAGAACCTACTCAAAGTACTCAGTGCAAACGTTTTTTCCCTAGCAAAAAAGGAATGCCCATCAAATGCACTCTGAATGGTAGAAATAACTCCTCAAACAAAAACTCTAAATGGACCAAAATTAAATTGCTGAAAGCTAGTAACATGAAGCAAAGTAACTCAAATTCTGTAAATGCCTCCAAGCTTTCTTTTTTGAAATATTTCTCTGAAGTTTCAGAGGCAAGTCAAATAGCTACAGAAGCAGAACTTACGAAGACACAAGGCAAGCTGTCAACAAGAGTCTCTGAGAATGAAAATACAACTTGTATGGAGGAGAAATCAGATCCTTCATCTGAAAGAGCTGGAGCTAAAGAAGTGACATTAGAAACAAAACACCCCACGAGAAAAGGTGCAGAAAATGGTTTGTTGCCTAATTTGACAAAACATTTATGTGAGCCAAGACCAGAGGAGGTAAGTTATTTTAATTATGGTGTATGGTGGGAGGGTGTTCTAAATCTGTTCTGTTTTCTGAGAATCCCATGCTCAGAAACCTTGTTTTAACAATGACTTCATTTTACAGTAACTTAAAATTTTCAAATGATTTAAGATTTACTGCTGCATTGTCATAGATGGGATGATAGTAAGCTGAAAAATGAGTTGATTGCACACTCCTGAATTCTGTTGTTAGCTAAATGTTAATAAAATTTTCTGCTGGAGTCAAAGGTTCTACAGATTCGTATGGATGCTATTTCATGACTTAAGTTTCTACAGCTATTCTGTTCTAAAAAGGTGTATTAAAAGAACACCTTTTCCCCCTCTCATTTGCTTATCTGAGTTTCTATTAAAATTTAAGATTTTAAGGACAGCTGTGTTCTAGAGGAAGTATTTTACAAGCTTATATATATAAAGATTTGTTTAAAAATCATTACCACAAACTTCAATATGGCCTAACCAATCAGTTGCATTTTGTCTGCGTAAAATAATGTTTGAATCAGAAAACTGGTGCTGTATTCAAGATGTTAATACTTTGTTAAATTAGTGATTTTTTTTAATAGGTTAAAAGCATTAAATAGTTTGGATTTTTTTTATTTAATGTTTCCTGTTTTGTTTAGAACTTCCGATTACATTTGGAATCAAGTCCAGAAAGTTCACCAGTAAAATGTGTTACAGCTCCTAGACCACCAAAACAATTGAAAAAAGAACCCAGAGAAAGTGACCCTCAAGGTAACTGTTCACTAGTAGCTTCTTCACTTCTTCCTACCAGTTCTACGGGAAACATAAGTCTTGCTTTAAGAGAAATGTTTCATAGAGAAAGGTACAGCTGGCGCAGAACTAAACTTTTGGAACTGGAACTGTTCACCAGGGTTTTTGTATTGCTTTGTGTCACACCCAGGGCCACTTTAGTAGCACCAAAATGTCCTTTGATCTCTGGGCTGTGAAGTGAGAAAGAGGGGAAACGCAACCAAATTCTGTCCTTTGGCATGCAATAAAGCAGTAAAACTTGTAGTAAAACTTCCATATTTCACTTGGCTTCTCCTGGCTTGGTTTTTATTAATTCTCCATTCTGTTTCCTTTGAATAAGTATCTGCATTTCTTCCTTCTAAATTGTTCTTCTTGATCTTGACCAAATTATTAATTGAGTAATCACTTTCCTGTTTTTGTCACATAATGTTCATTAATCAGCATGTGAATGCAGTTTGTCCAAGCTTATGAAGAGTGTGATGTGACTATTTTGACAGAAGTACATTTGACTAAGAAATATTATCAATGGTCACTAACATGTCTCTTCATCAACTTTCTTTGTTCTATTTTTTGCGCTGGTGGGTTTGTTTTGGGGTTTTGTTTTGGTTTTGGTTTGCGGTCTGAACCTTATTTTGAGTGCACTGTTTAACTATTTAGCTTTACTAGATATAGTTGGGGTTTTCTTTTCCTGCCATTGCAGGATACTTGTAAAGGGCAGAATGGTCTAATTGTACTGTTAGAGAATGTATAAAGTTTTTTCTTTCATTTGCTATTCTTGTTGTTTCTTTTCCTTAAGCGTTATAGAGCATGCCTCAGATGGGGGCATACCATACATTTATGATTCTAATACTACACACAGAGCTACTTATGTGTGTGTCTGTATAAACATATTTAAATTCCTATGTAGTTTCCCTGCTGGCTTATTTAGCTGCTGGCAAACTGCTCTGCAGAACTGCTCTGGAAATGCTGAAGAAAATCATGTTTTTTAAAGTGTTGTGGAGAAACATCTGAGGACTGCATGAAGGTTGCATCTTTTTTTATTGGCCACGAGCAAATTGCAACATTATCCTGAAAATGTTTTTTGTGAAGCACTGTGTAGCTCAAATTCCCTTTGCAACTAAACACCTTTTAATGAAGTTATAATCTTTGATTAATTGTAGATTTGGCTCCCCCGCAGTTGACGCAAACTTCACTTACAAATCAAACTTCTGAAACTGAGAACAGGTACAGTATTTCATACATTTTGAAATTACAGTAACCTTCCATAGAGTTACAAGAGGATTTATTATAATACTAACCCTTGTCTTCCAGCCTCAATTTGCAGTTTCAAATCAATGACTTGTCTATTGTAAAAGCAGACTTTCATTTTGCCCCATAGTTAAGGGATGTTTTTGTTTTGCTAAGAAAATCATTAAACAAGATATTTTTAACTGCACGTTTATTTTTAAAAGTATTATTTAAGAGATGAGAAAACATTTATAGCAGTCTCTTCCTTAAATCACTTAACCAGAGGGTATGGGAAGTGTTTACCACATGATTTTCACTTGCTGAATTATTTCACTTATATCCAGAGGAGTCCATGAAATCCTGTGAAATCTTTTTAGGTGGGGAGGAGGGGATTTAATTTGAAATTGTTTTGTGATTACTGTGAAGCGAAGGTGTTGGCAGTAGCCATGTTAAAAAAAAAGGTTCTTAGTACTAATTAATTTTGTTATGCAGTTCCAATTTGCATTTTATCATTGGTCATGTTGACTGCTGTAGTCTTTAAACAGTTCTGACATAGTCTCTGATTTTACCCAATTACAAGATAAAGACAATTTCTTCATACCTGATACCTTGAAGAACAGCCTAGTTGGTACAGTAGTTATTATCCTGATACTGCTTTCTATTTGCATAATGAGGGCAAAACCAAATGTTTAAGCTAATTTTCAATACATCCATCTGAGGCCAGAGAAACAATTCGGACTAAACAATTCTTTTGTACGTACTGAAAAACTCTACTACTATGGAATTTCACAGAAGATGGATGGTAAGGTAAATGCAAAACTAGTTAAATGAGTGGGTTTAGAATTTTCAGTAAGTGTTATGGTAACTTTGATTTTAAATATTTTTATTTTCAACTGTCAAACAACTTTATGCTATCTACTTAAATTTATTACCTTTGTTACCTGAACAAGCCCCTCTTGCTTTACTATTATTTGGATATATATTTTTCTTCTGAGACCTTTCTTACACTGCTTTCCATACATTATCCAAGATTTAAGCCGTCATTCTTTCTGTGGTACTCCTGCCATAACATAATCTGTGTTATCTGTGTGCATATCTACAGTGTAGCTCTCTTCAGGGCTTTGTAGGGAAAGGTTGCAGCAGGGAAAGGCAAACCTTGAAGTAGCTACTTAATGTAAATTTTAGGGCTCATGACAGGAATAAAAAGAATGAGCTCTGATTTAGCAGAAAAAATTCTGGTTTAAAAACATCTGGCAAGAGTTTTTATTTTTTGAAAAGCTCACTGGATTAACCTTGCTACCTGTGCTACAGCAGCTGTCAAGTGTTTGGTCCTATACCCTTAGTTTGCTCAGAAACAGAAAATACCCAAATACCTAGTTGAACTATGTGTATTTTTGTCTATGTTCTACTCTGGTAATCTCCCTGAGTCTTATCCAAACCTGGAATTATTGCCATTTTTTTACCCCTGAATATAGTAGCAAGTTCATAGAATAACTTTGTTGATGTATTATAGTACTTCTCAGTGTTTCTTTCAGCTGTGACAAAGGGAAGGTTAAGCTGAGTGAGATTCCAGTGAGGCCCCTGAATTTATTCCTTGGGTCCTCTTCCTCCCTTCGCTGGCAGCCATGAGGAAAGAATAAGCTTAAATTGGAGAGATTTGTCATACACAGCATTAGGCACCATTGGTCATGCTCTGAAAGTGCCTCACTTAAATGTTTCTGTTAATGGGTATGACTAACCTGTCCTTTCCATCATCATTTTTATTTTTTAAAGAAAACAAAAACATTTTGTACTTAGGCTAGTCACAAACCGTATATTTTGGTTAATCCTTTTATTTTCCCATTTTTCCATTGGAATTACAGATTAAAATATATAGGACTGTGTTTTGAGTAATAAATTTGCATTTGTGTCTCATTAAAGTTTAGTTACAGTAACCACAGCAGCTTTGAGTATCTAATGTGACATATAAGTAGTTGCATTTTTAACATGAAATACATTTTTGTATTTCAAGGATTCCATTGTCAAATTCTTCATTAGCATCAAAATGCAATAACTTCCCATCTTCTGAGGAGCATACTCAGAAGCTGAAAGAAGCAGGAAAAGATGGTGATAAGCAGCTGATCACAGTAAGTAATACCCTTTCAGTAAGGCTTAGAGCTTCTTGAAGAAACTGCTTCTGAATTTGCAGTGCTGTTGTTTTTATGAACTTACCTAAAAGTCATTAGTTACACCTGCTACTTACTGACTTGTGAAAGTAGAGTCTGTAGCAGGTTGTCGTTCAGTGTTGGTGGAGAAATGGTGACAGCCAGCCTCAACATTTAAAGCTGATTCTTGTTAAATTTCTGCGTTTTTAAAATAGAATGGCTATTCAGTGAAAATACAGCTGTTTTAGGGAGAATGGATTTGCCTTTATTTATGTGCAAAATCTGTTTCTTAAAATTTCAGAATTTTAGGGGGAGGTGCATCTGGCAGATTATGTGCAATATTAATACCAAAAGATTCGTTCCTGTGTCATTCACATGTCCATTCTTCTGAGACAAACTTATAAATTTTCCAGCAGATGCACTTATTTTCACCATAATATTTAAGCAGCAATACCAGTTTGATTATTTATTCTTCTCCTTTTTGATATTAGCTGCAAAATACAGGTAACAAGAAAATGCAAAATGAGAAGAGAGTGACAGTTGTGTTTTATGTTTTTAATAATCCACATATCAAATAATCCTTGAGAAATGAGTCTAGAACTGGAAAGCTACAGAGGGGAAGGAATTCAGGCTGTAAGGAAGGAAGCTTCTTAGGAAATTACGTCTCACATATATAATTGGAGGTCTTGGTAGACTGTAATTTTTTCATGTAATACGTGGATTATACACATGAAAATATTAACTGAAATAGAACCAGGTGATTTCTGAACACTCTCTTACATCCACATTGAAATATTTTAAAATCAGAACTTCCAAGAACTAAATTGAGAAACATATCCTTGAGTTGCCGGAAGTTACACAAATTAGGCACGTGAATGCCCAGCCACAGGATGATAACTGAACTGTTACTTAAAATTTCAGTTACTGCCTCTTTGAAACTCATTTCGCCAACAGAGTTAAAGTGAATGATTAAATATCTTAACTATATTTAAAGGACTATAATAATATCCCTTTTCATTTCAGTAAAGCTAACTTAATTTTTGCTCGTGCAGTAAGATAACTTGACTGAAAAGTTGCTAGGATCTGACAAGAAGAAATACAGGACTTCTGCTTGGCTACTTGAAGAGAGGTTGTGTAGCTCTCCTCTGCAATGTTCATACAACGAGATTTTTTGCAACTTACAGACTGTGCTGGTAGTATCCTTGTATTTTGCCCAAATTAGGAGAGTAATAGTTTCTTTACTGTAGATATTCAACAGTCAAAGTTATTTACCAAGCAAAATTTCAGAGTGTAAAGAAAGGTTCATTGATGAAGAACACTAGGAAAAATGGGAGAGACTTGGTGTCTGGTTTTGTATGTGTATTTCTGGAAACTGCAGATGAGCATTGTATTTAATTTCTAAAAGTGAAAGTAACAGCTTCACAATATGTTACATATTTCAGCACTTCATGAAAATCTAATTCACTTTGATTTCACTGAGTTCAGAGTAGGCTTTCTCTTGTGCTGAAAGGCCATTTTGATAATGCCTGTATCTTACTTTACCAAGAAAGCATTAGGTAAGGTATTGATTTGTTTTTCTCTTACCTTGGGGAAAACTGGTCTTTTAGCATTGTCAAAACATGGAGAGAAACCCAAGTATTAGTTAAGCCATTTTGTATAATACTGTCCTTGACACTGACTACTGTGAAGATGAGACATAGTTATGTCTAGAATAGTTTATGCTGGCTTCTGGAGGCTAAATACTCAAAAGATTTGGGGCTAAATGCATGTAATAAAATAAGGTACATATTATAATTAATAGTTTTGTTTGGAAAACCATGGTGAGTTGGGCTTTTTGTTTTTAGTAGCAGTAAATATTTTTGGAGGTGCTCATATCTCATGATCCTCTGAGAAAGGAGATATCACTAATATAGTATAAAAACTGTTGAGGTTCAAATTTCTCCATTGTGGAGAGTAGTCTTACTGCACAAGGTCAAATCACTTAAATTAGCATTTGCAATGTTTAAAAAAATTTACAGTTAATACTAGAAATAATTTTTATTTCAAGTTTCTGGCATGTTATATTAAGAGAAGCAGTTTCATTATTCTTCCTTATCATAAGCAAAACTGAGAAGTCATGCTTTTATTCTTAGCAAGAGACATTTGACTTGTACTTTGTTACACTTTTTAAAAAATAAAATGCCTGAAAGGTGCAGTTTTGGGCTCTCTACTGTGTAATCTAATTCCTTTGGAGATCTGTGAAGCCAGTCCATCTTGGATGTATGTACAGAATCCTTTTTTCTTTTTGTAACCAAAGCAGAAAGGTTAGTTGTGCTTTATTAGATTAGCCACATGATGCAATACCTATTTCGCAGTTCTTTTGCTACTGATTTTTCCTGGTCTTTTATATTTAAGTTTGGAATTTGTCGTTTTAATTGTCTTTACAGTATCTGAGACTCAGAGGCTGGAATGTTACAATATTTTCTCTGTTCTTATCTCTTTGGTTCCTGAGCTATATTTAGGGAGGTGTTATGGTGAAACTAGGCTTTGTTTTTCACAATATGCTTTGAGGTTTTTTATGTTTAATTCTTAAAGATACATCCTAGCTTCCTTCTTCTCCCATGTGATCACTATAATGAATAGATTCATTTTCTTTTTTTTAAGTAATACAGTCTCGAACAAGCTTTAAGGCTATGTGGTTGTAACAGAAATAAAATAAGACAAATTCTGTTTGTAGAAGAAATATTTAGTCACTGCACTTGCACCGTTCTCTTTCTTGATACATGTCATCCAGTTATCTGAGCAGCTTTCAAATGTAGAATTATCTTCATTTTGTAGAAGCCCAACTAAGACAAAAGGTGACTTGTTTCTGTTTAGACTTTCTTGCTGTCACACATCCTAAAAGGAAGGTCTCTTCAGATCATAGAACTTTGCTGAAAACAGCAAAGAATCTCATGGTCTAACAAACTTGGTAAAGCAAACAGTGCTAGGAATCGATGGTGTTCAAGTGATGTGCAAAGATTTAGGTTCGGACTGAGCAGACTGTGATCTGTTTTTCTAGGGGAAAGACGTTAGGGCTGTGGCTAAACATATGGTACGTTCCACATCAGTGAGCTGGTGTCTGTGTGAGTAGTTGACTATTTGTGAACTGTGCCCTCTTGCACTTCATTTAAATGTTCAGTTGGTAGGTTGTCAGTTTACATGAAGCTCCTTAGGAAGTTTTATAGAGTAATGTGTTAAAATTGTTCAGTACTTTCACTTCAGTCTGATGCGCAAATATGAGAACTTGAATATGAAATTGTGTTCCTTTGACTTCCGACATGGAAAGAAACACAAATATGCAAAGCATATGTTTTCTATTTTCATGAAATGAGATTTGCTTTACATCCAAGACCAGGGAAGTCAGTTGCTTGTTTCTTGTAAAAATTCTGCTTGCCTGTCATATTTAGGACAAAATTTTGACCATAAAAATAAGGATTGATAGAAGCAATAATACTACCAAGGGATGGTCTATATAATTACCTATGAATTACACAGGCACTTCTTCCATTTTCTGCCACTAAGGAGGTGTGTTCTTTTGAATTAAGCTAATATTTTGAAAATCATAGTAATCAGTTTTAGGAAAGAAGTGTAAAATGGATGAGCAGTGAAAACAAATCACTGAAGTTATAAAAAGATAGTGTAGAGTTGCGAAGGCTTTTTTGCCTTTCTAGAGATCTGAGTTAGCCCCTGCATGCTAGCAAATGTGATTAAATTTAGTTGATCTTTGTCAGCAAATGTATGGATAAGGATTGCTTGATGGAAGGTTCTTTTGATTCTGAGGTTTGAATTGAAGCTATTTGTGGAGGTGATGTCCTTGTTAATTCAGTTAACACATTTGGATACTGAATTTTTCCTCATGGATATTTTGATTCAACTTGAATATAGTTTCCTATTTGACTGAAATAGGTGATAAATGAAAGAAGTTAGTGGAAATAATAAGTGTAAAAGGGATTTCTTATATTCTTGAAGAAATTTGCATTGCAGTCATTTAAAGTTGCTCTTTTCTACCTTAAACTGGTATAGCCTGGTTGGGCAGCTTCTCTGAAGATTGGAGAATGGCTTTTGGGCAATCTTTCATTGTTCACATTCCTGTAATCCCAATGAAAACAAGGCAGTGAGAAAAACAAGGTAGTTGAGAGCAATCTTCCCTCACAAATCTTATCCTCTGGGGTAGCTCTGCTCTTACAGAGGGGTGGTGGCAGCCATCCTTTCTTCTTGTCTCCTCTTCCACCTTCTGCTTCACTGCTGCACCCAGCTTTGTCTACCACATTCTGCTGGGTTGTCTGTGGTGTCCTTTGTCCTGATGGTGGGTGAGACTGTTTTGTAAGGTTATCTGGGGAGCTGAGACAGGAATTCAGGCACCAAGGTCACTGACGCTGGGTTAGCCCTTACAGGCAACTTAGCACCCTGCAGCTGCTTGCTCCCTGCCCCCAGGTAGGATGGGGGAGAACAGTTTCTCAGGGAAAGCAAAAGCTGTGCATGCAAGCAAAGCAAAATAAGGAGTTCGTTCCCTCCTGCCCATCGGTTTGCAGATGTTTATCCATCTCCAGGAAAACAGGAGTTTATCATGTGTAACAGTTGGAAGACAAATTCCATTACCTGTAAACGCCCTCCCTTTTCTCCTTTCCCCCAGCTCCTACTGTTCAGCCTGATGCCATATGGCGTGGGATACCCCTCTTGTTATTCGGGGTCAGCTGGCCCGGTTGTGTCCCCTCCGAGCTTCTTGGCACTCCCACCCTCCTCACTGGCACATCAGTGTGAGAAACAGAAAAGGCCTTGTGTGCTGCTTAAGGTGCAGCAATAGCTAAAACTTCCCTGTGTTATCAGCCTTGTTTTGATCAAAAATCTAATATGCAGCACCCAAGCAGCTGCTGTGAAAAAATTAACCATTGGAACACTGGAATATTCCTGAATAAGATTTTGATACAGGTTGAGAATGAATTACCTGTCCATTGTAAATATTGTGCAGAGTTAATCTTTTTACTTTGTTTTTTTTCATATTGCACTAACCAGTGATCAGCGAGGCTATAATTTCATGATGGATAATGACCCTCCATTTCCATTTTTTAAATATGTTAAGTAAAATTATATACATGGCAGTTCTAAAAGTTTAAAGTTGATTTATATCCTTTTGCTAAAATAGTTTTCAGAAAGATGGACACTGGTGACGGGTTGGTTTGTTGTTGTTCATTGGGGTTTTTTGTTCAAAATGAAGACAAGATTTTTTTTTCTGAGTTGGGATATGTCTTCCGATCCACCTGATCAACAAGAGGATCTGCCCAGCAGCTTCAGTCTTGAGTGCATCTTTCATTGAAATAGAATTCTTTGACCTTTTCATGTTCTGTGGAGAGCCCCAAAATCTTTGTGTTGTTTCTTCCTGTACTTGAATTTCCTTTCCAGCCTGCTTGTTTCTGTGGCTGGGCTTTATTCTTTGTTCTGTGAGAAGACTAGAGGAAAAAACAATCTTCCTCTAACTAGCACTAAGTAATCAAGAAGGAGGTTACCTTATCTGTGCCTGAAGAGAGAGAAAAGAAAGAACGAAAAGGGCCCCTTTTCATCTCCTACAGGGGCACCAAATGCCTTTTTTGCTTGCAGGGCTCCTTACTCCACATATGAAGGATCAGCAGACATGCACCTTCTCAAAGAAGATATTGGTAAGGCTTTTCTTTCTAACAAAGAATTAAGAAACCCTTCTGGAGATTAAGGCAATATTGTCTCAATGTTCTATTACAGTTAGCCTTGAAACAGTGGAGATCGTGTATTTATTTGAGGATTGCCTGAGATGTTGGGAATGGTTATTTGCCATTTATGTATGCAGAATTTGCTTAAGAAATAAAATATCTTTGCTCTTCATTGTTACTCTTTAGAAAACTAGTTTTAAGCAGAGTAACACATTTTTCTGCCTGAAACCACACATTTTCTTCAATATTGCTCTGAAAAACATTTCTTCTAAATTCTGAGAGTCAAATGTCTTGCACGTTTTTCTGGTTGTGTTGTCACCAGTCTATTTTTCAGTACCCAGTATCTGACGTTTGCTGAGAAGATTCCACCCCTCCCCTTTCAAATCCCAGTTTTATTTACCCTCATATGTCGTGCATGGGTGCCCCTGGGTTGTTTGGTTTGGGGGTTTTGTTCATCTCTTCCCATTAGGAAGGACTGGCAACCTTTAATGCCGTATTATTGTTCTGGAGCACTTTTCCCGCTGGATGCCCTCTCCACCTTAGCTTATGCAATGCCATCAGTTTAAAAATGGTCAGATCCTCTAGATGTGTTGTTGCAGTACAAAAATACATTCTTCATAGTTTCTGACTTTATTTTGCATGTCCTTTTTTGTTGTTGTTTTAGTGTGCATGGGATTTCCAAAGCTGCTGCTTTTAATTTTTGTCTGCAACGTTATGTCCTGTGCTGTGGCTTTGACATAGTATTTCAGTTACATAAAAATGGTCTTTATTTCCCTCAGGATACTGTAAAGTATTTCCTAAAACTATAATCCACATTTTTCAGGGCTACAAATTTCAAAAGATTGTTTTAGATACTACAATGTGCTTTTTCTAATAATTCAGGTAACATGTTTTTCATATTAACCTCTCTGGGTAGCCTATTGATACAACTGAATGTGTGTAAAATAGTAATATTAGTAAAATCCTTAAATAACAAAATCCAAACAAAAAATTCCTCCCCAAAAACTCAAAGCCACTGATCTCAGCCAACATCTGAGAAGGTCAGACTGCAAAATACAGTATGGCAGTACTTATTCCAGGGAAGTAACCTGTTCCTGGAAACTTGCAAAACAGCATATAGATTTGCAAGATGAGATGGGATGGGCTAAGAAGCCAGACAACTTGAGGATAGCCTTGCCTTGAACTTTCTGATGACTTCCTACATAGCTCGGTGGTTTTTTTGGCTTGAGATTTTTGGTAGTAAGCAAATAGATGGGTTGGTTACTTTTAGCTTCTTGATGGTTTGAACAGAAATTGTTTTGTGAGATTTACGCGGTACTGATAGGTGATAATTATTTTAAGACTTGTTTTATGTAGCTGATGTTCTGATTTACATGGTAGGGGGTTTTTTGCATATATTCCAAGCATCAAAGTACAGTTCCTTTTCACTTATCCTACTGTAGCTATAGGGATTATATTCCCCATCTTCAAGTCAGGATTCCTAAGTTTGGTTCAATTGGTTCATCTTTAGATAGTCAGCATACATCGTGCTTCCTCCTGGACTGCCTTTTTTTCATCTTCCCTATGGTAATGCAGTGTATTTCGGTGGCCAGAATGGGTGCTTTGTTTCAAATTGTGTTGCTGCTTTAAAGGAAATCTGCAGGTGAAATCCCATGTGTTGGATTCGATTTCTACACTTTTAGAAAGCTCGTCTTATTCTGACTTTACAAAGGGTTCATCTTTTCTTTTTCCTTCAGAAAATTAATGTACTCCTGTTTCTCCTTCTGTAGGAATCTATGCACTGACATTAAAGCAATGACTTCTCAGAATCAGCTTTTTCTTTTGGCTGAGTTCCACATACGTGCTCTTAAAGAGAAGTTCAACTCTGGGTTTATCTGCCCTGTTGTACTTTTAAGTCTCTTCTTGGAAAGAAACTGATACTTGCAGTTTAGATTGCACTAATGTCTGTTTGAAATAGCTTGCTGTTGTGTGGAAAATTGAACTGTCAGCCCTTAGACACATCTTTGAAGATGGAAGGAATAGGAAATCATTTGTAAACTATTTATTGTGTTGCAGAATGCTTTCTTCTGTAAAGTAGGCTTTCTTTGCTGTGAATGTTTTCAGCTCTTAGAAAAAAATTAAGTTCAGATGATCTGTTTTCTTGCAAATTGTGCACACCATTTAAAAAACACCCTTAGCTTTTTTGCTTCTGTAGTATACTGGTGTAGAGTATAGAATAACTTCTTGCTTTTTTGTTGCTTGTGATATATGTAAAAATAGATTAGAAGTGACATTTAATGCTGCTTACATAAAGTCAATTTCCAAATGTGGTTGGAAAGAAAAAAGAAGTAGTTGAGCATTAAGCTGTAGCTGAAAGGATGCCTTTTTGGCCAGAGACTTCATTCTAACTGGTATTCTCTTGCTCTTTGCAAAAGAGCCCCAGCACCTGATACTCTTTATTAGGCACCGACTCCTTATATGAGCAGACTTCCAAATTAATAACACTTGTAATGAGTACACAGGAAAGCAATAGGTACTGAGTAGTGCCCTTAGTTTGATAATGGTTGGTTATTGAGTAGAAGCATAACCTAGAGGGCCATGAGTAAAATGGTATGATTTTCTTCAGTTTGCAGTGTAACTGCCATACAGTGTGGGAAAGATCACCTTGGAATATTTAGTTTTTGTAAAAAATGTAAAGGTAGCAATCAGCTGTTGCAGATGTATTGCTGATCTTAACAATTATTTCTGTAACTTTTGTATTTTATAATATCCTTGCAAACTTGCAGGAAAATGGTTTACCTCTGGCCCACCTCAAAGCAGCTCACAACCAAAAGACAGAGGCAGCAGCAGAACTGTAGGGAAAACCAAATAGTGTGGCTATGGGAATTTTCTCTGTGGAAGATGATTATACTTACTGCAAATGGAGTAATGAAGGAAGAATTCTTTGGGTTTTGTGTTTCATAAAATAAAAGTAATTTGTTCAAAAGTAACAGGGGGCCTGGAGCTAATTTTTTTGGGTCGAGTTTGCTCTATGATTGATCCCTGTGCTTTTTGAGGCTGTGTTGGTTTTTGAAAGAATGAATTCTAAATTCTATGCTTGTTGTTTCTCCTGTTTCACTGTTTTAGCCTTTGTGTTGAATTTCCAGAAGACGTTACAAAAGGGATACCTGATTAGGTGAAATTTCTGTTTAGCTGTATTTACTGTGCAAGCAATTAACAAATACTTGTGTTGTGGGTTATTTATTGGTTTTGGTGGTTTCTTTTTGTTTTAATAGGATGGAGGACAGAAGAGATTTGGTGCTATTTCCTGTAATATTTGTGGAATGCTGTACACCATGTCAAATCCAGAGGATGAAACCCAACATCTGTTATTTCATAACCAGTTCATAAGTGCTGTTAGATATGTGGTAAGAGAACCTTCTCTTTTTAAAGACATGAACTGTATCTTTTGTTTGATGTGTACTGGTTACAATTCATGTTACATTAAGTTGTGTTTTGCTAAATTACTATTGCAGTAGGCCATAAATCATCCATTTGGGGAAATAAATGTTTTTAACATCTGTGGCAGATAGGTTATATGTAACATAAAAATGTTAGTAGGAAAATGGTGTTTCATTGCCATTGTATTATTTCTTCTACAATTACCTAATCTTGGGGAGTCGTGAGAGTAGTGACTAGAAAACAAAGGAGTGCCACTGTTCTGAAAGTACTAAATACAGGTTTCAGTGCAACTGGTGTATGCAGCAGTTGACTTAATAGTCAGATGAAGGGCTGATTGTGCTGTTTTTGTAACTGTATGATCTTAGATGACTTCTAAATTACTTTGCTTTTAATTATGTGTGATTTGAAGAGAGACTGCCTAGGAATGCAGCTGATATAACTTCATAGTATATTGAAGCTTTACTGAGTTTATAGTGAGATTGTAATCTCCAAAATACAAAGTATTATAACTTCATTATATATGCTGTATCTGAGTATATTCCCATATTAAAGCTCAGAGTTGAAAAATGTATATCATTTCAAGTATATTGTAAAATCAGCTATTTCACAGTAGCTGATGTTACAGGACATAGAAAATGCCTGTTCACATCTCTGAAATCCAGAAGAGAATCCACAAAGTCTATTTTTCTTTATCACACATGTTACCTTCAGTACTCTACACTCGAGTAGTTAAGACCTCCAGGATAACTGAACTGAGGCCACCAATTCATTCTGTGTAGGTACCAAGTGGCTGTTGGGCTACTTTTAAATCTCAAGCACAATTTTATCCCATTGTTTGGAAATAATAAGATATATCTTAATAGCTGAAGTGCGTGAATCTGGTAAAATAGTTCTGGTGTGTATTCTGTTCTTGATTAGTTTTTGCTTACTAATCCAGATATCTTAAAAGATCTTTTCTGATACACATTGTCAACGTTACAGGGTGGGACTGAGCAGAAAGTGTGATGGAATGCAACACATTATAATGGCAAAATACATTTCCCTATTTTATTCCTGTTTCCCCTCCCTGCCCAAGTACTTTCAGATCTTGAATGTTACCAAAGATGTAAACATAATTTACAGAAGATGGTGTTAGTTCTTTTGGACAGAAGCTGGCAGATGAGTTCAATAGCTACTTAAAGCTGCCATGTTTGTGTAGGTAAGAAGCTGAACTGAAGTTTTGAATGTTTTGGAACAGCTGAAATTTCTCACTTTTATTTTTGTCTAGAGTAACACCATAATGAACGTGAAAGTGAAAGAGCAGACTGCCTTACACTAGTCAGAAATAACTTTGTATAGAGTTAGGTATGCTTTTAATTTGGAAATATCTTTCCATGTTGTTTTCTCAGTTGCTAGGCTTCTTTTTAAAACTTCTGACAATGTGTCCTCAAGCAAATTATTTCTATTGTCAATTCAGTGAGTAAAGTGTTCTATCTCTAATCTTCTGAGACTCTAGTTGTGTTTTGTGGCATTTTACAGAGTGTAGAGCGATGATTTAGATGGTTATTCTGGAGATGAAACTGTAGAGTAAAAGCTGAAAGAAGGGCTCTCCTGAGCTGAAATTCCCCTCTGATTTTCTTTTTCACCATAACAATCTGTTTTTTGTGTGAGTAACTTTTGCCATGATAAACAGATAAGTCACTAGTCATTTGATCCAGTCAGTGGTTCTTGGCTGATAGTATTGTGACAGAAACATTCTCACCTCCTCCTAGAAAATAATTTCAATTTAAGCCTTTTTGTCAGTGAATTAGTACACCAAGTGACTACTTGTTAATTCTTAGTCATCCAGAAATAGCAGAATGTTTCTAGTTATTCTAGTTTTGCTAGGAAGTTTCTGGTGGGGATTGTTGGGAAGATAGCTCAGAGCTTTCTAGATACTGGTATGTAGTTACTGTGTTGAAGCTGTAACTGCCTTCATTTCCCAGGCACAGAGAGTGTCAACTGGGTAGTATCATCATGGGATTAAAAAAGATGTACTACAGAAAGTCTCAGTAACTCCTTGGTTAGACTTTCTGATCCAGGAACATCTAGTCTTAGTGACCTTGGTATGTTATTTATGAGCTCTCCAGATACTCCTTTATATGTAGTTAATATGTTTGTCATTATTTGTGATTTGGAGCCATTCTAAGGTATCTTCCAAGCATTTCTTTCTCTTGTCATTAATATCCTTTGATGTGGTCCCAGTCTGACTTAAGATTTTCTCAGTTTTTCCTTCCTTTTGAGTGTCTCCTGTTTTGTGCTTATTAGTTCTATTAATGTTTTATTTCACAGCCTCACAAAAACTCAGTCTGCCTGCATTATCATGTCAGAGCTTTTGGCTGTTAACTATGAAAATGAGCATTGTTGTTTGTGTCATGCCTCCTGCATGCAGCTGCTTTGTGGGTTTTTTAAAAGTACTGAGTAGCCAAAAGGTAGTTTTTATGCAAATAGTAGGTTATTTACTGTCTGCAACTAAACAAAATTTTGTTTGTTCTCTTTCAAAGCCCTGTCTTGTTTCTTTTAGTAAAAAAATTTCCTTAGGTCTCTAGAAATGTCATGATGCCCCTAGAAGTACAGACTAACAGGGAGATGGTATTGGGACACTTGTTTTGTCATGGATGGCTGATAGAGACAGTAAGGAAATCGTAGGCCTTGCATGCAGAGAGAGGAAGTTTGGCAAGTATAATGATATTTTCTAGATTTGTGAACAGAAGATTGGCAAGGACTGATGGGTTTTCTGAAGGATGACGTTTGCTCTTAATAGAAGCATGCAAATTGAATTAGCAAGAAAGTAAGGTAGTCAAGGATAGCACTGGAGCAGGAATAGATTAGTTTAAGAGATGTCTCCAACTGCAGACAAATGCAGCAATCTGTCTTTCTGTTCTTCTGGTCTCAGATATCTGAAAGTCTCCAGAAAAATTATGCCTGTGTAGCATGTTGTGTGCACTGGGTGATGACACACACACAAGTGTTACTCCAGCAGGATTGATAACTTTGTGGGTTGGGCACGTGGTTCAGTTTTATGAAATCCCCGAGCTGGGATACACACAATATCAATTGTGTATCCTCTCTGTGATACCATACAGTATCAACTTAGTATTTCAGCAATTTTTTTGTAAGAGAAAGGCATTTTTAATTATGTTTTGAAGTTACAAAGCCAAAAACTTAATCCACAGGCTTTTTGCTAACTTGAGGTGCCTGAAATGTGAATGTAGTTAATCTGTTTGCATTTCAAGCTTATCCTCTTGGTTAGGAATATCTTGAGCTGAATAAGGTGGAAGAAACTGTTGTTTGAGGAACAACTCCAGGCACCAGTACAGGCTGAGGTCTGACCTGCTGGAAAGCAGCTCTGCGGAGAAGGACTTGAGGGTCCTGGTGGACAACAAGCTGTCCACGAGCCAGCACTGTGCCCTTATAGCCAGGAAGGCCAATGGTATCCTGGGGTGCATTAGGAAGAACATTGCCAGCAGGTCGAGGGAGGTGATCCTGCCCTTCTGCTCAGCCCTGGCGAGGCCACCTCTGGAGTGCTGTGTCCAGTTCTGGGCTCCTCAGTGCAAGAGAGACATGGAGCTCCCGGAGTGGGTCCGGCAGAGAACTATTAAGTTGGTCAAGGATCTGGAGCATCTCTCTTTTAAGGAAAGGCTGAGGGAGCTGGGCCTGTTAAGCTTCAACAAGAGACAACTGAGAGAGGACTTAATTAATGTATATAAATATCTAAAGGGTGGGTGCCAAGAGGGATGGATCCAGGTTCTTCTCAGTGGTGCCAACCACTATGACAAGAGGCAAGGGACAGGAACTGATGCACAGGAAATTCCACCTAAACATGAGGAAGAACTTCTTTATTGGAACAGATTGCCCAGAGAGGTTGTGAAGGCTCCCTAACTGGAGATATTCCAGAACCATCTGGATGAAATCCTGCGCCATGCACTGTAGGATGACTCAGCTTGAGCGGGGATGTTGGACCAGATTACCTAATGCTGTTCCTTCCAACCTCACCCTTTCTGTGATTTTGTGAGCTGATGTCTAATCTGATATGTTTACAGCTATTTTGTTTTAACTACACCCAGGTCCATATGTGAGCTCATTATGATTTTCAGATTCAAAAATAAAGGTAATATTTGACTCCTTGACATCTAAGTTTAATAGGATATTGGAATTGGAGGTGATGCTGAACTTAATATCATCTTAGAGAGATTTCATGCTTGTCTTGATTTACAAGAGCATATAGTGATAGAACAAAGAACAATGGTTTCAAACTGAGAGTAGATTTAGACTAGATATTAGAAAGAAATTCTTTACTGTGAGGATGGTGAGGCAGTGGAACAGGTTGCTCAATGATGTGGTGGATGCCCCATCCCTGAAAGTGTCCAAGGCCAGGGTGGAGGGGCCATTGATTAATCTGCTCTAGTGGAAGGTGTCCCTGCCCAGGGCAGGGGAGTTGGAATGGGATGATCTTTAAGGTCCATTCCAATCCAGGCCATTCTTTGATTCTGTGATGAAAATCAGACCACTGAACAGTTCCTGTGCTATTAATGTTGGAGCTGTCTCTGCAGTTACATTCTGCGTCGTTCATAATGTGCATACATAATACCCAGGGAAAGCAACACACCACACTCTGAAGTGGTAACTATTGTCTGCTATTTCATGATGTGGTAGCACCTGCTTGAATGTATTGTCCTTTTTTGAACAATTTCTTCCTTTTGTAATTGTCATGCCATTGCATCCTAATAAACAAACAGAAGCAACCTTTATTCTTGTTTGAATTGGTAGGAAAAGTTAGAGATAGATTAAAAATTAGTTAACTGGGGGGTGCAGAGTGGTCTCAAGTGATTACCTGTAGGATAAATAGGCCTAATGTGGAGGGGAGGAGGGTGTTGCAACAGCTGTTCCATACCACTGGGGCTCTGTGCAGCACCAGTCTGCCCAGCTGTGGTGATCAGGCTTCACATGCCCTGCTGCTGCTGGGTAGAGATAATCTGCTGTTGGGCACAGACTGCCAGCGTCAGGGAGGAGTGCTGTAATCATGTTCTTTTACTCCAGGGCTTGCAGAACACGTATCCCTGTGGGAACAGTAGCTTTCCTTTTAACTTCATCACAAGCAATATATATCAATGCTTGGACATCTGATTCAGCTGTAAATAAGTCTTAATGTCCTAAAGTAATATCAATTAAAAGGAAAAGCAATTTTTCTGACATTGCAGTAGAGTATTATATATTGTATACACAATGCTTTTATGTCTTACTATAGTAAGGTGTTCTTGTCATCTGCCTGTGTGAGAGTCCTACTTTAGTTCTCAGTGACTGAAATACCTTGCAGACTGTAGTATTTTAATAGGGTTAAAATTATGAGGTTTTGTTTAAAAAGTGTTAATAGGTATATTAAAGGACCTTATCATCAGTCATCTTCAGACCACATGGAAGATACTGGTACTCAGGCATGGTTTGTGTGTTGTACGTGCCTAATAGGACCAGTCCCAGGTGCAGCTATTGCGTATTTTCCTTTAGTGTTAGAATATGACACAGCTGTGATCAGTCCTGAGCATTGCTTCCATTTGTCTGGTTTAAAGGAAGGAAGTTCATTGCTTAGAAAAACTCAACAATAAGGGCACTAAAGGTGCAGATAAATATGTGAAGTGATAATTTTTCTTTTTAAAATTATTGGAGCTGCATATGACTATAGAAGCTCAACATGGCTTTAAAATGGTTTCATTAAAAGTCTTGGATGAGCTTATGATTTGCAGAAACTTTTTGGAAAGCTGCATCTAAAAGATACTTTTATGAATAAACTCCAAAATACTTCAATTTAGGAACTACCCTTTCTCTGAATATCATCAATCCCCATTTATAGAAATGACTTAATATGATGAAGCATTTTGGTTTTTTATCAGATTTCGTTTTTTTTGGAAATACCTGACTGTAACATTAGCAGGATACCTTAACCTAAAATTTACTGTTGCATTAGGCTTGCAACGGTGTGGATGCTATGATGGCAGGATTATCAAACACACTGTATTTATTTCCTGAGTAATGGTCACAGTGGGTTTAAAATAGGCTAAAAAAGCTCTTGCAAGGCAAACAGGAAGCCCAAAGGCAGAAAAAGACAAAAATTTGGGAGAGGTAGAGTTTGAGGTTGGAGAATAGTAATCCTTACATGAACCTTTTGGTGCCTTTTCGTACAGTCTCAAAAAGCATGTCATAATCTCACAAATTGCACTTTTCTGCTTCCCTGAATATTGTAACACTGCTGTTTACAGCCCTTTGTGTTCAGACTAAATTCAAGTAGGATCTTAATTTGTGCAACTGAGAAGAAAAGAAAACAGGATTAAAATGGTGTCTGTGTTGCAACCATGGCCATGCTGGGTGCTAAACTAATACTTAAATAGTTCCAGGGCTAGCAGCAAGTAGATAAATTCCTAAAATTATTCTATTCATGTCCTGCTTGGGGTGAGGAAGTAAAATCAGTATGAATAAAATGAGGCACAGATCAAGTGTTATAACACTGAAATTTGACATTTTTTGTGGTAGTATATATGGCATTCATCCAGTGCCAAATTCCATTGTTTGGTCTGTAGTCGAACTTTAATTTGTGGGAAGGTACAGATTTCAATGAGAATTATTCCATCAATATTGTTTCCTCAAAGACTTTTTTATTTAAAGTTGCTTTGAAGTAAGACTTGTAGATCAGCCTTTTTAGTGGCTGCAGTTACTTCTGCATTCAGTATTTTTAGGTCCCATCAAAGCAACTTGAGTTCTAATATCTACTAGTCCCATCTTGCTAGATTTAAGTGGCTTTTTTGTTTTGTTTTTTTTCCATGCAGGTACTGCTCATTATTCACCACGAGTGTGGATCTGAAGAAGAGTTAATTACCTCTATTTTTTTGAGTATGTTTATACTTCAGATACACACAACGTAGTCTCCTTCCCTATTAGATTCTTAGAAGGTAGTTATAAATTTTTTTCTAGTATCCTTCTTGTGGCTTTAACAGTTATGATCAGTAACAAAATAAACTATTCCTTACATTTTGGGCAACTGCATGCCAATCAGTTCACTTAGAACCTCCTGGAGGTCTTTCGCATGCCAAACTTTTAAAACTGAGTGTGTATTTGTGGAGGTAACTATGTTAAAAAGAAATCTTTTTATAAAACTTAGGGTTTTCCCATTCACTGAAGTTTGAAAAAATACTTACATAGGTTTGGAAATCAGTTATGTGAGCTGACTTTGCTACTTCTGTTTTAAAGTTGAGTTTGCACTGCAGTCCTGGGGGAAAAAATCTAGTTGAGAGATTATAAGAAAGACACTTTCACAACTTGTTTTTAGATACAGTTAGGTTATTGTATAAATTATTATATAAATATTTTTTGTTAAAGAGCTAGCTGAAGTTTCCTTCTCTAGCAAAGCAACTGCTAGATAATGTGAAATCTCTGCATAAATTTGGTGTCTAGAACAATAATTTGCCATTTCTGTTTATAAAAGTACGTCTTGTATATGGTTTAGATAAGTGTTTGTTTTATTTAGGGTTGGAAAAAGGAGAGAATTTTGGCCGAATATCCTGATGGAAAGATAATAATGGTTCTTCCTGATGACCCAAAATATGCACTTAAAAAGGTATGGTGAAAAGGACTGCCCTTGTATGTCTTGCTTTGTTTGGTGTTTTCATATAAATAATAAGGATGTCCATAGTAAAGTTTGAATAATTTACATGTGAACAGTTGAGGCTGGACTCAAAAGTGCAATGGTTCTGTAGCTTTTCCCACAAAGAGGCCGGATATCTCACTGAAGTGCCGCTGCTCTCTTCATGGAGAGCATGGGCCTGGGCAGGGGTGGCAACAGCATCAACCCACTGACTTTTTGAAACGTTTTTTTGAATGTCGGCCAGATATTTTATGTAATATAAACTTTGTACTCAATTTAAACAAACAGAAACGTGTTAACTTTATTACACAGGCACCATTCTCTTGGTGACTTTCTGATAAAAACAGATTTATCTGGAAAGTAGCTTCAAAGTCATCTAATCCATTCCCATGTCCAAAGCAAGATCTGCTCGGGTCATGTTGCATCTGACAGGTTTCTAAAAGTTTTAGCACTAGACATTTGTCTGATCTCTTCAGACTGTTACAGTGCTTCACTATTCATAACAGTAGGAAATTTTCC
Source organism: Pithys albifrons albifrons (assembly GCF_047495875.1). NCBI lineage: Eukaryota > Metazoa > Chordata > Aves > Passeriformes > Thamnophilidae > Pithys > Pithys albifrons. The sequence goes on from NC_092461.1 coordinate 77,628,739, forward strand.
CTAGATGTCCAGTAGAACCTCTATATTGCAATTTAAGCTCATTAGTACTAATCATACTGACTCAGCTATAGAAAACATCCTTCTTTTCGTCTTTGCCACAGCTTTTTTGTGCCTGAACAAACTCTGATTTCTTTTTTTACCTTAAGGAAATGGACTGGATGTGCTGGATTTTTTAGTTTATACTCCTAAATGATGTTTTTTCAAGCTCTGTTCATTGTCATGCTCTCCTCTAAATTATTTCCATTTGTGCCATGACTCATGTCTCTCTAAACTCTCTAGAACTGGGCAGAGTACTAGCAGAGACTTGGAGCAGGAGAGTACCTGGGTGTCTTGCTGGCTGACATGTGTTCATACATCTCAATACATCACTCCAGTTGTAGCCTGGTGTGGACTCTGCTTAGCCTCGGATTTGCTGGGACTGACAGGAACTTTTTTACAGTATCAGGGTCACAGAATGCTTGAGGTTGGAAGGGATCTCTGGAGGCTGAATTGATGCCCAAGACAGCTCTAGCTGGTGGCATGACTGTAGGAGTTTTTCTTTAGTCTACCTAGAATGTTTTAAGTTACTAAATTGAAGAGAAGCTACAAATTTTCTTTACAACACTTTATGCAGATAAGTTTATTTGTTTCATTTTGTTTCTCTGATGTCATTATCTTAATTTTAGTACCTCTGTTGCACATTCATTTTTTAATATAATGGCCGAAGAAAAAAAGTATTTTAAATACCTAAGTGGTGCAGAAGGAAGGAGGACTGTAGCAAATGAAGTAATTTATGATAAGAGTGCTCTGTAGTTCTGTGTGGCTAAAGTTGAGAGAATCTACAGGTGTCACCACTTGGATGCTTGATTTCAAGAATGGTTACTTAGTGTTTCCAGCTGGGTATTTGGGCTTGTCATTAGATGATTGGTACCTGAATGTTAGATAAGAAAATAGAGAGTAATAGGTACTATGCCTTTTAAGAGTTATTTTTAAAGCATTTTTTGGACACAATTTTCATTTTATTAGTACTAATGGGCAGAAACTGATGCACAGGAAATTCCCTGTGAACATGAGTAAGAACTTCTTTACTGTGCAGCTGGCCAAGCACTGGCACAGATTGCCCAGAGAGGTTGTGGAGTCTCCCCCACTGGAGATATCCAAGAACTGACTGGACACAACCCTGTGCCACGTGCTCTGGGAAGACCCAGCTTGAGCAGGGAGGTTGGACCAGATGAACCTTTGTGGTGCCTTTCAGCCTGACCCATCCTGTGATATTCTCAGCATCAGTAATTCTACTTTTGCATTACTGATAAGATTACAAAATGCATTCAAGAAGCTTATGCAATCTAATGAACCACATAGGAAAGGCCACCTTATTTCTGTCTCACCAGAGATGAGGAATGATTGATGCTGTTTCAATGTCCAGTTTTAGGTATAAGAATCCACCAGTAAAATACCAGCTCATGCATAAACTTTTGTGTACATTTATGCTGAAGTTTCTGTTTCTTCTAAACTTTCTAATATTAACTAAGATTTTATTTTTAGTTTCAGTTATTCTTTGCAAACCCAGTGGAAGAGTAGAAAGCTGGAGGAAAGAGACAACAGTTATTCCTTCCTTTGCAGCAAATGCATACATTTTCTGCCTGTGTTGGCACTGTGCCTGCCGCCATGTGCTCAAAATCTGTAATGGATTAGTTCTTTCAGTACCTTAAAAATAACAGAACATCTTGAACTAAACTGTTTTAACTTTTCCTAGAGGTCTCATTTACCTCTAAAATACCAGTGTCCACACTTTGATTGTCTGAATTCTCTCTATTAGCCTTTGACCATTCAAGTTTGAACTTAATGGAAGCTGATTGAGAGGTCTCTACTCTTCCTGTTCCCAGATGAGTATTAATTAAGGAACATTTATGTGGATCGAGGTGTTGCAGGTTCCTTAGGATAATCCTTAACTTCTGGAATAGCTTTCAGTGTTCTAGATGCCCTAATACATCTTTGCAAATCTGTTACCTTAAGGTAAATGTATAGCAATGTACATTTATGTGTGTTTCTTATACAGCATTTGAACTTATTTTGACAGGTCGAAGAAATTAGAGAAATGGTAGACAATGACTTGGGATTTCAGCAAGCTCCACTCATGTGTTACTCTAGAACTAAAACTCTTCTGTTTATTTCTAATGACAAAAAAGTTATCGGCTGTTTAATTGCGGAACATATCCAGTGGGTAAGTGATTGAATTGGGAAAAGATAATCTATGTCAGTGTTTAGTGATTGTTCTTGCTTGTTGAGAAGCTGGTTCAGCTCCCTACTCAGCAAAAATCCAACCTGGATGAAAAAGTGAGTGTTCTGTATGATTGAGTTGAATCACAGTGGGATCAAACAGCTCCACAGAGAGCAGGATGAGAAGTCATGCCAGCAGCTGCAGTAGCAAACATTGATTTCAGAACTTTGTCACATAATCTGTCTGTTCCCTTGTAAACTGTGGGGTTTTCTACTATCCCTTGGGAGTAGCAGACAAAAAGCAAAACAGTCTTAGCCAAAGTCAAACATTTTTAATACAGGTGGTAATAGGAATTGTATTATTTGTTGCTGTTATTTGAAATAAGTTAAGGTTGTGTGGGGTTTTTTTGTTTGTTTGTTTAATCTTTTATTATCTGTTCCTGTTTTGAAACTGTTAGGAGAAATTACACAAGACAAAAATATACAATCTTTTTAGTAAGGTATTTTAGCAAGTAAGTATGTTTAACTGAAATAAATTACACATTGATTATTTTAAGTCATTAGTCATGCTTTTATAAGGGGATAATTTTTTTTTAACATCATTTGCAGGGCTACAGAGTTATAGAAGAAAAGGTTCCAGAAGTCAGTTCAGAAAATGAGAAAGTCATATTTGAAAGACAGAAAGCCTGGTGCTGTTCAACTTCTCCAGAGCCTGCTATTTGTGGGATAAGTCGGATATGGGTATTCAGCATGATGCGTCGAAAGAAGATTGCTTCTCGGATGATCGAGTGTCTCAGGTAATACTAAAAAGGTTCCTCAGTTATATGTGGTTTAGATAGAACTCAGTCCAAGCCATTTACTGTTTGTGTGTCTCAAGCTGATGGTGATGCTGGGGATGTAGCTTTGAGCACAGCTGACAGTTGCACTATTAGGTGGAGTTCAATAACTGATGTCAATATTCTGCAATAGCCTGTCTTTAACAGAAATCTTTAAGTGCAATCGTAATGAGTCACTCTGGCAAACTGCCAGTGAGCTTGGGGAAATTCCTCCATGGTAGTTAAGAGTAAAGGATGCAAGATTGTCTTTGGTCAAAGTGTGGGATTAGGCAACTTTTACAGACTGGGACTGAACCACTGGCTGGTTGTCCATTCCTTAGAGGTAAGAAGAGAGAGGGAACAGAGACCCAGTGTGCCAAACCATTTGATATAGTCTGGTGGCTTCCAGCTGTTGGTTTGGGTTTTTTTGACACATGCCCTCAGGCTTGCTGAGCCTTATGAGATACTTTCAATGTGCATGGAGCTTTAGTAGCTAGTAGTGAGTTTATTCAGCTTACTGCCAAGTGCTGGATCTATAAAAGGACTCAAACATCTGTGCTAGTGTATGTTAAAAATGTTGACTCTTGAAATCTTACGTTTCTTTCACTGACATTTCCTGGAAACTTAAACATCAGTTCTGAGTAATGCCAAGAGCTGCCCAAATCTTACTATTGTTTGCTTATCATGTTTGTGATAGCCCCATCTTGTTGGGGTTTATAGCACAGATACTCATGTCTCTGCCAGTCCTCATCCTCTTGGGTATTCGGAGAGCTTAGAAAAACTATTCTGCTCTGCAGAATGCATCTTGCCTGGCTGGTGGAGCAACTAGAAAGTTCTTATCAGATCATGTTCTGTCTGAACTATGAACTGTAAAGCTGCATTCAGATAAGCATAGTAACTGGATTATTTGGTTTTCTTTTTGGAAATTTTTGATAGTGTGTTTGATAGTAGCTTCTGAGAAAAAGGAAAGATGTAGAGCATGGTGCCAATAGTGCCACGGTCACATGTTTGATCCCCATAGAGGCTCTTCACTTAAGAGCTGGACTCGATCATCCTTTTGTGTCCCTTCCAACTTAGAATATTCTGCGATTTCTCCCCTAGAGTGATGCTGGAGTTGCTCCCTCAGCTACAGCTCTAAAGGATCTTCAGAATCAATTTTGGTGCTTCGTTGCAGCTAGTGAGGCCTCAGTGTTCCTCTTAGCTCTGCACTGCTCCGTATCTCACCTTTTGCTGTGCTCTGGTGCTTGTTTGGTCTTCCAGCAGCTCATTGCTGTCTTAGTAGGAAGCAGGTTCACCAAAAAGAGCTTTGCATTACTCTGGTGCTCTGTTGGTTTGTAGAATGGTCTGCTGAGCTCTAGAGCTGGTGTAGACAAGGGAGCCCAGAAAGTTACAGAAGGCAAGGGAGAGAACTTGATTTGGGATGGCAATAAGCACTTAGATCTGCTCAGCTGCCAGTGAAACTTCAACCTAAATGTCTTCTGTAGCAAAAGGTACTTTGGACAGGATGATTCCAGTAGCCATCTAAATCCTGACTTCCAAATGTTGAAGGCATCATAGCAGAAGTTTAGGTCTGTTTTGAGAATGTCTGCCCCATTTCACTCAAACTTTAATGGCTGACTTGGAGTCACAAAAACCCAGTCAGTCAAAGAACTTTGCAAAATCATCTTCCTAAATACATGAAAGAAAAAGAAGTAAAACTGGTAGTGATTAAAAAAGATTTTGTTCCTATTATCTTTTCCTCTGTATATAATGGAGATGTCCATATAAGTGAACCACATACTTGCTCTTCAAGTGCATTTAAGTTTATTTTTTAGAAACTAAAAAACCTAAGTTAAAAGGGAGTTTCTTCTGTTTCCAAGGATAAACATTACCTCCTCCTTCCCCCAATCGAGGTCTTAAAGCCTGAGTTCAGTTTTGTAAATTTGCTCACATAGCCAGCCCCAGAAGTAGAACAGTATCCCTTAACTCCCATTCTTACTTCAAATAAGAATAAAACTTGAATATTTTTCATTAAGAAGTTAAGCAAATTGATTCTTTTTTTTTATATTATTGCTGAATGTGTAGCTACTTAGGAATTATGCCTTGACATTGGTTCTTTGAGCCCTCTCCATAACCACCCCACTTGTTTTGTAGCTTGTGTTTTCATTCCCAGTGATTGTAGTCACAGCTCTAGCAGTCTCTTTTCTATGAAAAAATAGTTGGAATGAATTCAAATGTTTTTTTAAACTCTGAATTTGAACTCCTGATGCAATCACCCGGTACAAACATTTCTTCTAAAACACCAGAACCTTAACAAAACCCCTCCCAAAGCAAGTGGTCCTCCCTGCTGTTTGGAAGGATGTGATAGATCCTATAAATAAAGCCATCTCTTCCTAATAGAGCGTCTTCCTTTTCAGTGTCTGTGCCACTTAATTAATGATTTGTAGCCTTGTAGCATAAATATTTTTTATTATTCCCTGAGAGTAACCATCTTTTTTTTTTCTTTTTCCCCTCTTTTAAACAGGAGCAACTTCATATATGGCTCATACTTAAGTAAGGAAGAAATTGCTTTCTCTGACCCCACTCCTGATGGAAAACTGTTTGCAACACAGTACTGTGGCACCGGCCAGTTCCTGGTATACAACTTCCTCAATGGACAGCACCAGACTTAACTGCTCTGAAGGAATTCCATTTTTATTGGGAGACTTCTGCCAGACTGCACTGAGTGGGTGCAGACCTTCAGCAGAAGCCAGGGCCATTTTTATTACAGTGAACTCAGGACTGGTAACAACCTAAAGGTTGTGCTATTTTATTACAATTGTAAACAGTGCAGTAATAGGCTAACTTTGTTTTTTTAAAAGAAAGATATTTTATTAACTTTTACAAAAGTTTGATTGTATTTTATCTAGTTAGTCATGTTTACATGCAGCAGAAAGTTGTTCATAGTGGACTGTAAACTAATGCAAAGACTCTAGTCTCACTGACGAGTACATGCTGAAGTTCTTAATGAGGTGATATACCAGTGCTTCTCAGTACTGTACCTGGTCTCCTGCCCCAGCTCCTGCAGCCAGGGGAGCCACTCTGGTTGCTTGTTTGACAGAGTTCAAGTCCATGCCCAGTTGCATCGAGGCAAGAAGCATAATGGTGCAGTCATGGGCATCAGCCCCTTTGGACTGTACTGTGGCTTCTGTGGTGCAGCCTGTACCCTGCTAGATGCCAGGGCACCTGCTCAGTGTCAGCAGCATCAGAATCTGTGCCCCCTGTCCCCTTCTCCCCCAGATTAGTTGTGGAGTCAAAGGTTGAATGAAAACCCCGAGGACTGGTGTACTTGTCATTCTTCAACTACTGTACTGAGTATATACCTTTGTTAGTGGACTTCACTTTGATACTTGTCACTCCTTCATAAATCTCTCCTCTTTTAAAGGGTTTGTATGTTGAAAAACTGCTGTGGCCTTTCTTGATCTGTACATAATGTAGATAGATTAAAAATAAAATACTTGATAGCTTTTTTAAAGTTATTCTGTATGATACTGTGTGAATGAACCTTTACTGTATTTCATACTTTTCTTGGAAGGAAAAAAGGAGTTATGGGCAGTGTGTGTTTTGATGGACTCTGGAGAGCACAGTTGTGGCATTCAAACCTGCTTGGGTAGGAATTCCTTTAGTGACAATGCATTTTTATCACATTGCAAGGATCACTGCCCCAGGTAGCTCTCAATCAATACCATCCCATACAGGGTTTGTGGTGAGATGGGATACCTTCACCCTTGAGTAGTAGCATAAAACCTTAAGGTAAGATTTGAATGAAGGAATTAAGGTTAAACTGACCATTTGTTTCAATTTTGGAACCTCTGTGCAGGTAGGATACACTTGTTTATATTGTGCTGTCCTTAACCTTGGGCTAGAGCTAAAGTGAAGAACTTACACCTCCCAAACAATACTCAAGTACTCAAAGCTGAAGCAGCAGAATGATGGTGAATCTGGTCTGCAGAGTCTGGTTATTTCCCAGCTCCCATGTGTAATTTTCAAAGGAATTGTGAGCAGACTGTAAAGGTGAGGCAGGTTCACAGGAAGTCTAAAAGTGATCCTCTGGTGGGCTCAGACAGCAAGAGCAGTACCCATTTAGAGAGGCAGTCTGAAATGGTAACTTAATAAAATCAAATTTAATGAAAGCACATTATAAACATACCATAGCCACAACTTCAGACAGTTTCAGTTCATAAACAGTAACATGAGGTAGACTGACTAGTGAAGCTAAATTCACCAAGTTTTTGGTTAAGAAAACTTTACACTAGGAGAGCAATGTTTTTTAACCCTCTTCCAAAAGTCACAAAAAGCAATTACATAAGTTAAGCAAAAAGCATCTGCATATGATTCTTTAAATCTTAGTTTACATTCAGTTTTAACCTGTGAATAGACAACAGCTACAGATAAAATAAAATGCCAGCCCATTTAATACATTCATAAGAACGGCCTTGATAGTGAGGCTTAAAACCAAAATGGAATACCAGCCATCTGGCTGTCAAACAACGGTCTCCTTCCCAGGAATTCACAGGCAGCCATGTGTTCCATGGCACAGGCCAGTGCTGTGGGGCTGGTGTAGTGTGCTCTGGCCAGAGTGTTACCACAACTTGCTTCCACAGGGGAGAGCGCTAAGGAAATGGGTTTACTATTCAGTTGGTAAAGGCAGGCAAATACACTGATTTTCTAAATGCACTCTCAACCTTCAGGAGAATTTCACACTGCTCCATCAGCAGGCTAATTCCTCCTAGTAGTCTCAGCACCTGAAATTTTAAGAACTTAGTGCAAACATCAAATACACAAACAAAAAGGAAACTGTTCTTGAACATGTAGTACCTGACACTTCTACAGCACACTAAGACTCAGGATTGGCCTTAAGCCCTTCTGGCAAAACCAGCACTACTGGAATACATTCATATGTGTATCAAATGCCTCAAGAGGCATCTCTGATATCCCTACTTCTTCCTAATGTTAAAATACATAAGGCAGGTTGTGTCTGAAGGAAATAAGTTTACAGAAGTGGGTTGTTCATGTGAAATTTGCTAAATTTACAGCATCAGAGATATGCTACATCAACACAGACATATGCAAACCAGTTTCCTTTGGCCTCTGTCAAATATATTATGTTTTTTCATCTGTAAACATCTCTTTTCACAAGATAAAAAAGTTGCTTAATTAACATTATGCATTAAAAAAAAATGCAGCTTTGGCAGGTCCTCCAATGAGTTGCAGGTCAGGTATAAAGACGTGTTAATTTCATTGCTTTTTGGGGACTAAATTCATATTCATGAATAGCATTTAAGAACACTCTGCATTTTCCTTTTTAATAAAGGGGTCACAATGTGCAGAAAGATTATTTTTGATGTGTGTGTATGGAAACATCACCAAGGTAACACCTGCTAACTGTGATGGGAGCAGAGTACCGCTATGATTTAACCCTGACAACCAAATGCAAGAGTGCCGAGTTCCTTCCGGAACACCTTAGCAAGGATCAGTAAGTATCGCGCTTGTAAGCAGAACAACCAGTATTTACAGGGATGACAGTGTTAGGTGATGCATTCACAGGTCTTTGCTTCTGGAGAGTCTCTGGTGAGCAACTCCCTGGGACGTCCCCACTCCCCCATGGACCTCCTCTAGAATACCTTCTGTTTCTCCTGGATCCAGCTCAGGCATCATTACAATCCTGCACATTTTTTGGCATGTTTCTTCATATATGGGTATGACAGATCTAATCTCAGCTCTGCAGCCAACTGGAGTTGAGTGTAAAGGAGATGGAGTCAGTTGCATACAGCCCACCACAAAGGCACCGGACAGACAGGAGGACACATTTCCATATGCTAAGAAGGACGGATTGTAGGTTTTCAAAGCTCTGAGGAGAGTGAGAAGCTGAAGATGATTTGCTGGGAAGTTACTCTGGCCTCTAAGTGAAAAGAGAACAGCTATGAGAAGCCTTTGCTTCATCCCTGGAGTTGAGGAAGGGGTGCCTATTGGGGTGAAATACCATTGCTAGGAGAAGAGGGATCCACAGTGCCTGCCATGCGTTTGCTCATTTGTTCAGGTTTAAGTAGTAAACTTTGAACACCTGTGGAAATTTTGCCAAAGACAATTTCAATACGTACACAATTACAAATTTTAAACTAACACTGCACAGAGAACAAGACTATTCATTTTAATACAAATATCTACTTTATATTGTAGTTTCAAACCCCTGAGTATTCTGTACCACAGCACAGAGCTGAAGAGACATAGTGGGCTCTTCTCCACCTATCTTCAATAAATTCCACATGCTGGGGTGCATTTCATGTAACATTCAAACTAGCAGCTGCAAGAGGAGAGCAGCTTCTTCCCCTACATCAGCTGAATATAAAAAGGATTCTTCAGCCAAACAACAGCCTCTTCCCAGATCCTACAGCTTGGTTGGCTGTGTGATTAATGTCAGCAGTTGTGACTGATGTGAAAATAACTGGAATCCAGGATACTTTAAATCATAACTGATGTGGTAACTTATCTGAAGGAATAAAGCCTACTTCAGAAGTGTGGGGAATCCTTTAGAGCAGTCTAGATAAATATTGGTTGCACTTCGCTCCACAGTGATTGTACTTTTTTTTAAAAAAAAAAGTTCTTTTTTTCTTTGTTAGCAGTGTCTTAGCAAGGCTTATATATGGCGTCCAGTAAGAAAATAGAGTGGTTCATCATCACTACTGTTAGCAGTTTGAAACTCATCCCGAAGTCGGAACTGCCACTCATCCTCCAACTCCAACCGGACTATTGTCTGCCGTAACGAGCTTCTGTCTTGACAGATGACACACAGGGTGGCACCTTCAATTGAAAAGCACATTAAGTTCTCAGGGTACAAGGACAACTCATTTCCTTCATTCATTTTCCTAAGATATTTCAAAGATATCTCTGCTGCTAGGTAGGAAAAAAGTAGTATTAGAAGAGTCTATCAACAACTATCCAGACCAGACGTAGGTCAGTCAACTGAGACACAGGACAACAGCACATGGTGTCCCTCTGTGAATTCTGTGAATTTGCAGGAAGGCATGGACAGGGAGAAGCAAGCCTGGTGTGGGGTCTGCTCTGTATAAAAGAATGTCACTGCTTGACAATCAGCCAGTGTTAATATCATAAACTGTAGCAGGGAGAACATTAACTGGAATCCAAGATCTTTAACAAAAGACTAAAGCCTAATTTTTGTTTGTTTGTTTCATGGGACAGTTGGGTTTGCACAAGGTCAATGATGAAATTCTACTAAGCCAAACCAGTTCCACAACTGACTCTTAAGAAAAATCTGCTCTAACTTCCTTAAGTATGAGAGCTGCCCTTGGTAAAGCAGTGTAATAGTCCCTAATTTTTCTGTGGCTTAACAAACTTGCAAATTTCCTTGCATCTAGTGTTACACATAGACATTTAATAAGCAGGAAGGCTGGAAATCTTCAGGGCTTGCTCTATTCTGCGCTCCATCCCATGCACCTGACACACAGAAAGTTTTTGTTCAGATCCCTCCTCTGCTTGATTGAAGCAAGGGAAGGCCCTTCCTACCAGGCATTCATGGCCCATTTATTGTGAACAAACTGCCCCTTTCCCAAGAAACAAAGAAAGTGGCCTCTGGCTGCATTCAACCCATATCAGGTCCTGAGATGTGGCAGTGGCCAGCACCATCACATCTTTGTGCCTTCCTCCTCTGCCCCTGCCCTGGAGGGCCAAAGATGGTGCAGAGCAAACTTCAAAACCTGTTTTTTAGGACTGGCCCACAGTCATACCCCTGGCACCCCTGCGTATGCACCATCCTCAGTCAGCACAAGATGGAAACAGCTCAGCCATGCCACCACAAATGCACTGGAGTTCTGTAACAGACTCCAGCATTACTGAATACCTATGGCAATTTGCTATTTGTTAGCATTAAGAGAAAAAGATCAAGAAGTGTTTTGATGAGGTTTATCAAGTTCTGGTGGGGTTAGACCCCATAATCTTCCAGCTAAGAGCTGTCCCAATCTGCAATACTGAAGATTTGTTGCCATTATAGACCGATTACCAGAGCAGACTCTTGTCATCAGTAGGACTTATGCTCTAAACTCTCAAGTGGCTGACTGCACAATTCACTGCCTGATTTCCATGGGTCATGTTTTTTTCTGCATCAACTTGATTTGATGTCACTTTAAAATAACTTAATGAATTTAATTTGGCAAAGCTTACCTACGGTTCAATTACCTGGACTTACTACCAACAGGAACAGAAGTTTGATACACACTCCCAAAAAAACACTCCATCTATTCCTTTTGAAAACAATGGCAGCACTAACTGTGAAAATAATGGAGATGTTTAATGAAGCTGGTTATTCCTCTGCCTTTCCCTTTTCCTCCATGCTATTACTACTTGGCAGAAAAGTACCCAGGATGCCCAGCAAAGCAACAAGATTACCTTTCAGAAACCTGAACCGCTTGAGGAGGTCTGCACCAACGAAGGAGTCGCAGAGGTAGAGCAGAAGTCCACTGAAGAACACACCTTCACAGTTGACATTGACTGAGTGTGGGCGAGAACTAATGTAGCATATAGCCACCTGGAACACAAGGGGGAAAGAAAGGGAGCACTTCTATGTTAAAAGGTCTAAGAGTGACTTAGGAGTGGAATGAAATATAACTTAGTGATAACAGGTGAGTCAGCTGGTGCTGGTAAAAATACAATCCAACAGGACTACAGTATTGAGCAAATTTCCTGAGGAAATAACACATGGGACAAACTTCTAGATTCAGATTTGGTCACCAAGTCTGCAACACGTTATTTCAGGGCTCTCTGTAATTCAGTTTGACTTTCTGCTTTTCTACAAATTACCTGCTTATAATGACTGTTGAGATTATGTAGGTTGTTCTAATAAGGACACATTTGTCAAACACGGTAAGCAATTCTATGAGTAATGAAACTGCTGAAGATTCTGGGTCCCAGCATCGAGGTTCTTCTGTGTCTTCTGTGTCTCGGTGCCATGATGGCTGTTGTGTATCTTTTCTATCTTCCCACTGACCTCCATAAAATTTGTCCAAACGATACCCACGTTAGACATTCACACTGTTTCAAACCCACTTTAAGTTATCATTGGGTTCAAAAAGTATAATCTCCTAACATATAGACATCGAGGATATTATTTGCAAAAAAAATAGTTTCCCCTAGAAAAACGTTCATAAAAAGAGAAGCAATGAAGCATGAATACCAAGTTCTGTCAAGAATGGTATCGCTTTTAGGTTTTTGATTTGTATGTATACTTCAGAGAAACACACTCAATTCCCTTATAAATCACAGAATTGTTTAGGATAGACTCATTGAGATCCCACTGTTATCTTGGATCCATGAGATCCAAGATCATTGAGTCCAACTGTTAACCCAGCACAGCCAAGCCCACCACTAAACCATGTTCCTAAGTGCCACATCTACACATCTTTCAAATACCTCCAGGAATAACGTATCCACTGCTTCCCTGGGAAACCCGTTCCAGTGCCTGACAACCCTTTCCATGGAGAAATTTTTCCCAGTATCCAATCTAAACCTACCCTGGCACAACTTGAGTAATTTCCTCCATTCCTATCACTTGTTACTCGGAAGAAAAGACTGTCCCCCGCCTGGCTACAACCTACTTACAGATAGTTGTAGAGAGTGATAAGGTCTCCCCTGAGCCTCTTTTTCTCTGGACTAAACAACCCCAGCTCCCTCAGCCACTCCTCATCAGACTTGTACTCCAGACCCTTCACCAACTTTGTTCCCTTTATCTGGACATGCTCCGGCACCTCATTGCCCTTCCCTAGTCCTGCTTGGCTACACTATTCCTGATATAGGTCAGGATGCCACTGGCCTTCTGGCCACCTGGGCATACTGGTGGCTCATCTTCAGCTGGCTCTTGACCAGCACCCCCAGGTCCTTTGCTGTCAGTCAGCTTTCCAACCACTGGAAGCCTGTAGCAATGTTGCACGGCATTGTTGTGACCAAAAAGGACCTGGCACAATCCAGCAGTCACATTAATCCATCACAGACTTCTGGTCTCTACCCACACCAGCCAGCTGGAGGCTTCATCACAAGCTCCTCCAGTGGAATGGTCCTTTACTTCCAATAGCAGAATCTGTTTGAGACCAAAGTCTCCAAACACTACCCTTGATGCTGAAGGTTAATAAAAGCAGAGGTTTGCAACAAAAGAGAGATACTGAAGTAAAGTTTGCATTTACTTGTCCCCATTATTCCTGGAAGTATTTTGTACCTCAAGCCCGATGTTCAGGTAGCAGTCGATGGCCAGTACTGGGTTCTTGAAGTTATGAATGGCCTTTGGGAAGAGTTTGTATGTTGCATGTTGAAGGAATTTCTCCAAGAGGAACTGGGACGGGGCTGCCAGCAATGTATGCTCACTGTCAGGGGCACAGACGTACTGAAGAGGCATTATTGGTGCCATGCTGTCCGAAACCTGCAGTGAAACCAAGGGGAACCCTTTTTAACCCTCCTACTCAGTGTATCTGCTCTGCAGGAGTTCCTCTGTCTGGGGAAGGGATTGCCATGATAGAGCAGGTAGAGAGAGAAAGCTGGGGGAAAGGATCAAACACCACCACTAAGTTTTGACATAGCACCACAGCAGAGAAATAAAGGAATTGCTTGTTCTGTGCTTGCTAAGTCCTTTCATGGATACATGCTTGCCTAAAGAAGGACAGTAAATAGGGAGTCCAAAGCGACCTTCATCCTGCTTTATCCTGAACATTACAGGAAATAATATACTCCTTGTGTGGAGTCATCCATGAAAAATATTTACTATTGAGTTTTCTCATAGGCCGGGCCATCACTACAGATTCCACTGCAACCATAAGAAAAAAGGAAAATCAGAAAATGACTTTCAAAAATACTCAAACCCAAGGTTCAGTCAGTCAAATCTTGAACTATGGAGGTGAGTTTTTTAAAAGAGGGATGATGGGGGATGTGTTTAAAACCACTAGGAACACAAACTACAAGATTCCTACATCAAAACCAAACCTCTGAAATAAATCTCCACTTAAAGCTGTCATAGGTGTAACATACTCTGTATAAAATGTTTGGTATATTTTTATGAATACTTGGATTTCCTGAATGGCTTCAAGAGGTTCCAGTTTTCAGAGCCTTACTTCAGGTCTCTTCTTGTCAGGAAGTGCAAGAACTGAAAGTCACCACAAACCAGCAAACTACAGAAAATAGTGGCTGTGCTAACATTTTTAAAATCAAGTCTGGTACAATTTATCTGCTTTTAATCAGAGTGTATGTCTGCAAATTCTTCCTCCATCAGAGACACTGGTGAATTGCTAGACCAAACCCTTTCCAATTCCTGTCCATCTTCTAATAGATTAGGAGGAATGTTACTAGTAATTGATAATTAGCAAAATATTTATAAGTTCCTACTTTTGATATGGCAGCCCTACCAGAGTAAGCCAAGAATGTCAGATGTCAACTAAGCAGCAAATAAATCTAAGAGACTAGAGAATTTATTCTTTTGAGGGGAAACAGGTCCTGATTTCACCCCTTGCACATTATTGAGCATACTTCCACACTCACCATGATTTTTGGCTTAACGACAAAGTCCTTTTGTCCTCCAACCTGAATATGTTTCTTCATGACACTGAAGTTGTTGAAGCGGCAGATGAGGAGGCCGCTGCTGTTTGTCCGCAGATTAAAATCTACATCTTCACAGAAATACCTGGACATTAAACACAAGATCACTAAACCAGCTGTGCGGCAGCTGTGCATGAGCAAGCACTCACACACCCACTGCTGGAATGCACCACTATGGGCTCAGCAGAGATTTTTGGAGACCATCTGATATGGTTCCAGTACAAATTCTCTACAGAGCTCTGAAGACTCATTCCTTCAATGTGTTCCTGGTGTAGGAAGGGAAGTGCTGGTCATCTTAAGAGCAAACTACTCTTCACTTTTCAGAGTGCCTGTATGTTTCTTCCCCGTACCAAATCTGGCTTGCCCTCTCATTCTCATCATGCACTGGCATCAACAATTTCCTGCCCAACCTTTTTTTTTTTCCTTCTTTTAAGGTTTGGTGTTTGGGTTTTTTTAATATATATTTTGAAACTGAGAGAAGCTCTGCAGTGACCAACCTCCATTTCTGAACAAGCCAATTCTATATGACATATTTCTTCATAAACTGGAATTGGGGGATGAAGGTGGCTTTGACAAATATTTGGCTATGGGAGACTAAGCAGCTGAGAAGTAACATTTGTCCTATGCTATTTATGATGCAATTGCTCACTTCTGTGGGCTGATTCCGTCTCATGATTCAACCTGACAGCGAATATGAAATCAAGAGCTCTTGAAGCCACACCACTTGCACAGACAGGCTACAATTCCTCACTCAAATACACAGGATCCCTGAAAACAGCAGTAGGAGCCCAGGACGAGAAGTCCCAGGGTCATCTGTGGCCAGCAGAGACATCGTTTGTTTTGAACTCACTAGCTGGGAAGCAGGATATTGCTTCAGTCTGTGATAAGAACTAGCAGTAAAGGCACATAATATCTGTGCTTTATTGCAAATGATTTTTAGGATGAAGTTAGCTGAGGAGGGGTAAGAAAAAGGAAGGAAATAGTGGAAAATTATTTTTTCATTTGCTTTTCTTGAAAACCCAAGTGGCAACAGGGAGGATAGCTTACTCTGAAGGAAATACAAGGAATCCTTCCTCATAGCATTTGATACAGCAAGGGCTTAAATATTTCCTATACTCTTATTCTTAGTATCACAACAAGCTCTCTTGCCTGTTAGAGAGGCACTCTGAAAGCCCCACACTCTTCCTGCGATTGATGTAATTTTGGCTCCTTTCTTCTACTTTTGGTCTCCCAGTTACATTTTTCTCCTGAAGTTTGTTCTTTCCCCCCTGTCTTTTCAGTTCTCTGAAGCCCTCCCTTGCCCTTGCCTCATGGTCTGTCTCTCCTGGGTGCTTTTCAGAAATATTATGACAAGACTCTTATCATGTCAACATAGTATTTTTCCACAGATACACATGTATTGCCTACCTGTTTAGATCATATTGCACATTCTGGGTCAGGTCTATGTTGAGCAGTATAAAATCCCGCACATGGCACCTGGAGAATGGAGCCTTTGCTTTCCTGGTATTCAGCTTGCTGTTCCATCTCTGAACACCCAGTATCGCATAATGAACAATTTTGGGGGTGGCTTCAATGTGTTGGAGGACACTTTTCAGAGACACGTTCT
Source organism: Pithys albifrons albifrons (assembly GCF_047495875.1). NCBI lineage: Eukaryota > Metazoa > Chordata > Aves > Passeriformes > Thamnophilidae > Pithys > Pithys albifrons. The sequence continues at coordinate 77,644,966 of NC_092461.1, forward strand.
TGCTGAAACCCACAGGCTCCAGGGACTGGCTGCAAAACATGATCATACACAACATACAAACACACCTTATTATTTTTATATAACATGTACTGCATATATATATGTATGTGTGTAAAAAGGAGAAAGAAATTCCATTAACAATTGAGAATGTTTACCACAAATGTTGTAAAAATATATACATAAATGCAGACTTTTTAAACAACAGACAAGTAATCTTATCCCATCAATGCAGCCATTAAGAAAATCAGCCTTTCAGCAGAATAAGGTCTTACACAGCAGTTTAGGAAGGGAAACAGAATCAGCTTACACATAATTTCTGGAAGACTATTTTCCCTGTAATGGACAGCATAAGCACTGAAAAGACCAAGAGTTAAATGCCTTCTAAAAAGCTGAAGTTCCCCAAATAAACTGTTTTCACTGAGAAACATAAATTGAATCTAAACAAATCAGGGAGGTAACATATTGAGAAATCACTGAAATAGTCACTAAAAGCAAGAGTGGCTTAGGCAAAGAACAAGCACAAGCAGATGTTTATTGATAGTACTGACACAGATGTAAGGGTACAGTCAGAGGCAAATGCTCAGCAGCAGGACGTTGAATGGCGGTGGTCAGCAAGACAAAGGTACAGCCTTCCTACTGGTCTGAATGACTGAGCTGAACTTCTGCGTTTTAGGGAATACATCTGAAGTCTAACTGCATAGTTCCTATGCTATCTGAATAATAATAATTGAGTGAATAGTGACCTTTGTGAGGCCCTTTGGACAGGCAGCCTGGTGTTATTACATCAAAGCCACTGCTGAAAACTGCTTTAGCTTTGCAATGTCTCAAGTACATTACCAGCAGCTCCAGCTGCCCAACCCTTCCAGCTGTCTAGTCTTTGACACTCTGTCAGATGCTAGAGATGAGCCTAAGTCACAGATGTGCTGCTGTCTGTGCTGGATCAGTGCAAGGACCCTAACACGGTGAGTACTTACCTGGACTGTTCGTGGGCACTGTGCATGTTCCACAAGACGCAGGAGTCATCCATGACCACGATGAATGGCCACACACACTGGCGCTTGACTCCCAGCTCCTCCAAGCGGTTTCGTTCCAGTTCTAGATTGTGGTAGGAAAGTTCCTTAATAAGAAACCTGGCAGCACCTGGTAAAATACCATAAAGGAGACATCTTTATTAGACTTCATCACTTTTCACAGAGAAAGGTTACACAAACATCTGCAGTCATTAACTTTAATGAACTTAGTTCTCATAACATCTTAGTTTAAGAAGAAATCAGTAAGCCCCTTTTTCAGTGTGAACAAATCTAAAAGGCAGATACCAAAAAGACTGGATGCTTTTAGACACTCTGCAAAACACAATTTTGTGGGCATTAATAAAGTAACTTGAATGAAGAAGAGGCTGAGATTCTAAAACTGAAGCTACTTAAAACTTCTTGCAGGAAAAATTCAGCATCCATGAAAGAAAATTCGAAAGTTCATGCCCCCAGTGTTCAGCTACAGTTAATATTTACCTTCAGCTAACTAAAAAGTTGCGTTTGAAAAATCATGTGTAAAACATCTAGCAGAATGAACATTTGCACAGCAGGACTGAGTAAAATAAGTGAACATGGCCCATAAAATATCAGATTTTAAACTGAGAAAGCAGGGGTCAATACAAACATGTATTCCATGTCCCTGACAGCAGTTCTTCCACATCACTGTATTTTGCACAGATATTGCTGCTGTTATCACAGCACAAATGTGAGGAGCTGAGCTGCTGCAATGTTTCCCTCAACAACAGGATCCACATTGTCCAAGACGGATTTTGACACCTTCACAGCAATGCATGGATGGTGTTTCTTACCTACTCCAGCATTGTTGAACATGCCTGGCAGGACAAGCATGATGTGGTTGGGCCAGTATTTACGGTAGAGAGGCATTTCATACTCCTTGACTACAAGGAGGTGCAGGTGGCTGATGCCTTCCATGGCATGGTAGAGGTTCAAGAGGCCATGTTCATGACGTCCACTCGATGGAGTGAAGATAGGGCTCTTGACTGCATTCAAATTCTGCTGGAACAGGACATATTTTGGCAACATTAGGTAAAAAGTAGGTTATTCCTGATTAGGATTTTTATTTATTTATTTTTATACCAGATTTTAAGATTACTGATCATTGCAACACATATGAACTGGACGCTAGGAATGGAAAAAGGGATGATTGTCCTCAAAAACTCTGGTTCTAAGGACAGTCAGGCAAGAACTGCACAAAGGACTTCAAAACAAACTTAAAACAGACAAAACCCTCCCCCCATTAACTTGCAGATGTATGTCAAGTTGACTGCATTCAGCAGGTGGGTAAAAGCAGCACACGCACCTTGTCAGAAACAAGTGGTAGCCGCATGCTTTCGAGATGTTTTCCCTGCTTGCTGAAGACAAAATGGTTCTCTTTGGACTTGGGGATTATAAAATGCAGTTGAACCTCTTCTCCTAGCATTGAGGATGAAAATGTGAATGCATGCAGAGTGGAGTCAGATACCTGTACACAAACAAAAAAGAATTGCAAGCAGGTAATACATAGAGAGCATATGGCAACATGTTCTTACAGTCACAGTGCTGGAAGCCATCAGAGAAGAACATCCAAAACATTTTCTTCCAGTAACTGAAGTTAACTCTATTGTATTACCATTTTCCTCATCATAAGGCACATTATTTAGGAATGTAACTGGTCTTGCTATTAAAAGAATCAGCTTTTTGCACCAGTATTGATTTTTGACCAGACTGGACTCTTCTGAAGTCCATTTCAGCTAGGAATTATTTATGAGTACTTAGAAGCAGAAGTCAAATATATATACACATATATATGTACTAGGAAACAAATTGTCCAAGAAAACTTCTCCACAAGATTCAAAGAGCAGTGTAGCTTGTGGGTGTGCCTCCACAGCAGCACACACTGCCATACAGCCACTGCAGCAGCAGCAGAGCTCACCAGTATGGGATTTTTCCTGTGGCAATACTCTCCTAAGCAGCTGGGTGGCCAAAGCAGACCACGCCATTAATAAGGCTATGAAGAATTTGAGTGAGCTTAAGTTTGCAGAGCACTTCAGTGAACCATGTAAGTGTGTACAAAGTGCCTAAATATCTGATTAGATTTCATCCTACAGAAGTGTCTGTTTTACTACAAAGTCAAATCATTTACTCTTACCAGTGAGCTTTCTATAATCTACTAAAAGTTTGAAATTAGCCTAAATAAAGGTGGAAAAAGCAAGAAACTTTATTTAGGTTTGTTAAAGCATTTAAGAATCTCTCTCCCTTCATAATCCTTGGTATCCAACAACTCCTCTTTGAACATGTAATTTCCCTGCGTTCAATTATCAGAATTCCATATACACAGCTCACACTTGCACAAACAAGTAGATGTTTATACTTTTTAGTACTAGTCATGTTTGACCGCATACACAATGATGGGTGGGGAGAACAACAAATGGTCTTGGGGAGGACCTGCTTCTATCGATGTACTTCATGAAGCATGAGGTTTAAATCAGACCTGCTGGTGCTGCTCCGAGGCAATTGGCATTGCACACTGCCAGGTTGGTGTGTCTACACTGTGATAGCCTAATAGCAAGCTCTGGGAAAAGATTAGCAAGGAAGGAAAGAATTATTTGAGATAATAAACTTACAAGTAAACTGGTTGTGGTGAAGGAATAATGTGTCAGCTGTTAACCAGGAGTAATCTTACTTGCCAGTCTCCTGTGAGCATAACTGTTTTAGAAACCAGAAGTTTAACTGAGCAGTTAAAAATGTTCATTTATATCCAGTGACTCATAAGCTACTGCTGAGAAGCCTGCACAGTTACATACAAAGGTAGGAAGAAAGGCCTTCCCATCTCCCATCACACATGTGGATGGCTGGCATTTAGGTAAGACAAGCATCTTCCTTAATTTTACAGTCTTCTTCCATGAGGTACTGCAAAACCCCTGGGCGGGCTTAATAATGCTTTGGCTTGAGACCACTAGTCATAATATTCACCCTTTGCCAGAGGCAGCTAAAGAGGAGAACTGCTTATTCAGAACACAATAGACACAGTTAATGCTCCTGGGTCTGTCGCATGCTATCTCCCCTGAGAATGGAAGAATTAAACAATTCCATCTCAGGGAAGGTGTAAGCATGAATCCTGAGACAAAAGCAGTACGCCTGGAGAGACCATAGGAAAAAGCAAGGATGCAGTTTACCTTTAGGCCTCAACACCAACCTGTGCAGCAGGATTAATGTCCATGTACTGATGGCACTGCTCACAGTGATGGAACGTATTGTAAGCCGCATATTTAGTCAGCATCATGGACACAGTCTCCCTTTTCTTAGGTTCCTCTGATTTTGTTTCTTTGCTTGTTTCTGTACACAAAGAAACAGAAAATTTAGGAGTGTTAAAAAACAGAGAATGTGATCCTGGTAACAACTGTGAAGAACACATTGTTTTGTTTCATGTAATTTTGGAGATTAAAGAGTCTTGTGAACTCATGTGTTCAAATAGGAAAGTATTCCTAAAAAAAGTCTACATTTTACTTACGTTGTTTCACTCTTGAGAGTTGTTCTGTGTATACAGGACTTATATTTCGGTACTTGGGGTCATGTACACTCAGGTCAAAAGGTATTTTGCTGAAGATCTCAATGTCAGGCCAGTGGTCGTTGCTAGACTGAGTAATTTCACTGTTTTCTGTATGATCTGCAAAACACAATTCAGGTAAGCAGTATCAGATACCCACCAAGCGAAGTTTATGTGATGTTTGCTGATTTACAGTTGCACAGGAACTTACCACACATGTGCACATATACACACACGCACACAGAGCATCATAAATGTTTTGTGCATAAATTCTGAACATCATAAATGTTACCATTGAAATTACAATCCACACAAAGCCATTTCAAAGAAATGGCAATTTCTTAGAAATTGCGTGCCTCCTAAATACCTTTCAGCTCTGTTTCTCATCAAGATGCTGAGGTATTATTCACTCTGGTTTAAGCATAATGTGCTCAAATAAATGGTCCTATTTGTGCAGAAGGTACAGCTGTAGTTCTGAGCCTCTCTGTGGTGGAACAAAGAGCACTGGGTGAATGAGAAGCGAAATATCCAAAGGATGAAAGCAAGGAAAAGGAGGCTGACTAAATATATGAACTAGGAGCTGGTGGTTCACGATAAAGGCATTAAAAGATACACTCCTATTACTGAATGGGACGTGGCAGCAAGAATCAACTGGAACTTTAGCTTTGATCTAACAAAGATAAGCTGAAAGTAGAAAATCAAGTTTAAGCAATGGGAACAATTGAAAACACTGGTCAAAGAAAACTTCAGAATGAAGCTTGAACATAAGCCAATTCAGTTTAAAATGAGATGGAAGAACACACAAAAATAGGTGTGTAACTTAGGTTAGTAATTTTAGAAAAGTGAATTCAGGTGAAATGAAGGTGGAGTCTACAGACAAGCACATGCTCACCCTACCCTGACTGACACAAGAGAAGACACAGTGATCTACAGAGCTCTAAGTCCATTACTTTGACCTTGGTAATATACAAATTTAGACAGGATGAGGGAAATAATTAAAAATGTTGAAGTAAATGATAAATGTGATAAAATACAACATAGGTTGACTCAAGAAATCCTGTTTTACTTTCTTTATATGGCTATGAGATAGCTATTTCTTTGAACAAAGGAAATGCATCTTCTTCTGGACTTTAGTATTTGGTATGATAATACAAGACATATTATTAATAGAGCTGAAGAAAATGAAGACAAGGAATGGTCTGTAAATTGAAAGAGTTGATAAAACAGAAGTTTTAGAAGATGGCATCATGTAACATTAAGCCAGATGGAGATTACCAAAGCAGTAGAGGGGCACACTGTTTAATAGTCTCACTAATGTCACAAACTTAAACAGAAAATTTGCTTAAGTTTGCTGGTGGCACACTCTTAAGAGTCACTGTTGACATGGAGAAGGAATCAAAGATCAGCCAGAAGGAATTCAATGCCCTAAAAAACAGTAACAACAAAAACTTGGTGATATTTAACAGAAAAAAATGTGAGCCCTATGTCCATTCAAGGACTAATAGCAAGCATTTCTGCAGCAGTCTGGGAGCCCCTCAGATGGAAATTATAGTTGCTGGGGAACCTATGAGTACAAGCTATGTATCAATGCCAGTGAAACTGGAGAATGGAAAAGACCAGTGCAATCATAGTTTCATCAGTCATGGGGCTTTCAGTGGGGCCAGGGTAACACATGAACTGTTGCAGGCTGGGCTGGTTAAATGTCACGTTCAGCTCTGCTCAACCAGGCACCAGAAGGATAAATTGAAAATCGATATGCAGGCAAGAATAACAAACTGATAAGGAGAATAACTGGCCTATCATTTGTGAGGATCCTGTAAGAAGATCCAGGCTACCTAGATGAATGCTGAGAGAGGGTAAGATAGCTACCTGACTACATCAAAGAAGCAAACCTCAAAGAAAAGAAAAAGTATTTTAATTTAAATTACAGTTTTCTTTGGTGCTGAAGAGAATGTTTATAACTGGGACAGAAACATCTTTGGGTTAGAGAATAAAATAATATTTTTAATAATGAGAACACTAGTGCTCTGGAGAAGCATTCCAACAGAAGCAGTGGGAGCCAAAAAAGCCACAACCAAAAATCCCCACCAAACCAAATTGCTCTTGTGATGGAGTTCCATGCATTCCTGGCATGTGGTGTGTGACCCATTCCTATGACCACAACAGACCAGACGGTATGACGCAGAATTGCTCTTACATTTTGATATTTCATCCTAAGTTTCTGGGGCACTTTAGTTCAAATAATGAGAGAGTAACTGCCCTCAAAGCTGCAAACCAAAGGAAAATACTTTTTCCCCCCATTTAATAACACTGTATGAACAGAAATACAAATTACTCTTTTCAAGGGTTTGAAAATAACTACATTTTCAGGATGCCAGTCAACAACAAAACATTTTCAGGATGCCAGTCCAATGGTCATGGGAGTTCTGAAACACAGAGACTTCACTATAAAACCAGAGTTCTGTAAAGAACACTATGAAGAGGAATAATTTTTAAAAGGTTTGGCTCTTCTTGAGGAAAGTCCTGCCACAGCAGTTAATGCATCTGTGAAATCTGTCAAATGAGCACAAATCCAAAGAGGCTCCATCTCTCTCCCCTTCATCCTCAGCATAAGATCTGCAAACTGCAGACAGGAAAATTGGTATATAAGTTATAAATAAACACAAATAATAGTTGTGTTTTAGCCAGAAACAAAATGTTCTTAAATGTCCTGTTTGCTTAAAAGCACTCTAAAAACTCGCAATGAGAGGTAACATGAGTAGATGCTGCCCATTTAATTTTGTGCTCATTTTCATTTTAGTGCTATACACATATATCAATTCAAAACACATTTAATAGTTTTCAGCTAAGCCCAACACAAAATTTAATTTTTTATTAATCTATATTGAAATATATGCAGAAATCTAGAGCAAGTCTGGCTACACACCGATGGACAGGACATATATTAGATGTAATTTATAGTCTTTCAGTAAACCTAAAAATTTTACTGCTGAACAATACATAACACAGGCTCTTCATGATGCATATTAAGAATGCCTACTAAATACTTACTGGCATTAATCTCTTCTTCATCATACACATCTACTTCCAGCAACCGGATCAGCATGCGGAAGAGAATCCTTAGGAACTGCAAGTATGAACCAGTCTTTCCAACCTGAGCCAGAGACGGAAAAAAGCCTAAATGCCAATTCAAATTACTATAATTAAAGGGTAAATTTCAAGATAAATGCCTTTGGGTGTACTCCAAAGCTCTGTTTTTCACTCTGCCTGAAAACAGTGCAAGACACAATAGTCCCACTATGCTCAAGTTTTTTACTAAATGCCCTCAGCACATTCTGGCCCACAGTCTGCATCACTTGTACACAGGGAGATCAGCAGTGGTAACTGCTTCTCTCCCGACATGCTCATGGCAATGTTATGCCAGGTACCATCCACCTGTACTTCATTAGGCTAAAACATGGCATACAGCATCACACTTCCTCTCCTTACCACTTTCAGCATGGACTTAGCCTTGAAATTTTACTTTGGTTTTTGACCTCAAAACATATTACTGTGTGCGGGTTTGAAGGGTGCCTTTACAGTACGACCTACAGTCCTCATCACTGGCCCTCTTGGACTGCTAAAAAGGGAAGAGGAAGGAGCTGTGCTCTTACTTGTGGTGGTCCTGTCAAAAGCAGCCGCCTGGGGTGAAAACTCCTGGTGCCAGATGCCTCACTCTGATTGCTGAAGTCTGCATGGTGCTGTCGGGCTGTTGTCCACTGTCTGTAGTACAGAGACTGCTCTTCACTGGTCATGTCCTTGTGAAGCAGAGGCCTTAGAGAGCTCAGCCAAGACACATCAGCATGAGGCAGAAGGGAAGAGGAGGAAGGCAAATTCCCACTTTTCTGTGAGCCCAGGAGGCAGTAGGCAGCTTTGGACAGGATGACAATGCGTGGCAGGGCAACACGAAGGGCCTTGCTGTCTTTGGCTGAATGGGAAGGCCACTGAAGTGTTTGGGAGACTGCAGACAGGGATGACAGCTTTGAAGTGGTGCTGCTTGCCATCTGGTTACCCAGGGAGTCACATTCTTGTTTCAGGGTCTCTCCAGATGTAAAGCTGGAGTAAGTTCCCTCATCCACTGAGCTGTGCACTATGGGCTGAAAGTTAAGTGATGGCTTCTGAGACTTGTCTGCAGCACTCGAGGAGCTCACGCCGTTGTCAGCCAGGGAACCTGAGAAAACAAAGAGCTTGCAATGAACAGATACTGACTGACATAAGAAAACCATGCATTCATTTGATTTACGAGGCAATCCTAATAGACAAATACTTCTGTTCAATGAGTGCTGCTGTGTCTTAGATCAGTGTTTCACCATGTAAAAAGAAATAACTTACAACCATCTGCCCTTCTTGCTGGAGAGGCAAAGGCCCTGCTGCTACAGGGTTCAGAGTCCAAGGGTTCAATCCTAAACTCTATAAGCTAGCTATCATTTCTCATCTAGGATTTGGAATTTGATGGCACGACCTTCTGAAAGTCAAGTTTAACAAACCACTGTATACACAGATCAGTTTCACCTTTCTTTCTACGAAGAACAGAGCATTTATTTCATGTGATCTGAGGTATGCTCCCTCCTCCATACCAGTCAGGTTTGTTCAGTGTATGGGAAGACCTAGTGCATGGCAAAGATCCAGCTCAGCTGTCTTAACACCTCAAATTCATAGGGGAAAAAAAAGGGAAGGACCGAGAAGTGTCTGTGGAATTCAAAGAAGAAAAGGCTCGGTGGGAGGTGAGGCTTCATTGATGCCTGAAGAGGTAGGGCAAGATCCAACCATTCTGTTGGTCTTGGCAAGGAGGCAAATATCCATCCTCACCCTTAGCTACTCCCACAGTTACAGATAATTTTTCTACTCCTAGAATTTTATACTAGCCTTTTTTACTTTGATATTTAAGATCTTTTCAGGATCCACAGGATAAAGCTAGCAACAAATGTGAAATGTAAGTTTAAAAATAAAAATCACAAGGGACCCTTAGCTATGGCATACCATCCCTCCCACTGAAACACCATCTTCTTTTAGCAGCAGATGGGAAAATTGCTCACTGTGGGAAGAATCTTCGACTAACATTTCATTGTCTAGTCTGCAGTAGGATACAGCTAAGCAACCCACATTTGAGAAAACATCTTAATGTTTGCATTCAAATTCCAATGAAGTAGGAATAAAGACTTGATTTTCAGACCAACAGCAGAATAACTGACCTGAGGTTCCTGTGACAGCACTGCTATTACTCTGGGGTCGGTCCAAGTCTATCAGCAGCTCATCAGAGTCATTCTCACTACCAATAGCCTTCTCCTGCTCCTTCTCACTAAGGTCAAGAGCTACAATAGGCCCTCGAATTGCCTCCTTTGAGACGTAGCAGCATGCCAAGCCTACTTCTTGCTCTAAGGCAGTACGAGTTAAGTAGCTTGAGTCAATTAGCCGAAGGTCACAGTATTTCAACGACCTAAAAAACCCAATACAAGAAAAAAATGAATTTTTCTGTGACTTTGAAGAATACTCTCTATCTTTAATTGCTTACTAAATATTTCTGAGCAATTTTATTAGCCTATAAACACATTTTAAAATACCATCGCTTACATTAAAGCTTTTGGTACTTTGCACAGATACTTAATGACCGACACAGTATAGCAGCATTACTTTTCACAAGCTACACTTTACAAAACTTTAAATGGTTACCAAATAAAGTATTCAAAAATACACTGCTTTTGTGAAAAAGTAGCCAGATGGTATCAAACCACTTATCCACCCCTCAAGCTATCTAAACATGTTAGAGAACAATCATATTGAAAGAGTAATAACAGCACCTAGGGAAAGTTTCTCCCAGAGGGTCTTTGCCAGTTAGAATAACAATGCAAGGTAGACCTTCCAGATCCTGATAGGTGCGAGGAATCCAGTCATCCTGCTCATTGCCCCTCCAAGCCTGTGAACAGAGAAAATTCCAGTCATATCTAAATGACATCTACTAAACCTTCACCCATTTTAATTTTTCATCAGTTCCTGCTTTTCCTTGTATACAGGGTTTGCTTATTCAACAGCCAACAGGAAGGAGACCTTGGGTACAGGCATGCATTTGTTTTATGGTAGCCAGTGGTTAGCCAAGCATTAAATACAAAGCAAAAGGATGTACAGCATATGTTATTCAGTGCTGGAAACATATACCTGGTCTATTAGTGCGGTCTGTCAGAGAAAAATGCAGTTCATGCCTTCAATTTCAAACTGGCACAGATAAAAGTTCTTTGAAATTTATGTAAAGCTAAAGACTTTCAAGTGGAATATGAAAATAGTTCAGTGAACCTTGCTTAATTATTCTATATAATGAAAGATTACATGAAAGAGAAACATTTTACCATTCACTGGAGTTAATCTCACCAGAAAGGACTCCTTACCTACAGTCTACCAAGGCCCGAGACCACAAAACTGCAGCATTTGCCCTTAGCACTAGAAAGGTTGGTAGTTTCATGTCCTCACATCCTTCAGTCCCTTTGGTTCAGCAGAGCTTACTGAAAAATTTTATTTCTCCAATTACCTAGCAATATGTACTGACTCAGTAAAGCAACCTCGGCAGCAGAGAGAGAATTTCTGGCTCAGCGAGGTTAGTCTGGCTGCGTGTCACTCTGCCTCTCCAGTGACGGAAGTTTCTGGGAAAGTGCATGACTAGAAATCCAAATAGGGGAAGATACAAAGCTGATTTTCTTTTTGCTAGCATAAGGACCTAAAAAGAAGCCTGAGTGTCTGGAGCTTTGATCTGTAAACTTGCATCCAGAAGAGATGTTTCTTGACCATCTTACTCAGGAAGGCTGGTGAAAGGACTTGAGCACAAGTCCTATGAGGAAAGGCTGAGGGACCTGAGGTTGTTTAGCCTGGAAAAGAGGAGGTTCAGGGGAGACCTTATCACTCTACAACTACCTGAAAGGATGTTGTAGCCAGGTGGGGATTGGTCTCTTCTCTCAGGCAACCAAGACTAGGACAAGAGGGCATAGGCTTAAGCTCTCCCAGGGGAGGTTTAGGTTGGATATCAGGAAGTTCTTTACAGAGAGAGTGGTCAGGCATTGGAATGGCCTGTCCAGGGAGGTGGTAGATTCTCTGACCCTGGAGGTTTTTAAGATGAGACTGGATGTGGCACTGAGTGCCATGATCTAGTAATCAAAGTGGCGGTGGATTAAGGGTTGGACCTGATGATCTCGGAGGTCTCTTCCAACCCAGCTGATTCTATGATTCTGTGATTCTAAGGGCAGAGAGGTGCAGCCCTCAGGGCTTCTCACTTCTGAACGCCTCCCAAACAGTTTGATTCTTGTTAAAGGGTATTCCATGACAGTATCCCTAGTCAGCAAAATAGTTATTTAAATCGGTTTCCATCTCTTCTTTAATTATTTACCTCTGGCTCCCTGATAGAGAGGAATGACCCATCTGGCTGGCCAGCAGGCTCATCTGACTGAGAGGGGAACAGTCCAGCCACCAGCACTGCAGAGACAGCTGCCCATCCTCCCTGCCCTGCTGTGGCACCACACACCCTCCTACTGCCCTTTTAGAGAGACCCTAAGTTAAGTCAAACTTTTCAACTGGGATCACTACGTGCTATAAACATTCCCTCCCTGCCCCTGAAAAAGGTCACAATGAAGTCTCATCCTCTTTGAAGCCAAGAGCATTTATTGGTGGGACCAGCATTTCAAGCTTCAGCCTCACCAGAAAGCACTCAGTAGCCTCATATTTCTCTTTCCCCACATACACCAAAAATAGGCCTGAGTGCCTGTAGTGAAAGCAGGTGGCAAATCAGCTCCCCACGTGCTCTAGTCTGCAGCTTCAGTACTCCACCTAACATTAGAACAAATGCCAAGCAGTGTGGGGACTGAATCAAAATTTTCTGCATTACACGAGACTCAATAGTAGCATGGCTGATGAATTTTATAATGGGAATCAGTTTTCCAAATATATGCCCACACCATTTCAGGTATCCTGTGTTATCTTAGGCATCAGGCTAGCAGGTATGGTAGCACAGCACAAGACTCACAGGTGACCTTTGTCATATTGAAGTGCTACTGGAACTCCCCACTGAAAAAGACACTACAGGCTTGTATTTGGGCAACCAAATTCCTCTCCTCACTCCCTTCACATGCATGGTTCTGATTTGAGGTCTTTTTACTAGAAACCTGCAAGGAAACAAGTCCAGAATCCTACATCTTTTTTAGTCCAAAAATGTATCTTACGTTTTGGAGAGAGGCATAAGAATTATTTAGAAGGTTTTTCATTCTCTGCCTTATCAAATTCCTCTATTCCAGACAAATACCTACATAGATATTCACCTGCAACAGTTCCACAGCCAATCCTGATGTGCTCTCAAGGCCTTACAAGCTGCTCCAGCATAAGGGCTGCAACACATTATGGCAAAGCACTATAAAAAAGCCCACCCAAGACTCCATCCAGAATGATTTAAGGCTGGAATTAATGCCTATGCAAAAAAACCATCAGCACAGAGCTGCTATCTCATGTGTCATTTTCTCATTCATGACTACTTTCCTCCTTTCCCTCTCCCACTACAGATAAGGTTTGAGAAGCTTTGTTCATAGCTTCTTTAAAGGATATTTTGTCTGCCTTTGGCTGCAGGGAAGCTCTTTAAGAAAGGCTCACAAAATTCATTCTTCTTCTCTGTGGTTTTGAACACACTATATAACTTACAGTAGAAATAGAATCCTTCTATGACACTTAGAACAAGGATCAGGACATATAACCAGTACTAATTTCAGGCTGATACCTAAGACAGGCAATCTATGTCATTGTTTAATGTATACTACTATTACATGTTTAATGTATAATAATATATAATAATTCATACTTTGTTTAATGTACTAAGGTTAATTCAGGAAGTGAACTTGGCTTGTTGAACCATGCGCTTGTAAATCCATGCAAAAGTTTAGCCTGGTGCAAAAATGCTGGCCAGAGGAGGCTTTCAGCATGCAGGACTTTGAGAAAAGAAGTCTTTGACAAACAACATACTTTACCAGTTATCAGAAGGGCAGAAGATGGATGGACAGAGCAGACAACAGACACACTAGACAGACAGACAAGTTGGTGGAAATAATTAGTTTGCCCACAGGTATCTGAGCTCTGTTTTCAGAGATGAACCCTATCTGATGCATGCTGTTATTCAAGTCTAAGAAGTGAGACAACATCTGGTGTTTGACTCCATGGACTGGTAACTATTCAGGTTTGTTCCAATTTTCTGCATCATTTATGCTCAGAAGTGCAGAAAAACATTCACAGAGACAGATACAGAACACACATCCTTTTCCTATAGCACAATTAACCTATAAACATGTGGGAATAAACACAAATTACAATAGTCAGATGACTACAGTGAGCATACAAACAAATATTTAGTTTCTGCCTACCTTCAACCGTGTCACGAAGTGTTTTGCAACAGTAAGCTCTGAGATAGGATTCCCTAGGAGGATCTCAAACCGATACTGCAGTCCCAGCTTGTCCCTTACTTCCTGTAACCTCTCCTTGGCCAGCATGGCAAGCTGCACCGACGGCACCCTAATGACGAGCATGTGGCCACAGCCATTCTTGTCCTTTCCTGGAGAAGTGATAAGGTCATCCATTATGCTGAGTGTTTCAGGTGTGCTGTGATCTCTTAGTGAGGCCATGGTGGTGAGAGCCATCAGCGCTTGGGAATACTGCTGAATGAGAAGGTAGCAGCGAATCACCATGCTGTGCAGCCGCGGGTACCTTTGAGGAGATACAGTCCTGCGTTAGCACATGCAAAATCACAGTGATGTCTGAAAATCAGCCAAAACCCAGTACTGCTATTTTTTTCAGTAGTGCTCAAAGAATGAAGCCTTCAATTTTCGTAGACAAGAATTTTACACCAAAATCTGTGGTTTAAGTACATGAAAATAACATGATTCTCCATCTTTTGCATTTGGCCCAAGTCCTGTGCTCAAGTAACAGGAATTATAAACTCCTGTTACCCTCATCTGGTCCAAAATTTCAGCTAAAGGTCTTTGACTTGATGGAGATAAGGATCAACCCAGATCTGACTTATTCCAGCAGCACAGGCTAATAATTGCTTTGCTTTCCACAAGCTTTTTCTTCTACAAAGTTAGAAGATCATCACAGCTTCGAATGGTTTGTGGAAGAAGTACTTCATAATTTTACATCTCAACTTCTCACCAGAAAGTTAGACTTACCAATAAGAATTGCTGGCTCTGAGCCAAATCTGAACTTCCATTTTGCCTTTTAACTTACACAGCAAATGTCATTCTCTTTCATTACAGATATATGCAGTGTCAAAAGATGCAAAGTAAAATGTTGAGAAAAAATTCAAGACCTACTCAAGCAAAAAAATCACTCAATTTCTAGACATTTCCCATGAGTTCACTCATCACCATAATACAGATAAACACTACACTATTATGCCTTGAGCACTAGTCTTCTGCCACCTAAGTCCAAATAACTAAAACAACTAAAAGTTTCAAATTTCTCTGGTCTCTCTCTTCAGTAATCTAATAGACAATATGGCATCCATTTGAAGAAATTTTTGTGTCTGTGTTTAACCAGTAAGTACAGGAATTCACTCTGGATACCATAAGCCAGTCATTAAGTCAATACATTTTTAAAACACTTTTTACTCTTCGTGCCATAAAAGTACCCACTGCACTTCTGCTACTAAAACAAATACAGCCCTTTTATAATACAAAAATGTCTGCAATGTTTTCAGCTTGTAAGCTTGAATGGCTCACCCACCCAGACAGAATAGCCCAGTTTCTTGAAAACAACAGCTAAATTGATAAACTGTGACACAAAACCATATCCTGCCATCAATTTCTAGTCTTATCCTAATCTCATATCGTTATTTGCACAACCCCAAATCTTCCCTCACCCCTTTTCCCATCCACATTTTGAGAACAGAAAGAGAGAGGTTGTGACCACTATCTCTTCCATTGGATTTGACCAGAAATACTAGAAGCCCGGAGAACTGACCTTATTATTAGTACTTATCACATTCATTACTTGCATATTTGTAGATAATGACAAATATTAAATATTAATGGTGTGCTTAGTTATTCATTTATGTTGCAAATTTAACACATTTGATACTGTGTTTTATTTAATAAATATAGCTACATTTATAATAATTATGTTGACCTAATTAAAATAGGAAAAATAGTATTGTAGACAGAACAATCCTGTCACAGTAAATATCAAGATATGAGAACTATAACTTGAAGTGCTGTAAGGGATCTGTCCTGCTGATATGCAGAGTAGATAAACTCCACACTGCCAGAAATGACAGTATTCCCTTAATTCCTGCAATGTGTGCATTTAATTATATCTTGGAGATGTGCCATCAGAATGGCTTGTTGAGGCATTTGCAAGGTACTTACAGGCTTTGAGCTTCAGGAATCAAAATCATGGCCAACTGATGAAATAACAAAAATGACATTTTTGAAATTATGTCCCTCAGCTGGCCCACCAGAGACAAGTGTGTTGGCAGTCTCAACAAGAGACACCAGAAGTGGTGAGTTATGAAACTTCTGATACCTTCTCAGTTTAGTAAAGGCCGAGCCAAAGGAAGAGAGCAGCACAGCTGAGGCCAGATTGCTCCTGAAGTTGCCTAATCTCTTCTCTAAATAAATTAAGGATATCCCCTCCTTCTTCAACAGCACTAAATTTGTTGCAAAAAATAAAAATTGAACATAATTCATGGATTGCAGGATCAACATCAAAGGTCATCAGGTCTTTATCCCCTGTAATAGGGTTCATAGCCATCCCATCCTGTCAGGTCTCGGATGCCGAGTAGGGTCAGCCCCGGGTGCTGCAGACAGTCTCAAGGACTTCACTGCCACCATCCAAGCTTGCTCGGCCGTGGCAAATGGACCTTAGGACTTAAAGAGTGGGGCCAGTTCTGCACATGCTGTGCCTCACCTAAAAAATCCACTGCACAGGCTGGAAGGGCACACCCACGTGGGGAGAGCCCTGCCCAAATTTGCGTTCATGAAGTCTGGCCATACATACAAGGGTTCATAGATACCTAAGATCCCAACTAAGCAGAATCCCAAGCTCCCATGTTACTATTTACCTTTCTAAAAGTGTGTTGACCATTTTTTCAAAGGTTTCATCACATCTCAAAAGGGGACTAGTGACTCCCCACTGGAGGGATTTGCTGTATTCATTCAAACCAAAGTATAGCTTGTCTTCACTTGGCGCATCATCCTGTTCCATACACAAACAGCAAAGAATATAAGGAAAACTGGTACCAATTTTAATTTTAAAAAATTTTTAAAACCACATGGAAAGCAAACCAAAACCAAAGGAGTCTTTCTTTTTATCCATTCTTCCTTAGTGATGCTGTTTATTTGTTTGAAAGAATACAATAAAATGTATACTTAATTTATTATTTATCTATGCCTAGGAAAGATAGGTGTAGGTCCTTTCAAATTTTTCAGTATGTCTCCTACCTGTGACTCCAGGGGGTTTCTAGAACCCTGCTAATTATTTTCTGACTCCCTATCTCAGGCTTTATATTGACTGACAACTGCCATCTCATTTCTATTTAAAGTAGAACCTGAGAAGAGAGGGATTATTAATTTCCCAAGTTGTTCTTGATTTTTCAGACTCCACCCACCTCTAATGGAAACCAGAAACTAGTAATTTTTTTTGCTGGAAGGTAAATCTGCAGACGGCTATAGGAAAGGCAGAATATTTGTGTCTCAAATTTCATGTGGCCTTTCTTGGAAGCACAGCATGTCGTCCGGTGCATTTACATCAGCAGTAATCTCTAGGAATGATGAGTCACATACAGTTCCCCCCTTTTTTTGCAGGTTTTTTTTTACTCAGAAGACTGAAAGGTGTTGATTTTTTACTTTTGGGGAACAAAAAATTGTCTAGACCATTTTACAGAAAGTCACTGCATGGCTTATATGAACAATCAACTAAAAAGCAAATTTAAAATATTCATTCATTCATTCCTTAGTTTTACTTTAACTATTTTTTTTACAGCTGCCACTTTAATACACTTTTCCGAAAGCAATGGTTCACTCAACACAGTAAAGTCAAATTTTATATAAATATCTCAAACAAGGAATAAGAGAAAGGGCTATTTTTAAGCAGGTTTAGCCAAAACATCCTCAAAATCAGCTGCTTGAAATGATGAAAAAAGTTAATGGTGCAGAATATTCAATATTCTCCTCTGTGTCTACTACACCAAAACTTGTTAACCTAGCACACAACTTTTACTGGGACCAGAAGGGTAAAGAGCAGACTTGACAAGCTATGTGACACAGAGCTTACAGTCAAAAGTCAGACTGCTTGAAAAGAGAAAGCCAGCTCCAGAGCTTCATGGAATGTCTATGTAGCTTTGTCTGACCAAAGCACAAAAAGTAGTCTCATCTTAAATGACTGAACAAAGGAAGATGTGTAGTTTCTGGTCCTACATGTCGATGCTACCTCTACCATCAGTGTGCCAGGAATATGCATCTGGAATCTGACAGAATAAACTCCAGCAGAGAAAAAGCTCCTTCTTAACATACACATCTTCTAGATTCTCTTAGGTGTGAAGTCCAAATTAAAAGTCACAGTTAAAATTAATGAGCACTTACCACAGTATCAGATTGCATCCAATGTACCTCGTTGGTAGAGCTGATCCTGGACTGCTGCGTTTGCAAGGCATAAGGAAAAGAGCTGACCTGAAGAACAAGGAGGTTGAGTGCTTCAAGCACCTCCCTGCAATTAATAACTCTATCAGCCAGACCATGATTAGGCTCACCATGTGACAGGGAACTTGAAATGGCACTGCAGAAATAAGAATACAAAGAATAGCCTTACTGACATTCTGAGGTTCAATGGATTACTCTCTTCCTGCAGAAAAATCTCCAAACAACCACACCACTGAGAATCACAGCTCAAAAAAATCTCTTTGGAAGAGCAAAAGATGTCAAAACCATTTGAGTGTTCTCTGTAGGTAGACTCAGAAAACAGAGGGGAAAAAAACCCCAAACCAACAAACACCTAAATAAAGGATCAAAATCTGTTGACAGTGAGAAGGTGGATTACTGTGCCAGTTTAAAAAGCATCAGATGGTGGAAACCAAAAATAAGCCAAAGATGATGAAATCCCTCTCACTGGAAAACATTGTTCCATGAGCTGCGGGGATATAGTACAAATTTACAGGATCCAGTGGCTTTTCCAGCCTGAAACAACAAATTTCTCAAAGACTGGGGAACCCAAAACTCTAATGTCCTTCCAGCTCTTGGACTTTGCTTCCAGGACATATTCAGGACTTCCAAATTCAGAGCACAGCAAAGACAGTAAGAAAAATATGATGGGGAGAATCAGGTTGTTTATGTGTAATTTCAACTGTCCTTCAAGGACACTATTTTGTTTACTACAGAGCCATACAATGGTTTGGTTTGGAAGGGACCTTAAATATCACCTAGTTCCAACCCCTCTGCCATGGCCAAGGGACATCTTGCACTACCTTTGATATTGAAATGAATCCCACAACCTCACACACTGAGTTTAAATCACATTAAGATTTTTCTCCTCAGTTTACACATGAATAAGAGCAGAATAATTAGCTTTACTTGTCTCTTTCTTCTTCCAAATTGTGATTCTGTGTGAAGAAATATTTCTGCACATGTGTTTGTGTTGTCTTCAGACCTAAAGCTGACCAGATTCAATACAGCTGGTTTTTAAAATCCTTTTCTTACAGTACCTATGGCATCTTTCATATGATGAAAACAGTTAAATCTCTGCAAGCCTTCTCATATTACAAGAAACACTATTGTCAAGGATAAAAACATAAACTAAAGCGTGACCAGCTTATGAACATGGGAGACATTTTGGTTTGAGTACAGAAAAACGAGATGAATAGGAAAAAACGGACAAGAATAACAAAGTTGCAAAATTCAACCCTTTCCCTGAAACCCACTAACATAGTACATACCCCTACAAACAGTCTCATTAGAGATCCAGTAATCTGAAATTAGTCTCATCTATCTTCATCTGAATCAGAATTAGTTAATAAATATCATGGGCAAACAAAAAATTAATTTCCAATTTTAAGGTAAAAAAGGACTTAAAAATGCCAAGAGCAAGCCTTAGCAAGACGGTAAGTCTTCTGGAAAACCTAACTGAAAGATGGTTTCCTCTTGGTAGATTGAAGCAGCTACCTTGTTAAATCCACGTGGGCATTGTCATGAACAAGCACAAAGAGTGTATAGGGATTCTGCTTCACTCGTCTCATGAAAACTTCAAATTTGGTTTGAATCTCATTGTCTAACCGAACCACATATTTCTCGGCTCTCTGATACGCCGTTCCATTGTCTTCTAGGCCCAAGTCCACAAGGACACCTGTGAAAAATAAGAGTACAGCAGAAATTATTTCCTTTGAGTGTATCCAAAAATGAAGGGTCAGTGGCAGGTTGCCACTTGTCTGCCAATATCAGGACTTTGCCAAACCACTGATAAGCCCTAATAAGAATGTGATTATCCAAATGCATTTTCTCCCACAATGGAAGATGAAATGTGCTTCTTGGCTTCTGGATTTCCTCCAAAAAGTGCCTGAAGCCCTTAAAAACTTCTCCTGTTACCAAAAAAAGAGGAAAAAATATCAGGCCTTCACGATTTCCAGAGCAGCACTGAGTTGGCTGTGCTCCATGATCCTAGGCTAAACTTGCCCACATTTAGCTAATATATGGTTTGAAAGAAGTTATCCTGACCTTTTTTTTTGCAAAAATCATAAATTATTATCAAACTGACTCTTGCTAGTATCATATAATATTTTTCATGTTCTGCTGCAACATTTGTGTCAATACAACTTCTCTTTAGCAGTCTTTATAATGATATATTGCCATCAAATTCACAAAGTAGGCATGATATAGTGTATGCAACTTCAAATAGCATTTGAGTTAAAGAAGTAGTAACAAACTACTCTGAAATGTGAGTCAACTGTGTAGTTTCCAAGGTCTTAATGATTTTTAAAATTTTCTTTAGAAAAGTAAAATAAACCCCATTGTTTGCAAAAAAAGCAGAAAAAGTATATGTGAAATTCTGTTAATAGATGTCAGAAAACCTCTTAGTTTAGTGCGTAGCAGCAAATTAAGTAAATACAATGTCTGAAGAAACAAGGAATGGAACAAAGGATTCAATATTTATACAGTTCCTAGTTTTGTCAGACAGTAATTTTCTCCACAGAGAAACTCTCCTGCTTCTCCAGACACATGTCGGTCACTAACAGAGTGGGTAACAGAGGTCATTCAGAAGAGAAACATAACCTGTCCACTTAGGCTTTCCTTTTCAAACATTTGGCACCACCTATGGTCTGACACAGAAGCCCAGACAACAAAAATCACCATTTGAACCAGGATGGCAATTATTGTGTGCCAATGTGCGTGTATCACTCAGGCATTTACCTAACCAACAAGAGAGCTTCCTGCACATACATCTGTGTTAATACATATGACAGCATAGACACAAACATGTACTTAGAATAAATGGCACTAACAGCTCTAGGAGACAGATGAAGTGGCACTTGCTAATTCCCTCAGTTTTGACAGGTGAATGCTTCTTCAGATCATGCATTCCTTGGATATCCATGAATATGGCAATTTCTTTTGACACTTAACATAGGATATCCCAGTTTAACAAAGAGATATTTAGAATTCATCAATTATACCAACTAATGGAGCTAATACTGGGCATGCAAAATACATGTTGGAGCAACTTACTTCTCTGTTTATCCCAGCTATGATTTAATAACATCACATACTTTGGTTTATCAGTCTCTTTCCCCTCCTCTCCCCTCCCTCTTACCT
Organism: Pithys albifrons albifrons; assembly: GCF_047495875.1. Lineage (NCBI taxonomy): Eukaryota > Metazoa > Chordata > Aves > Passeriformes > Thamnophilidae > Pithys > Pithys albifrons. Next base: position 77,666,391 of record NC_092461.1, read on the forward strand.
GATTGTCGAATACGTTGAAGGGTCTGTTGCACCAGAACTTCTGAACGGGGAACTATAATGATGAAGTCCACTTTGCTGAAGTGGCCCAGATCCAGGCTCTGATTGCCACTGTCTGCTATAGCACAAACCTGGGACAAGAGCTTTCTGGCAACTGTAAGCTGTGGCTGGTAAATTTGGAAGGTATCAACATCCAAATCTAGAGTGTGTTTGTTTGAAAAAGAAAACAAAACACAACAAGAAACATGTTTACTTTCCCACCCCCCAGTAAACTTGACCCTCCAAACAGCCTACCCTCTATCATCAGGAAAAAAGTAACCACTCACCAGAATAAATCTCAACACTCTGGAAAGTTGGGTCCAGATCACAAATGTCAACTTTCTTTGATCAAAATGTGGTAATACATCAGATGACCTGAAGTACAGCACTGCCCATTTTTTAAAATGTCCTAAGTATTTTGAGGATTTTTAACAGTGCAACCCAACGAAGCGTAAATATCAACATAATGAAAAGCATTCCATCAAATGAACCAACACATACACAATATACATGTGCGCATATATATATATACACATATATATAAAAAAGGATGTGCATGTCTAAATATATAAAAAGCAGAGAGACAGAGAGAGCTCCAATGTTATTCTGAAACTTGCAGTTCTTCAGGAGCTTCTCTCCATCACTCCTGCTGGAAGAACCAGCCACGGTGCTACTGCTACTGCTCTCTGGGCACAATGGGCTGAGAGTCAGCACACCTATTAACTCAGGAAACCAAACCTATGCTGATAATCCTGTCAAAAAGACCCTTAGAGGACAGCAGCTCTATTGCAAGTTCATTTCTATGTCATCTCTGCTCTGAATTAGTCAGTCCCGCTCTAAGCCATGACTGAGACAGCCATATGTCTATGTACTGACTGGTAGTGATATGTGCTGTGAAGCAAAAATGAGCAACACAACTAGGCAATAAATCTCAATTACTGGGGCAGGGGCGCATTCATTTCTTTGGAGGTTTCTTGACTTCTAACAAAATTTTAGTCTCAGATTTATTGGACTTAATAAATGTCAATATAACACTAAATGTAGAGAACTGAGGAACTGATCAGAGCACTCATGTTCCATTTCAGTATTTTCATTTGGTCAATTCTATGGCCAACAGTCTTTATTTCATTAACACTGAATATTTTCAACTTCCAGATTACCAAATTAAATCCTATAATGATATTACAGTTTCTGTTGAATTCATTTCTCCTACTGTGTCAGTTTTACATAGACATAGGTGTTTGTGTATGTGTGCACAAGAACTTATCTCCTGCTCAAACCTGCCTCAGCATCCATTTCTGTAGATTTACCTGTGGGAGAAAGATCCAGCTCACTGCCTAGAAGACTTACTTCTTTTTATTTTTTTCCTTCAGGCAGATTCTCAGTAGCTCCAACCACTGTACAACCATATTTTAAAGACAAAACTAACTCAGAACAAGTGTTTGAGAAAATATAAAGCTTTGAAAAAAAAAAGCTAAGAGGAAAAAACACCCCCAGACTAAAGACAATTCTCCCTTCAAACTAATCCTTCCTGTGAGAAAGCCGAAGACTTGTCCTTCTGAGGGTGCCAGATCAAAGCACCTGGAAGCCCTTCTAAATGGATCTACTGATCCATATGGAGACTGTGAACCATTTTGCTTTCATTCAGATCTAGCACTGAGCTGATGAATTAAGCTAACTACTAAAAACCAAAAAATATGAAGATTTGCTTTGATACTAGACCTAACTGGTCAGATTTGCTTTGATACTAGACCTAACAGAATCTCAGTGTTCACAACAGCTCAGTGTGTCTTTTACCATTTTTGTGATATGAAAATGAAAGTATGGTTAAAATTCTGAATAATTAAATAACTGTGAAATGGGGAAATTATAATTAGTATTTTTAGACAGGAAATCCTAGCTCATCTTCTGCACCTAAGCATCTCATCACCGAGTCATATACTGAATAAGACACATCTCAGATCAACTAATTATAGATTAACTTGCCTAGCACTTTCAGTCCAAGATCTTGAAACACATTCAGTAAAAGTTTAAGGCTCAGAACACTAGTCTGTAGTGCATATTACCGTTGTACATGCAGAAAGTGAGGAATATCAAAAGTTAAGACACAGGAAGGGTGATCAGAACCAGAACACGGTTCCCCTCTGCCTTAAACTCAAGGTTACATGCTTTTTCTAGGTGCAAAAGGGTGAGATGAATCCACACTGCCAATGTTACAAAGAGCATCTTCTGTACTCTGCCTAATGGCTAAAAGAAGATAGCAAGTTTTAGCTTCTGAGTTGTAAAACGTAGGGGGAAAATGTTGCTGAAGATTATTACAGAGATTTTCTGTCTGAGAGACTGCTGTATTGCTACATTCAGCTGGCAGTATTAGTATTCTAAGGTTGCAATTGTGCCCTCAGATTCTTCTGATGTGTATGCATTTTAACATTTAACAAGCTACTCACTGATTTCATATCTTGCACATAAAAAAATTACCTGGTTCTTGTGTAGAAACCATGGCAATTGCCTCCTGAGATGACACACACTCACTAACATCCCCATTAAAAGGAATAATGACACTTTCCCCTCGCTGCTGTAGCATCTTCTCCAGCAGCTTGTCCAAATCATCACCTAGATCAGAATTAGTAAGACCACATTACCTGGAAGCCATTTCAATCAAATGATGTAGAACATTACACACAAATGTTCTCACATAGCTAAGGTCAAATCTGTGAAGGGGCAAGGGACTGGAGATAGAGGGAAGAGAGACATACAGGAAGGAGAGGGAGGGAAAATATTTTTCTCATTTATTTACTGATTTACTGGTTGAATTAATCCCCCCCAAAAAAAGCTATCACAGCTGAATAATTTCAACTCTGTGCCTTTACAGCTACCAGAGACAACTGATGAATACAAACAAACACACTATAAAACAATCTCTAAAACCCTGCTAAACACTTGTACACTTCTGAGTGCCCTGCCACCACACATTCAACAGCAGAGGCATTGTCAAAAATATTTTGCGACAGAATTAGTAACTGGCACTACACAAGTGAATGAAACAAGCACTCCTTTACACAGAGAGAATGGAGAGAAGGCAAGAACACCTCTCGGTGGAGAGGGCATGTACTGAACAGGAGGCTCACCAACCCTAACAATATGACTGTCTTGGGTAGAACCTCTGTTTCTTAGAATCACTCACCTAAAGATGTATTTTTGAAATGTGATGCCAGGAAACTAACTTTCCCTGTGATGAGCTCATAACTGATCTCTTTTAAAAATTCACTGGTGGTAAGCATGCTTTCTGCCAGTGCCCGAGACTGATACTGACCTGGAGAAGATGAGAGAAAAAGTGAGAGCAAACCTTAATACAGTGTACTGTCAGTACAACCTTTTCATCCTCGAAGTGTGGGGCACTCTGATCTTCAGTCATGGACCTTCACTGCCTTTACCCAGAAGACTGGGAGAGCAGTCTCAAGTCTGCTTCACTAGTGACTGGACAATTAGTTGATAAAAGTAAGTTTAGCACATTCTTAGCAAGTTGTTGCCAATCATTTTATCTCTAATGTGGGGGAAGTAAAAAATTAGCATTACTGATTTATCTGCCTGCAAAAGAAAGATGCCTGGTCAAAACTCACTTCCCTCCATCCACACTCATGCACACACAAATATCACAGCCAGTCACAAATGTGGAATTTGAAAATCAAAATAACAGAAAGGATAAAAAAAGCATGTTCTGTTTTACAGCAATCTGCAGAAGACTCTGCCATGTAAAATATCACAACTGTTGCACAAAACGAAGACAAACCAACTATTTTGTCACTTGGTCACCTCAAGGTATTTTTTAAGGTGATCACAAAAACAGTATCTCAGGCAGCTCAAGGAGTAGCAGTGACTAGCATAAACATATTTGTCCAGATCCTTATGGACATCAGTACTCCAAGTCTTCATAGAGAAACAATAAACCATGACATGGCAGTGTAACAAAACATAGGAGAATAAAAAGAACAAAAGGGATTTAAACACTGGATCAATAACTCAGGAAAATTAATTTGGCATTGCTGTTTGAAGCGATCTGCAAATATACTCACCCAGAACTACTACACAGAACTCATTTCCTCTTATCTTTGATGTACAAATGGCAACTACATAATCTGGTAGCTTTTGCTGATGTTTCATTTCATTGAGAGACCTCAGGGTCTCGGAGATGCCCTCTGCCAGGGAATTCTGGGTAACCACCACATGCACAAGGTCCCGGGACACACTAGCGATTAACCTGGCAAGCCAAGGGAGTTGACCTGGTGACACAGAGATACACTGCGTGCTCATTTGCAAGGATCGCTCTCTCAGAGTGAACTCCTGCATAGCTTTCAACATGATCTGCTCAAATTCTTCCCTCAGGGGTATCTGGTCAGGACCTACATAGAAAATAAACAAACAGAACAGTATCTCATAGCAAAATGTTATTGAACCAGGAATAATCACATGTCTGTCTTGATCTGAAAAGCTCCTTACCACATTTTTAATATATAAAAACTCCCACTCACTTCTCAGTGGATATCTAACCCCATGGCTTGTTCTTGATTTTTCATTTTAGAAGCAGCTCTCTCCCACCATAGCCTTTTTTTTATTTAACAGTAAGGTATTCCATCTCACTCCTAGCTTTCCTACCTTCAGAAACTGGTGGGACAAACAAGGGAGTGGGAAAATATGTGCCTTTTGCCTGGAATACAAACATTAATCATGCAGCCATAAGTTTTTACAGCAGAAAACTCAAATGCTTACACTTGTAGCCTAACTACAGTCATGCAACAGGACAAAGCCTGTCAAGTGGTCTTCACTTTGCTGTTTCTCATCATGCATACTAATCAACTAAGCACGGATGCAAATAAACATGTCTAACCCCTTCTTTAGCTAAATCACATTAATTTAGCAAATCTTCAAACATCTAACATAAAGGAGAACATGTAACTTTAGATCTACATTCCCCAGACTTTGTGAATTGTATAGTGAACTTGAATTGGAAAATGGAAATATAAGGTATCCTATTTTAGCATCAGTCCTCCAACTCAACTTCAATTGACATTTTGCTCAGTAAGATTTGTCTCATTGGCAAAGATATTCAGGAGCAGATAAAAGCATTCATGAACACGGAGTAAAAAGTAACCACAGCTTAAATTGTTAATTTCTCATATCAGTGCCAAAGGAGGCAGTTTCACACTTCAGCAGCTTGCTTCATATGACAAAATGGGGGCAGTGGGGCTTAAATACCAGAGATATGTGAAATGCTAGTTTTGGTTTTACATTTTCCTTTAGGGCAGGAAACAGAAAGGTTGTATGAGAAGTAGGGCATGGGTAAATAATAGAATCTGTAAAAACTGCTGCCTGTTGTCATTTTGCCTTTTTGAGAAGTAACATATGGAAAGCATCACCATCTAATGGTAGGATCACTTGTAAATGCAAAGCTGTTTTCATTGTTGAAGCAAACTGAAGAATTATGATGAGTCCCATTCAACACAGCAAGGACTAATTCCCTCTTTGGAGTTCTCTTTTTTTAGGAAATGTATTTTCCTTCCTAAGAAAGCATCATGCATTCTAGGTCTTTGAAGATCACAGAATAGAAAAAAAATTAGGCATTTATTGGCAGACAAAAATGTTCCTGTGCAGAAATAAAGCTTATCTACAACATCTTAACCCTCCAAAAATAATGTTACACACTAAGAAAAGTAAAAGCAGGCTTGCACTGATTGAGGGAGGCTACCTAAGAGACAGGCTCTTAGACAGAAGGGTCACCATGAATCCAAGAAAATGAAAATAATTGTACAAATTATAAGACAGATTCTCTGTATGAGAACACACAGAATTTCTCCATCCACAAAAACAGTGGAATTAATATCAGATAAGATAGAAGACAAAAGGATAGATGTTGACTTCTTTTGATTGAGAACAGTTTCCTAAAAAACATATATATCAAGGTTAAAAAACATATTTGTCAAGGTTAAATGAGAATATGGAAGCCTCTTTACAGAAATGAGTATGCAAATGAACATCTTGACTTCAAAAAACAAAACTGCAAAGCAACAATACCATAACTTGTTAACATCTGAGCTACATCCAGTTGGTGTCCTGTCACAAGTGGTGTTCTCCAGGACCTCAGTGTTTGAGTGAGTCTGTTTAATATCTGTATTAATAATCTAGACAAGGGTATCAAGTGAGATTAGCTCAGTGGGTTACAGCATAGTGCTAATAATGCCAAGGTGTCAGGTTTGATCCCTGTATGGGCCATCCACTTAAGAGCTAGACTCAATGATCCTTGTGGGTCCTTTCCAACTCAGAATATTCTGTGATTCTGCATGAGTGCACCCTTGGGCAATTTGTGGATGACATCAAGTTGTGTGGGAGTGATGATCTGCTGGAGGGCAGGAAGGCTCTGCAGATGGATCTGGACAGGCTGGATCAATGGGCCAAGGCTCAGCAAAATGAAGCGCCAGGTCCTGTCCTTGTGTCACAACAACCCCATGCAGTGCCACAGCCTTTGGCAAGAGTAACGGGAAAGCTGCCCAGCAGAAAAGGGCCTGGCGTTGCTGGTCGACAGCAGCTGAACATGAGCCAGCAGTGTCCCTGGGTGGCCAGTAAGCCATCAGCTACAGTGCGGCCAGCAGGACTAGGGCAGTGATTGCCCCCCTGTACTTGTCACTGGTGAGGCCACACCTCGAATCCTGTGCCCAGTTTTTGGCCCCTCACTACAGGAAAGACATTGAGGTGCAGCAGCACGTCCAGAGAAGGGCAACAAAGCTGGTGAAGGGTCTGGAGCACAGGTCTTATAGGGGGTAGCTGAGGGACCTGTGGTTGTTTGGCCTGGAGAAAAGGAGGCTTGGGGGGACCTTATTGCTCTTTACAACTACCTGAGAGGAGATAGTAGCCAGGTGGCGGTTGCTCTCATTTCCTAGGTAACAAGTGACAAATGGACAGGACAAATGGAGAAGGCCTCAAGTCACACCAGGGGACATTTATGTTGAATATCAGGAAAAATTGCTTCACTGAAAGAGTGGTCAGACGTTGGAATGGGCTGCCCAGAGAAGTGGTTGAGTCACCATCCTTAGAGGATTTTAAAAGATGCTTAGATGTGGCACCTGGGGACATGGTTTAGTGGTGATTTGGCAGTGCTGGGTTAATGGTCAGACTCACTGATATTAAAAGTTTTTTAAAACTAAATTATTCTATGCTGCTATGATTCTATGCTATGATTGTATACAGTTTAAGTCAACATATTGAAACATCATCAATTTCTGGATGACATACATTTCTGGATAGATAAACTTCACAGTGCATCTCACAGAGACTACTCCTCCAACCACCTAAGACCAGGAAAATTGCTGGAATAAACTCTTGCATTGAGCGTCTGACTATCCCTTCCACTGAAGACAGAGGCTTGTTCTTGCCTTGAGTCTGGATGTGCAGTTAGATATTAAAACTACATACAAAATACAGCATACAAAATATATAGTTAAAGTTATTTGTATGTACCACAGCAAAGGAGAAGGGGGAATGATTTTATAATTCTACATAAGTGGTATAACAGAAGGTCCAGAGATTTCCTTCAGCAGAATAACCTGAACTCAGATCTTAGCACTGTAAAGGTTAAGATTTTGTTTGTAGAGATAGTGGCACAATAGTAAAAAACTGATGATTACAGATGACAGAATGTAACCTATACTGCAAATCTGGCCACTTTGATGACAATAACAAAGCTTGAGAATACTTCACCATGAATGCTGCCAAAGATAACAAATGTAAAATCTGAATAAGCCCAGGAGGCAGACCAAGAAAACCACTAAATCAAACACATCTATTTCTTTTTTTACTTATTCCTTTATCACAGTTAGTGGAATTTATTTACAGCAATGCAATCACAGCTTTAAGTGTGTGTGGTCTTCACAGAAGGTTTAAAGTACCAGAAATGCATTTATTTTGCTTGCTTGGATTTCTAATATTATCACGAGTTGCTCAGCTGATTTCTGAAGGCACAACAGCATTATCCTACAATAACGCTGTCATAATTTTACAAGAAAACTGCAAGGAATTCCCAGCTATATATTTTTTTCAAAAAAGGAGCACTTTCACAAATAATATTGTTATGATCTATGATCACAGTCATCTGCAAACATATTTTGTAGAAGTAGTGGGATCTGAGAAAAATAGGCAAGACTATCTTTCCTTCTTTTGCCTGCTTTTTTATCTTTGCCTTTATCTTACTCTTTCGTAATATACTTTGGAAAAAAGAATAACATTGTAGTCCTACTTTCTCAAGAAAAAAAAAAGAGGCTCACATGAGTAAATCGTTAATTTATGTGTGTTTTGGTCTCTTCTCCCCATCATAAACGTTTGAAGCTGGCTGCCCTCCAATCATCTTTAATCTGCTTTAACAAAATGGGACAGAGGCTGCAGTTCAGTACAGCTGTCACATTTTCAACAGTTTTGAGTTTACAGCAATATTAAAACCAGCAACATGTTTTGATCCCGATGCTCTGCAGAATGTTTTTACTTTTTTCCTCATTAGGCTCTTTAATCTTACAGTGTTGGCACCCATTTCCACATTAGGTCAAATGGGAAACTATTCAGCTTTGCAGAGAACAAAAGCCAAACTAAACACCTGCTAATAGGGGAACTACTTTATACTGAAGGCACAATAACACAGTTCAGCTCCAGAAGCTTTGCATGAAGCCTGCTTTAGTCTGCAACAAGCCTAGACTTGCTGCATCCATCTAAGGTTAGACCTCCTCATGGAGTGTGGTGCAGTGACTCATAAGTTTCAATAAATAGTTTATTTTTATTGGAAGTGCTGTATCAGCTGGCTACATGTTCCTCTGAAAGAAATTTGCAAGCTGCCTCGATCAGTACAAAACTGTGTGAAGCAGCTGGTTTTAACATGCAGGCACTACAAACTTTCCAATAAAGATGAAAAACTCAAGTAATTTAAGCCCACCGAGAGAAGGGACAACAGAAAAACATTCAGACTGTGAAAAATAAAGAAACCAGCTGTTAGTTCTAACAGGGCATCCACTGGACTACTGAGGCAGAGCTATCAGGTCACTTGGAGAGTATCACAACACAGAAGAGGGCTTCCTTCCTGTCTCTTACAGTACTGCAGCAAAGCTTAAGAACCCATGAATGAAACCTGTGTAGAGCACATTTGTTCCCCAAATTTGTAAGGTTATCACCAGTTGTGCTGCTTTTGAAATAGCTGCATATTTCATACCATTAGCTCTTATAGATGCAGAGTGTGCTCTTCACAAAAGTAATTTCACAGTCTTCTATGGTAAGTAGCATCTTCTCAAATACAAAAGTTAAGACTGATAACTGCCATGGAAGCTAGTCAACACCATCTTGCATAATTAACTTCTAAAACCCTACTGTTACCGCTGCTCTTTTTACTCTAAGGTAGGAGAAAATATTTGGACCTGCAGTTAGAGAAAGAAAAGACTGTTTGATGGTTTGCTCTCAAACTTGCAAAGAGTCCATTTCAAAAACATTTATAAGAATGAGATATTCGCTGAGTCACTTCCCTTAGTCTGAATAACAAATGTGGTTTTCATGTAAACAGTGCTGTCACCAAAACAATGACAAGCGTCACACATCTGCCAGCATTTGTCACAAAACTGAATAAAACAGACTGAATGTCCTTAGAAGAGCCTGTGATAACTGATGGTTTGATACCCTAAGCAAATGAGTTATCTGCATTGCAAATCCATTTCACAAAGGTGACCTGGTCAATCCCCATATGGAGAGCAGAAGCCGTATCAGTCTTAGAATTCACTTCACTTCTTCGGTCTGAGGAACACAGTAGCAAAGTCACACACACTAGATGGAGCCACTTAACCTCCTCCAGCCACAAAAGTAGCCAGAAAATTGGCTCTGAAAGAGACAGAGGGTACGGAGGAAAAAAGGACTACCACAAATAAAACCAAGTGCTTATGACAATCTGCTTACCTAGCTGGACAAGATACTGAATAGTTAAAAGTATCATATTCTCCACACTTAGCAGCTGGCTGCTGGACAGACCCAAGAGATCCAAATCCTTGTTTTCCAGCTGTGGAATCTTGTAACAGTTCACCAGCAAGGGACTGACAACAATATCGCCAACATTCCCATAGAAATAAGGTAAAGTGCCATAACCTACAAGAAAAGAAACAAAGAACCCCCCCAAATTCACAAAATCTGCCACCACATGAAATACTGCACAATGATGCATTTTCAAACCTCTCCTTAATGTTGTCTGGCAAAACATACTGCAACAATCACTGTTCTTGGCATTATAATTGCTTACAAAATTAAGTGAGATAGACCAGGGATTCTTTGCCGTGTTTTACAACAAGTGATCATATAGACTGCAAGAACTAACAGTAAGTGCATGCCAGCAGGATAATAATTATTGTTATCTGAATACAGATGAGAATATTATCTGTTTGGTTCTTACCCTGACCTTTAAATAGAGATTCTCCATAACATAGTATACGAAGAAGAAAAATCAATGAAAGCAAAAGTACATTGATCTTAACATTATAAAAGCAGCATAAGTCACATTAGCATTGATTTACCCACTGTGGTATTGCTGTGATTGATCTCACTTTTTTGCCACCTTTCCATTCTATTTTCATAAACAGGTTAAATAAACATTAACAACTAAACACAACATTCTGTAAGATAAAGTACAGAAGCACAGGCTAATGCCTCTCTTTTCCTCCAAAATGTTTTCTGTTTAAAAAAAAACCCCAGTTCCACAGAGATTTTGCCAAATCCATTCATTTGGGTACATCTGGTTCTGTACTATTAATAGGATGCTGTTTCTCAGGGCCACTAACGTTTAGCCTAACTGAGGACTTACTGGCAGCTCTCCAAGAGCCTAAGGGCTGCATTCAATTTGCACTTAAGCTGATGGCTGCAGGCACCCTCATCTTTAATAAGGAAGTGTTTCTCTGAAAACCACTAGAGCACCACGCTAGAGTTTTAGAATCCGCTTCCAGAAAACAAGACTAAGCAAAACAAACCAGAAGTGTAACCCTCTTCCTGACAAATTTGCTACTGTAGATAGCCCCGTTAATTCTCCAGGAACTGTGTGTATTAGAATTATCTGTGCAAGTGAGAACTTGGAGAACTTCTTTTCTTCAGAATGGTAAAGTTCTGTCAACACTGAAGCTATTTTATACAACCAACTTTATTATTCTAGACCTAGAAGAAATTTAGAGTAAAAAAAAAATCCCTCATCAAAATTCTGGCAGCATATCTGACCCATCTTTTATTATCTAGTATGCCCAAATAGTTCAGGAAGGAATATTGACATTGTAAATCATACTTCTAAAGTAAAAGCATTGTTTTCCTAAGGGTTAAAAATGTACTTTGTACAGCCAAAGGATTTTAAAAGCCTGAAGCGTGATCAGTTATCTCAATTGCTTACAAGAAGTATGGACTATAAATGACAAAAAAAGTTAGTATGATTTATTTCTGTTTATTCAGTTCAAATCAATTTTCTGGTTCTCATGTAAAATCCTGGGGCTTCAAGATCTGAACTACAAATACTGCAGGAAATATTTACTTGGTTTATAAGTTGTTTATACCAGAAAGCTATTTTCATTACTTGGAAATACTCTATTCCTGGATTTTGTAAAAACCTTATTTGTATAAAACCTTGATTTGGCCAATGGCTCTGCATAAATTTGACCTAGTTGTGACCTCTTTGCAAATTAGGTTCTCCAGAAATCGACTGACTCTCGGTTTGAAATGTTGAGTAAATAAAGGAAACTATCTGTGACAAACTGTGTTGTACTGAATGCCAGAATCAACAAAAAGAAATAAAGAACCCCCTTTCTCCTAGGGAGTGTATATTAATACCAAATGCAGCATTTGATCCCCAGTATAAGACTTACCTATCAGAATCACTGGTCTGACTCCTGAGTTATTCAGCAGGTTTTCAGGAACTATTACAGTCTCCCCTGCTGGGATGGGTTGAGGCTGTAAAATTCCAGTTAACATGGATTGAGGAACTGGGACTGACAAAAGAGGCTCTATAAAATAAAGAAAAGAGAAACTTCCATTACTAAAAGGCTCATACTGTGATTTGCCCGTATGAACAAATACGAAAAAAATTACCACAAATCACTAACTGTAATAAAATTCAAAAGGTCTCTGCATTTCCTGCTATAGTTTTAAGTAATTTAAATTAAGACCCTATATCCTCCCATAGCCCCTTCCCTAAAATAAAACTTTTTCTGACCACTGTATTGTTGGTAAGACAGAGAGGAAAACATAGGTTTGAATATGCATCTTTAAACAAAGCCAAGTACTAAGCCAAAAGGCCACCTCTAACATGTAGGCCACCCCTCAATACTGCTTCTCAATACAGGAGAAGAAACTGCTCTGACTTCTGACCTAGAATATATGTAGATAAGAAAAGTAAAATCAGGCCAAAATCTCAAAGATGTCCTTAGATAGTTGCTATCAGGATAAAAATCAGGCTTTACTCATGAAAGAGCAAGAGCAGCTTGCATAAGTAGAAAGAAACAAAGTGCAGGAATTTTGTAATCTGTAATCAGGTTTCAGAATAAGGACTGATTAAGTTTCTCAGACTTCATTGGGTGGTTTTTTCAAACAATGCCATCAACAGAAAAGCATCAAAGGCAGGATGACTGAATGCATGTATTTTACCAGGAAAGATTGTTTATCCAATGGAAAAAAATACTACTAAAGACTCGTGGAAAATGGAGTACACAACAGACGTAGCAAATTAGTGGAGACAAACTAACAAAATGGGGAGATTGCCTTATATAATGTGTTTTCAGCAGGTTTCTGAAGCTAGAAACTGACAAAAGCTGCAATTTGAGTTGTTCAGTTAGACAGGCCTGCACTACCATGTAACCTTTCTTCCTATGATGAATAATCTCTGAAAAAAATTCCAAGATATCTCAAACCCAGTATCTCAAATATCTCCAAAGCAGAGTTAAAAATACATTGTGCATGTTGGATTTTTCATTCCTTGGATATTTATTCTCTCACTCTATAGACACAAGAATAAGTAACTGTTTATTCCCCTGAATTTCACAACTGAAAAATACTCAAATCATGAACAGTTTTATTAATAATTATGTGTAAAGAGGTACCTACATGGATATTGGGTGAGTACTTTTAATTAATTTAATTTCATGTCATGATGTTATATATCCCTCCTAGAGTTCTTCTATGCACAACAAACATTTGGTCTCACTTTGTATTTTTACTGAACATGACCTAGTGGACATCATCAGTGCCCTTTCTTAGGCCAAAATTATATAAGGCTGTTTTTCCTGTGCAGAAACAGAGTGTACAGTTTCTGTAGCATGCCATACCAGACTGAGACACAACATTCAATGTCCAGGCTAATGAAAATCCTTGAAATATATTCCTATGTCCATACATCTGCACAGTCTTAGAACAACTGAGTTACAGGTGGGAAATTTTGGTTTTATTTTTTTTTAGCCTTGAATTTTTAATAACATTATTTGAATCCTCCTTTCCTCACTCTTCTCTAATAGTTTTACTTTCCCCATGCCCAATCCTAGATTACAACAACAAGAAGCAGACAATCATGTGTGCTTTTCTGGACCATCTGAAAATGTCTCCATGGTGTCCTTAACTACATGAACAAGATCAGTTATGTTTGCTGTGCAACACTTGAGATGCAGCACAGGGTTACTGGTCCAGCTGAGAATATGGTTTAACAAATGACACATCAGTATTACTCAAGTTTTACCTGTTCTTGTTGAAGGCCGCATCGTAGGAACAGGCACTGCCAAACCAGGAGGCGGGACTGGGGAGCCAGGAGACCATCCCCGGTGACGTTTCTTAGGTGGTCCAGAACTGGACATTGGTGCTGGAAGGAAAGCAAAAAACTTACTCTAAACCCCATCCTACCAAACGACTAAATTCCAGCTCACATTTCCACTTCACCTTGGTGTTGAGTAGGTATCACACCACAGAGCACCAGAGGTTTATAACTAGATCTACAGATGCCAGATTATGATGTGAAAAATATTGTTGTGTTACAAATTCCAGCATTATCATTAATGGTCATGCCAAGAAGCAAGTGGAGCTGTAATGCCTGAATGGTAGGAACAGCTATGATGGGAAAAAGAACAGAATCACAAATTTCAGGCTCAACATCCAATGCAACTTAGAACAAAAGAACAGAGAGGCTTTCTTGACCTTGGTCTCCAGGTGCACAGCCAGGGCTTGGAGATGTCAATTGAGGCATTGGCCGAGAGACTGTAGAACTCAATACGTTACTTCTTCCTCCATTTGCGTTTCCATTAGCAACATCAGTGGCACGCAGGGAAAGAGGAGCTGAATATAATAAAATACAGAGCGTGCGTTGCTTGAGACAAATCTTGAAAACAAACAAAATGATGCAGCCACATACAGACACAAAAGAACAGGGCAAGATGCATGACTGGAAGAAACATACTCCAGGGAAAGAAAATATGAAGTGTACCTGGCAGAGAAACATTAGGGCACAGGCTGAAAAATCCTAACAAGGTTTCTCGGTGAGGAGGGTAGGTGGGAAGAAAACCTCCAAAACAAACCCACCAAAATTTAATAGGAAATAACATGCACAAAGAAGTATTGAGACATTTGTGATACTTTTTTTAGACAGTGAAAATTTTTAAAAAGGCACATCACGAATTCAGTTTGTAAAGATTTTTAAGCCACTTTTGTGCACCTACAAATTTTCCCCCATCCATCCACATGCAATGTATTACCTAACAGGGCTCTCATGTGAAGCTTTAGCAAAGGAGATTGTGCAGGGAAGAAGGGACAATTTGCTGTAAGGTATACATGGTCTGAGCATTACTGAGGCAAACTATGCTTAATTTTGCTACCTCTGCCTAAGATCATCCTCCAGTTCCAGCAAGGACTGGCAGGATCCTCTATATCCAGGCCTTGAAATGAAATTAATAACAATGGAGGATCTCAAGAAGTTATCTTCACTCATCTGAGCTCCTTCCCATTTTTTTTTCAGGATCTAGTTTTCGCAGAAGAAGAAAAAATGGAATAAACTGCATAGAACAGACATGGAGCCCAGTGAGGATTACAGCTCCTTGATGTTATCTTGCCAGCTCCACAAGCATTTAGCTCTCAGGAACACATTCCAGGAGCAACACCAGGAGATGGTGTAGCAGCTCGCTGATTTCAGCTGCAAGAGGAAGTATTAGAGAAGTAGGTATTTGGCTTCAAATGATGCTACGTAGAACTCTCCAGCTGGAAACCTCAAAAAAAATTTGGGCACAAGATTCTCAGGTTGCCAGTTACAAAACATGAATAACCTCACCTGCCCATTGAAGCTCCCTTTTGTATTCTGAGTAAACCATGGGGTATGGAAAGGTGCGGTGGACACGGGTCAGTTACAGAAGTGGTTGAAATGGTGGGAAGACATTTCAGTGCAAAATAATTCACTTACACAAGATGAGGGGAAAAGGGTATTTCACAAAAATGATTCATTAGATAGCAAATAACAATATTATGTCCCATACGACATATGTTGTATTAAAGATCAGGTGTAATACATCATGGATAAAATGTAATGCTCATGTGCATATATAGATCAAATATATTGGTATATTTTCTTATTCAAACATATTGCCTTGTGATGTGTGATCATTTTTTTCTTTCATTGCTCAAAGGACTAACCAGCTAAAGTATAAAACAATCCGAATATCACAACAGGGTCAGTAGGGATTTAAATGCCACAGTTGAAGTTTCTAATTTATTAAACACACATACAGAAATAAGTAATTAAAACATCAGAGATACTAAAACTCCTTTAAATGAGACTGAATTCCACTAAATGTATGTTGAGGAACTAAAGCTGTTAGAAATGCAGAACTACATGCAGCTCTCAGTTACAGAGGCAAGAATCGGTGTGATATCAAGAGGTAACATTTATGTTCTCTTACATATCTTAGGAAGTGCAAAAAGGGATATCACAGGCACTCTGTCAAATCTGAAAGCCAAGGTGTGGCTCAAGTTTGGGGACTGTAATAACTGCAAAAATGTCTGTGTTGAACACTACAAGAATATGAGAGTTCTGGAAAATGCTAGTGAATGTTTTTTCCACCAAAGAGATTACACTCTCCTTTCTTGACTGTTAAGCTGACAATTCCCTTGCCTCTCTCTATGGAAAACAAAGCCATACATACTTGCAGCAAATGTTTTTCCTACAAGCTGTACTGACAGAGCCAGTGGTTTCACGATGTTCTTGTTCCGAGATTGGTCTTGCGTTCCACTTAAGTTAACAGCAGAAGATGATTTTGCTGGACTGAATACTGAAGAATCTGAGAACAGAAAATTGTTTAATTAATTATTAAAAATTATATATAAACATATGTATTAAAAATTATTACATACACATGGGCAGTCATATGCATTTATCTAAACTCCTCTCTACATATAATGCAGGCAACTTTTTTACACTCCCACTTAAGTTACCATATATTGCTATCTTTTAGGAGTTATAACAAACATTTAACTGGATGTTTCTGTAGAATCTCACAATCTACTGAATGTACGATGGATCTCTCCCTCAATATTTTGCGTTTAGGCATACTCAAAAAATATTTTAATGGTAGAAAGGGCTATCTCATTGCTCTTCAAAATATTCTCATGGGATAGGCAAGTAAACACAGTTATCCCATGTTTCACACAAGAAAGCTAAGAGCTTGTGTAACTTGCCAGCAGCAAGCATAGAGAACAAGCACTGGAATCAGTTGTCTAAAGAGGTTATGGAAACTCCATCACCTGAGATTTTCAAGAACAAGATACTGAATCTCTGTCAGGCACAGCTGAGCTTGACATAGGGCAGAAAAAAAACAGACCCAAAAACATAGCCTCCTTACAGCACTACTGTCTATAAAGCTATGAAAAGTGAACAGCCATTTACAAATCAGGGTAAAAATTAAGGGTATCTGAGCCCAAACTCTTTGCATGAATTAACAAATGCCAACTCACTCCTTAGAGCACTTTACCAAGGCTAAAAATTATAGACCTTATTTTATAGAAGGATAAACTGAAGAACAAACAAATTTTAATACTTTTCCAGTATAAAACCATAAATCAGAACCGATTCCAAACCTCTCAGCATGTAGGCCCTTAGTTTAACATCAGGCATTTCATACCCACAATTTACTTCACGAAAAATTTGACTTTCAGAGGCTCATATACTGACAAATCCAAATCCTTAGTTAGAGTGAAAGAATATTAATCCAGCATCTGTCCAGAAAGTAGTTTGCAACAAGTAGGCTGGGGAGGAAGGCCTGCTTTGCCAGACAGAGTAACTGAGATGAAGAACAAACACAGAAGCCTCTGCTGCTGCTGCCCTACCAGAAAATCTTGTCTGTGTTCACAGGAAATATGCTGAATGGCTAACAAAATAGACCACCAGGTCAAGGCCTTCAGAGGAAAACACCAGTCTGTCATTAAATATGATGTAGCAAATACGTAGCGTTAAAGGTTTCCTCAAAGTAAACTGTCCAGAAGCTTTGGGGTTTTCTTTTCCTATCTCTAGTTCTAATACATCTTCTTGAAGTTTTATCTGTGAATGTGGATGTGGCTGGTATATGCCTAAACACCACACTACTGCCTAAGCAGGACTTGCAGTACTATCAGTTTTTAAATTCCTCATCTTTCTGCTGCAAAACCTTGTTTCTAATTGCTTAACCCCCTTTCAACACCTGAATTGAAGTTTTCCCTTTCATGTATTTGCCTAAAACTGAATTTTTGATACTGTGTGCCCATAACTGTCTACCTAGAGGTTCCTTCTATAACTCGGAGACTGAACTGTTTGTTTACAAGGGCAGAAACCAGAAATATCAGCACAACTTTTTAAGGGAAAAATGGGTATGAGTTGACGAACTGAAAACAATTTCAGAAAACAACCTGGTAATAAGTAGCCCTGTTTTAAAACAACCAAGAAGCAAACTCAAGTACAAAGACCTATGCAGAGCCTAGCAGAGAAACGGTCAGACCTCCTCCATTACAGGTGACACATGTCAGAATTCACACCACTGATTAAAAGGTGCTCTCCCCACTTCTCCCACACACAGGGGATTCATGTGTATGTATGTGGCATTATCTTCACTAGGAGATAACAGTAGAAGGAGATGAAAAGGTTGTGACAAGCATGACTTAAGAGTACAAATAGTGACACACAGAAACACCAAGCAGACTGAATCACAGGGAGTGATAAGGAGAAAGCAATATATAAAAGGTGTATCTATTAACTTGGCAGGTACAATAGAAGACAAAGTTGTGTAAATATTAGGTTACTTGTTGCAAATAAATAGGTACTCATGCATCTGCACATTTCTCATGCCAGGATCTGGAAGCCAAGGGATCATGTAATGAAATGCAGATGTGTTTAGACAAGCATCTCATTAAATTTTAACCAAAACCTAAAGCATATAGCTTCCTAAACAGAGACACAGGTGACCACTGGGGAAAGTGCCTCTGAACATACTAATCAGTGATTACAATTTCATAAAAATGGCTATGTTCAGCTGTTTTTGTTATTCCTTTTAACATACTTTCTAAGTGGAAAAAGTGTTATAACTATCTCGGTTTTTATCTGCATTTCATTCTCCTCTAGAGAAATATATCTTCTGGAACATACAAAAATTGACAGAAAGTTTTTTCCTATTTTTAAATTTTCAAGAAATAGCACAAACAGCCAAAAAAACATGTAACAGATGAAGCTGCAATAAAGCAATGCGGAAAAAAAAGTTCAAGCAATACCACCTTGGCTACTGGCAATAAATGAATATATACATGAAATTAAGATGCTGCCTTTTAGTCTGTCAATGTCTATTTGATTTATAGTTTCTCCTTGTTTAAGTATATAATGAACACCTTTCTAGAATAGTTATAAGATGCATGATAGCTTATAGAATGCAAACCCACTGTATGCCTAAAGGGAAATTGCTATTGTAAATACACCTTTGTGCACAATAAAATTTAAATAAATAAAGAAGCAAGTAAATAAACTAAAATCTGCATCTCCCAGCCCTGAACGGAGATTATTTTCCTTTTCAAGACAATTAGCCTAATCTTTATGCTAAGTAAACACCTCCCTATAAATGTAGAATTCAGATTTTTTTGAGATGCACAAAAAAAATTAATAAACACAGGGAGGTTCAGAATTAAATAAGTTAATCAAAAGATTACTTAATACTTTTAAACCAATTGTTGTTATGGTTGTATGCTAACCTTCAGCCTCACCTGAGTTTTAATCTTCCTCAAAGCAAATTTTGAAGGGCATTCCCCCCACTGTAATCTATACATGGCTTGAGGTAAATACCCAGTTGCTTACAGCATCCCTGAGTCACCAGTATCTGAGGTAACTTACCACCCCCAATGGTTATCTTCACAGCACTTTCAGCTCCTACCTGTCTGAGTGAACCCTGATTTGTATCCATTAGCTGATCCACCCTCTGGGGTCGCGGACGGTGACACCGAGGAGTTTGGCTTAGCAGAGAGGCTAGCAGCAGATGATTGCCTGCTCCTACATTCTGCAAACGAAGCAGCTACAGTACATATTAACAAGGTCTGCCTTACAGCAGCGAAGTTCAGCAACACGGCGGTGAGAGGCGGCAAAATGTTACAAGCACACACACAGCACGTACAACAAACAGTGGCAAATGGCAGCGTTCAATGGACATACAGATCTCACAGTTTAGTAAACTTTGTCTTCTAATTAAGAAAACTTCCCTTGGGAACACTCAGAGCACCAAGCAAATATAGACCAGATGCTGCAAAATGGCAAGAGCCCTCGTTTTGCAGCTTCCAAGAGATTTGGAGATGTCCCAGGAAACACTCAGTGACTTCTGTGGCTCAACCTGTATACAAACAATCATTTGTTGTCCTTTAAAAGGAGAAATTGTGGTGAAACCCAGATTCTTAGTAGGCCTCCACAAAGCTTCAGAGAGATCTGAGTGCTGTGTCTGTCTGGATAAAAACCTGAGTTGGGGGAGGAGAAAGTCACCTTGAAAATCCCACATTAATCCATTTTTAAAGCTGAGATCTAATCAGTTTTGTTTGAAGAGAAGGGGGTGTTTAAAAGCATTTCTCTTCTTCTAATTAGACCTATAATGTAAGTAATGGGTGAAAGGTTACCAGATAAGTGGTAGCAATATGTGGATAGAACCTATCAAAATAATGCCCATGAGGCTGATTCTTGGTTGATTTTCTAAACTATCATGGGTCCTCAGAACACTTGTGATTAGCATATAACCAAAAGCGAAACCAGTATCTACTTCTTCCACATGTGCATTAGTCCTGACTGCATTTACCAGGACACACACCAACCTCAACTACAAAACTAAAATAACATTTCCTTTTTCTGTACTTGGAACTTCACTACCAAGTTAAATATTTGTGTTATTTTTGGGGAAAATGCTGTTGAAAAACCACATCCACTCTAAAGCAGTAGTTAAATATACTTGTAACACAGAAAATAAACTGAAGGCATGATCCCTTTGAACCACTAACTGATACAAACTATAATCACTCATACAGCTTGGTGATAACCATCTCTTTCTGGTGTCATGCTGCTATTCACATGAGGATGTGACTCTTCAGATGTCTGTCCTGTGGAGCTTCTCTCCTTACATTAACCTTTTTGGAACAACAGGGAGGAGATTGAACGCTGTCTTTACTAAGTGAGACAACAGTTGAGAAAGTCAGGAGTCTGCATATAAACCAGCTTAGCAGACAACGAGTAGGTAAACCATTCCCTTCTTGAGTCATTGCATGGTTCTAGCCCCAAATACCTCCAGCCTCCAAAACGGGAGCCCATGACTGCCTTGCCTTGAGGTCACAAATGTAATCTCTTTAGCACATAACAATATTGCACAGGCTCCTTTGGAAGAGGGTAAGCCCAGGTGTAAAACACTGTAAATGGCAGGAGCATGCAAGTCTTTTCTTCCCCAACATCAGCAACATGAACTTTCTTAATCCTATGGCATGCTAGCTGTCCTCAGGCATTAAACAGATTGAATTGCACCTGCTAAGATGAGTATCAGCGGAAAACCAATGTTGCAGACCTGGCTGTGAGTCACCTTGCTTCAGGCATATAAAAGAATCATCTGACTGAATTTCCTTATTTATTCTACCAAGATGACTACACATCTGAAGATGGGCAAATGTAGGGCTCCTACTGAGAGTATGGGGAAATGGAAGAACATTTACAATTGTATAGTTACTATTAAGACTCAAATAAACCTCTTTGGCAAAATCCAGACTTCAGTGAAATCAGTGAGATTTTTTTTCCTTCAAGTGGTTACTTTTGAATGCGTAAATTTTCACAGCGACTTTCAATTTTTCATTCAATATCACACTAATAACATAAAAACCCCTAATTGTCACCTTTATTACCTTTCCAGCAAATAAGGGGTCCCTTTGACAGTACACCTTGGGAGCTTCTTACTAGGTAGTACTTTAAGTGCTTCTGCTTCTTTGGCTGAGTAGTTAATTTCAGGTTGATATGATTGGAAAACTCTGTGAAATACCGAAATCCTCTTTCTCCACAGCCTATACAATTCCCAGAAAATCCTGGAAGAATGAAGCAGAAGATACACATACAGAGTAAATGTCTTGTACTATCTGCTAGGAATAAGGCCATTTCAACCTACCTGCACATCCAGTTTAAAGTGACTGGAGGCCTCCAGTCAGACAGCTTTTTTAGACACCCTGCACAGCACATGTGTGTCAGGAGGAGGCTAAACACAGGCAGATTATAGTCTTCATTTTTTTGAAACTCCTCCATCTTTCTGGGGCATAATAACTTATGCCAGAATCCTACCACCAATTTTCCACTCCACAGAGAGCAGAGAAGATCAACTACTTGGCAGGGGGAGAGCTATGATATCAGGCTAGGAAATTTTCATAAGGAAAAAAAATAAAACAGCCATTTTCTCTACATTAAAAAACCATGGGTCCCAAACTGAATGCATCTTTCTCAAAACAGTGGATAATCTATAGCAGCAACTTCATATGACTGAAAGTAACATCTAATAAATTTTCTCTGAGACTCCTTATACAAAGTGCTTTCCAACTAAGCTGGACATTACATCTTAGAAAAGTCTTAAACACAATCCCTTGGTGTCAAGATTTTCATGGTTAAAATTAGGAGTGCTTCAGAATTGTTTTAAAAACCTACAACCTCTCATGAAAGGAACAGATTTAGCAACAAAGGCAGAAGGCTACTTTTCTGCATGCAATGTTTTCAACATGGTTTCACAGAAGGGGGTCAAATTTTGAGTTGAGGTTTGGAGGATAAGATCCAGACTAAGGACTATAAGCACCGTTGATTTCCAGTGCCATTCACAGCTATGTTAATGGGAGTGTTGCATATAGATGGCACCAGTATAATATTTCATAGAACAAAGCACAAGGCATGTTCTGAAATGGGTCTGCCTTAAAATCTTTGTTGTTTGAATCAACCCTCTACTACCTAATGCTGAACAATTAAACTCTTCTGGCTTATTTGTCATGCCACTCATCTCTAAATTGCTTTCAACTCTTAATGAAGAAATACTCTCTCTGAAACATCAATGATTATTTGTAATAGTACTAGCAGATTAAATTCCCTAGAAGAAATGCTTTTTGTTTGTTTGGGGTTTTTTCCATTAAGTAATCAGTTCAAGATCTGTAACAGAATCAATTTTTCATCTTTGCTACTATCATTAATTTCCACAATGTCAAGCACCTTGGAAAACACTGGTTCCTACATTCACCTGTCAGCCAGATTAATTGTTTTATGAAAAAGATATTCAGTGGTTTTGATAAAACACATTTTCCATAAAACTCTTATTAATTAGGCCATTGTCTTTAGCCTCTACTGGGCCTCATTATCATCTTGGATGAGGATGCCAAGAAGCAGATTTCCTCATCCTCTTTCTCCTGATACTGAATCATCTTTCCCTTCTTTCCCTTCTGCTGCATCTCCACAGTTGTTAGAAACAGTCACCAGGGTCTCACAGAGCTACTGAGTCAGTTCTTTGCTCATAGGTACCAGTTACAAAAGCCTAGAGGTATTTAAATACATAACATCAGCAGTGCCAGAGGTGTGCATCACTAGGCTCATTATCAAATGATACCAGAGAGGATAGATGGATACAAAGCTGGGGCACGGGGAAGCCTTACCAACAAAGAAAGTACTACCACATTTAAGCAGACTAAACTCCATCTGTCTGTCTATCAGTTAGCTCTTACTGATCAACTCTTAGCACTTCCCCTACTTAGCAGGGGAGAAGCTCCTCTGAATCCTGGAGTATACACCAGAGTTCCCCATGACCCCATATTCCCAACCGTAACCTGTGAGGGCACATCACACCACAGCTCCTATCTAAAACAGGCCAGTGGGATTCTGCCTTAGGTCCAAAGATTTACAGTGTGTAGTAGCATCTTTAATGGATTAAGGGAGAAATAACACTAAAGTGATAAACCCAAGGTGTTTTCTATAGTTCTACACAAGTATTGTTGGTCTGTACCAGAATTTGAGCAATGTAGTTAAATCAGAGCATTTATCTATCACTGTAATTTCTTGCCTGTTGAAAGGTCTTTCTGAATATATTCTAGGTTGCACAATGACTATAGGGAGAAATGAGAGAGTAAATTCAAAACAGGCTAAAGGAGCCAAAATACATTAAACCACTTTTACTAGCCTGCTAAAATCTCTACCAGCTGTGACCCAGGCAGGAAATCTAGGTTCACATGTGCCTGACTTCAATTACCAAGAAGCATTCCCGTATTAAAGTTTTAAAGCTCATAAATGTAATCGATTATGACATAATTGGTGGGGTTTTTTTCCCTATGTACTGGATTTTGAAAGACAAATTGCTTTCAGAGCTCCTACTGAGAGCCATGTTCCTGATAGAGGTAAGGGCAGACTTTGTCCCCTAATCCACAGAAAAATAGATAGTTCATCTTCAATACTTGCATGAGCATATTTCTTCTGAAATGAAAATGCTGTAAGCTTCAGTAGAGATAGAGTATATGGATAGTTCACATTTAGAATTCCAGGGCTGCAACTGACTTCTGTTCACACAGCAATCACTGAGATTCAATTGTGGTTAATTGTGGAATCAGGGACTTTTTTAAAATGGGTTTTTAAGGAAGGTTCATCTACAGATTTAATTTAATGATATCAATCCTCTCCTATTTCTAATAGAAGGTTATTAGCTGAAGTGACTTTGGATAATTTTGAACTTTTTTTTTCTGAATTATTATGACACAAAGAAAAAAAAAATCGCTTACCTAAAAGTGCATTTTTTCCATGATCATCTGGCAAAAACCTCTTGTCAACAGCGCAGACTAGAATGTGCTCAGGAAGGTTGGGAGATTTTGCTCCTACTAACAGGAAGCCTGCTGGAATATCAATTTGCTCCATGCACAGAGATACTAACCGTAAATCCTTGCCTGCTTGACAAAAACCTATAAAACAAAGCAAAACAAATCTTTAGAAGATTTAATTTCATTTTCTTCTTTCTATCAGTTAAAAACCCAAATGGGGCTTCACAACTTGATGACCTAACTGGGAATTTTAATATATCCTTTTCAACGGAAATAGAGAAAATTGAGATAGCATCTCATCAGATCCACTAGTTCAGGGTTTCAAAGACAATAGATAGCATATTTTAAAGAGATCCTGAACATGTGCACAGATACTATTTAAGTGTCCAAACACGAGTTTACAGTCTTTTCAAGAGAAACAATTTTGTTCTTCTTGCTTGAAACAGGCTGGCATCAACACATAATACAAATGAATGACAAAAATTGATGAAATACCAGGAAATAAAAGATTAATTCAATGATTTTAGAGATGTACACCATGTCTTCTCTAAGTCTCCAACTGAGTCTCCTGAAGTCTCAGTGGACTGCATGACTTCCAAGTCCCACTCGAATGTACATATGCACACGAAATCGAGATGTAATGCTGGTTCTTGTGCTTCTAGTCAATGAAGGGCTAAAGCCAACAACAGACGTGGGCAAAACTGGGGACCTGTGCGAGCTTCTGCTGTACCACATTCTGCAATGAGCAAGTTGCAGGCTGGAACACGCAAACCCCACAGCCATACATCTGCATGAATCAGTCTTTCAAAATTAAGGAAATCATAATCACAATAATCAATATCAGTGTTAAAAACAAACACATCAAACTAAGTTGAAATTATTGTAGTATCTATTACTACTTCAGTCATCCATATATATTACTCACACTTAATTTAAAATATTCATGTGGTCCTTACTTGTCACAGAAATTTTAAGGATAAAAAAACCCCAATCACTGGAGAAAGACACTATCTAAGCATACGGTTACACAATGTGACTAACCAAGAGCCACCTCAACCATTATTAATATGTATGTCTGCACGTCTCCTGTGCTAAAACATATAGTTTAGAACTTCTGCAAAAATTATGAAAATTAATGTTCTTTGGTTTAATCTCCAAACTGTACCAGGCACAGAGCATGTGCAAAGTGGAATGCACAGAATCAGCTTGCATGAATTTCCTGGCAAGCAGCAGCTTGCTGAAAACAGGGTCCAATACAGGTTCAGTCTTGTGCCTACACCCACAATGTGCTGAACGAGTTCTTGGCTAAATAGTTTCTTCAGTTATTCAATCCACTCAGTTCCAGCAGCAGCTCATTTGAGCTGAAAGCTTTCTTGGATTCTCCCCTCACACAAGACTTTTCCCAGCCAATGAATTAAAATGAAGCACCTAAAGTTTTCATTTGGGAATCAATCAGTAAATTACCAATAAGAAGTTACATATGTTTTAGGGAGAAAGTATTAAACCAGCATATTTAAAGTGAAGTTTATTTTTTTGCTGATTAGATACAATTTGATTTTAGTATGTTGAATTCTTTATAAGGTGAAGTAGAGAAAAGCCAGAACTTAGGGGATTTTACAAAGAGCACCCAACTTTCATGGGAGTTTCCAAGAGATAAGGTTTAACCTTCAGTGGAGTCATAATTAACGATCCAATTAGCGTAGACCTGTGCTTAGCTAAACAACAAATTGACAGGTTAATCCCAAGAAAGAAACCAGAACACCATAGTTGGCAAAACCCACTGCAAGATCATACAGAGTTCATGAGGATGAGGAGCAAGAATGCGACCACCACCTGATGAAGTAACAGGATCTCCCCTCATAATATTCCTCAAAATGGACAGCTCCGCCCCAACTCTGCCTGCTATGAATATTATATTGCAATATTATAATTATGCATGAATATGTATGTAAGAATACTGTAATCCCTCACCAAAATGTATAAATATTGTAGCTTCTCACTGTAGATTTTGAAGCTCTTTGTCCGACGCTAGTCGGGGGCTTCCCAACGTTGTCTTAATAAATACCTTGCTGTTTATGGACTAAAACTTTGTCTCTAAACAGTTTGTTCTGCCTTTTTGGGCATCATATTCTGGCGACTCTGGTGGGACTGTCCTGCTCCATCGGTGCTGAAACCCGAGGGGCTGGGGACACTGTAGGGCGCCCCCACGACCGAGTTTGCTGTCGGACAGTCTCCCTGACCCCTGGTCTCATACACCGGTGGACAAGGACCTCTCGAAGGATCAAAAGGTATTTATAACCGTATTTGAATGAAGGAATAAAGGTGCACTATAAAACTGAATCGAACAGGGCGAGGAGGACGCTCCCAGGTCTGGGGTTAGAGTCCCCTGAGCCTGAGTCCTGAAAGGGGTTAGAGTCCCCGATTTTAAGAGGTTTTTTTTAGGGGTTGGAGTCCCCTCAAGAACATGGATTTGAATCTCACGAAGGCAGAATAGCGTATGAACTTATTACTATATGTGATGCTGCTATGTATGTGGAGTGTGATGCTAATAATTGTGTTGTTTTAGCTGTTTGAACTATATGTGAGGCTACTATGTATGTTGAGTGTAATGCTAATAATTGTGTTGTTTTAGCTATTTGAATTATATGTGAAGTTGGTATGTATGTTGAGTGGGGTGCTAATAATTGTGTTGTTTTAGCCTTTTGAATTACAAGAGAAAAAAAAAAAAAAAAAAAAAAAAAAAAAAAAAAAAAAAAAAAAAAAAAAAAAAAAGAGAAGGAGACTGCTGTTAACTAATTCCTGTAAGCTATTGGATTTCAAGAGTTCTGTATGGGAAAAGGTACTGAAAGGCTGTCTGTAGAAGGGCTTTGTTCCTCTGAGCCTCTGATAAAGATTTGTCCAAATTGTGAATGTTCGCTGTTTATGATTGCTAGATGTAATGTTTGCAGTGGCTTAATTTTTGATGAAGATCGTTTGCCAGGGGTGTCATATATAAGGTGTGACCATTGTTTCTCAGAGCAAGCTCTGCATATGGTTAAGTGCGTGGAATATTTCTGTAAGAGAACTCGAGGCTTAGTCTTTCTCCTAATGCTTTCAGACCTGTTGTAATAATAGAATCAAGCTGCACCAGGGACCATCTGAAAATCCTGCGGTCTACAGCGACATCTTGTGGCCTCCCCTGGTAACATTATTATTTTGATCCAATATTAAGTGATTGACAATCAGAGGGGAGTGCAAGAGTGTGAAAGAGAGTGAATGAGACGCAGTCTGACTGCGAAGCGAGTGAGGAGTTCCGATCTACGTTTCCGCGTCCTTCGCGAGAAGGCCGGCTAGAGACGAACGAAGCGATTGACAATCAGAGGGGAGTGCAAGAGTGTGAAAGAGAGTGAATGAGACGCAGTCTGACTGCGAAGCGAGTGAGGAGTTCCGATCTACGTTTCCGCGTCCTTCGCGAGAAGGCCGGCTAGAGACGAACGAAGCGATTGACAATCTAGTGGTCAGAGGGGAGTGCAAGAGTGTGAAAGAGAGTGAATGAGACGCAGTCTGACTGCGAAGCGAGTGAGGAGTTCCGATCTACGTTTCCGCGTCCTTCGCGAGAAGGCCGGCTAGAGACGAACGAAGCGATTGACAATCTAGTGGGAGTAAATATTGACAATGGGCAGTCAACCGAGTAAGGAAGGTAAAGAAATAAATTTAAAAACCCCCCTTGGGTGTATTCTGAAACACTGGAAAGAGTTTGGAGGGGTCCCGGGTGGAAACATGAGTAAAAAGAAGCTGTTAAAGTATTGTCAAGACTGGTGGCCATTATATACCTTAGACGAGGGAGAAAAGTGGCCCCCTGAGGGGAGCTTGAATTATAATACAATGCTGCAGCTCCTTCTGTTCCTCCGCAGATTGGAAAAGTGGGATGAGGTTATATATTGTGAAATGTTTTTTTCATTGAGAGACAAACCAGAGTGGCAGAGAGATTGTGGGGTAAATATCCCACCCCAAGACCCTTTTGTGTTAGCACTAGAAAAAGATCAGAAGAATTCTAAAGCAAAAAAGCGTTGTTGTGATGCCTGCAGTATTGGAAAACAATGTCTTAAATATAGAAAGAGACAAGATAGTGATAGTGAAAAAGAAAGCCTTATGGACATAACAGACTTGATACAGAGATTTCAAATATTTGAGGCTGCCACAAAAACAAAAACAATCAAAGGTGCTCCTGTGACGCCAGGAACGGTGGAAAAACAGGATAGCGAGGAGGATACTTCGAGCGACACAACACAAGAAAAAAGCAGAATAGAAACCGCCAACGCTGCAGAAACTGGGACATTACCGAAAACCCCAGACACAAGAAGACTGAAAGGCAAAACAGACACTGAAAGTAGCAGTGACAGTGATGAATCAGAAGGTGCCAGCCATTCCTATCAAACCAGGTCGGCGAAGCAAAAAGGCAGCAAAGGGAAAACAGGAAAGAAAGCAGATAGTCGTTTAATTGCTCCCCTTAGACAAGTAATAAATCTCAAAGGAGAACAAGAAAGAATAAAGGTCCCCTTTTCATCAGGGGAGTTGGATAGATGGAAGGAGGCAGTGAAGAGTTTCAGGGAAGAACCAGAAAGTATAGCACAGAGATTTGAATTAATAGCTAGGAACCAAGACATTGACTGGGAGGATACGGACTTGTTATTGAATGCATTTACTCCTACTGAGAAGGAGTTGGTGCTAAATGCGGCTAAGACGCACGCGAGGTCCTTACGGGGAGATTTAAGGGATATTTTCCCTAGAGAAAACCCGAGATGGGACGTGAACCGACCAGAAGACTATGCAATGTTGAAGCAATATCGAGAAATAATTGCCGAGGGTTTAAGGAATGCGATTCCTAAGGCAATAAATTGGGCTGCCCTATATCAAATCAGACAGGATACAGGGGAATCACCTACCGACTACTTAGATAGACTCAGAAAGGCAATGAGACAATATACTCCCTTGGATCCCGCTTCGGAAATAGGCATTGCACAACTGGTCGGGCTGTTTATAGGACAAAGTAATCCAGACATAAGAAGAAAGTTACAAAGATTAGGTCACCCAGACGACAAAAATCTGGAAAAATTGATGACGGAAGCCTGGAGAGTATATAACAATAGAGAAGAAAAGAAACTAGCAGGGAAGCCACCACGTTTGGTAGCTATGACCCAGGGATTCCCTGAAACATATGGCCAGTACCCTGTGGGGACCGGGGGCAGGGTCCCTGGATCTAATACAGGAGGAAGAGGTCGTGGTAACTTCATGCGAGGAAGGGGAGGTGCATACGTATCGCAGAGAATAGGACCAAATCAGTGTTCCCACTGCCTGCAAATAGGTCACTGGAAGCGGGACTGTCCCCTCCTGGCAATAAAAAGTGCTAACTCTGCCACCACTATTGCACATCAAAGCAATCAATGAGGAGGACCGGTGGGTTGTTCCCTAGCGGACCCACTGGTTAAAATAACGCTGGGGGAGGGTAATGAAGAACTAGATTTTTTAGTCGACACTGGAGCAACATTCTCGGTTTTAAATCAAAAATTGGTACCACAAAGTGATGAATCTGTAAGAGTCATAGGTGCAACAGGCCAACCAGAAAAGGCATTTTTCCTAAAACCCTTAAAGTATAAAATTGGGAAACAGATGGGAATACACCAATTCTTGTATTTACCTAATTCTCCTAAGCCTTTATTAGGGAGAGATTTGCTGGAGAACTTGGGAGCGGTCATTAAATTTAGTAAGAGGGAATTGGAATTTTTGGTTAATGAAGACAGATGGATAGCTGCTCTAAGCTTAGCTATGAGCAGCGTTGAGCCAGAGCGAAACAATGAAAATAACAAGCGAATCATGGACGAAGTGTATCCCTTGGCCTGAGCAACGGACACACCTGGGAGGTCGAAACAAGCAACACCAATAAAGGTTGAATTAATACAAGGGGCAAAGCCGGTAAATAAAAAACAATACCCACTAAGGCTGGAAGACAGAGAGGGAGTAACACCCATAATAAAGAAGTTTTTAGAATTAGGATTGTTAATAGAATGTGAGTCTGAATTTAATACACCCATCCTGCCAGTAAAGAAACCAAACGGAACATATAGATTGGTACAGGACTTAAGAGCTGTAAATGAAATTACAAAAACTATACATCCGGTAGTGGCCAATCCATATACCCTTTTAACCAAATTGAAAGATAACTTAATCTGGTTTACAGTGTTGGATTTAAAAGATGCATTCTTTTGCCTTCCCTTAGCGTCAGAAAGTCAGAAGATTTTTGCTTTTGAATGGGAATCCATTGGGGGGAGAAAAACTCAATTAACATGGACGGTGTTGCCCCAGGGTTACAAGAATAGTCCCACAATTTTTGGGAACCAATTGGCTAAAGAGCTAGAGCAATGGGAACGGCCGCCAGGAGATGGCGTTCTTCTACAGTATGTCGATGATCTGATCCTAGGAAATGAGAAAGAAGAAGATTGTGTTCAGTGGACAATTTCGCTTTTAAATTTCTTGGGCTTAAACGGATACCGAGTCTCCCAACAAAAGGCCCAGTTAGTACAAAAACAAGTCGTGTATTTGGGATATGAAATCTCAAAGGGACAGAGATCTCTAGGAACAACAAGGAAAGAAGCTATATGCCAGATGCCTAAGCCCCAAACACCTAGAGACTTACGAGCCTTTTTAGGGATGACAGGATGGTGCCAGTTATGGATATACCAGTACAGGATACTGGCAAAGCCACTATATGACTTACTCAAGGACACCAAAAGGACTGTCGAGTGGACTCCTGAGGCTGAGGCAGCATTCAAAAGATTAAAACAAGAACTTATGAGGGCCCCGGCACTGAGTTTGCCAGATGTGACGAAGCCTTTTTGGTTGTACTCTCATGAACGCCAAGGAATGGCAATGGGGGTGTTGGCCCAACAGCTGAGACCATGTAAAAGAGCTGTGGCATACTTCTCGAAGCAACTAGATGAGGTGAGCAAAGGATGGCCTACATGTCTAAGGGCAGTTGCTGCCGTAATTCTGAACATTGAAGAGGCCAAGAAACTCACATTGGGACAAAAGATGACAGTATTAGTATCTCATACTGTATCGACAGTATTGGAACAGAAGGGTGGCCATTGGCTGTCACCCTCGAGATTCCTGAAGTACCAGGCAATACTAGTTGAATCTGATGACATAGTAATTCAGGTCACTAACGTTGTCAATCCAGCTTCATTTTTAGAAGGAAGGACACCAGAGGAACCACTTGAGCATAACTGCATGGAAACTATTGAAGCAGTGTACTCCAGCCGTCCTAACCTCAAAGAGATACCAATCCCGGAAGCAGAGAACTGGTTCTCAGACGGCAGCAGCTTTGTGAAACAAGGCGTGAGGATGGCTGGGTATGCGATAACCACTACGGAACAGGTGATTAAATCAAATCCTTTACCTGTGGGGACCTCTGCACAAAAGGCAAAGTTGATAGCCCTCACCCGGGCTCTTGAATTGGCAGACGGACTATGTATAAATGTGTGGACGGACTCTAAATATGCCTTCTCCGTAGTGCATGCTCATGGAGCGATTTAGAAGAAACGAGGATTATTAACCACCCAGGGGAAGGTTGTAAAACATGCAGAAGAAATCCTACGACTACTGGAAGCCGTCCAGCTCCCGGACCAAGTGGCCGTAATGCATTGTAAAGGACACCTGAAAAGTAACACCGTCCCAGAAATAGGTAATAGGAAAGCTGACGCAGAAGCCAAGTTAGCTGCAATAAAGGGTCAAGGACTACTAGTAACTGCATTAGTACCTGGAGAGTTGGATACTAACTTCCAACCGGAATATCGAGAAACAAATCATAAGTGGATACAGAGAAATAAGGGCAAGCTACTAGATAGTGGATGGGGCCAAATGGAAACAGGGCAGTTAATATTGCCAGGAAATATAATGTGGCAATTCGTAAAGACAGAACATGAGAAAACTCACTGGGGTTTTGATCCCCTCTATCAGTATCTTAAAAGTAGAATAGCAGGACCTAAACTATATACTACCATAAAACAAGTGACCTCCCGGTGTGAGCGCTGTCTGAAAAACAATCCAAACACTGGAACAAAAGTACACTTGGGAGCAATTAACAAAGGGAAATTCCCAGGGGAAATGTGGCAAATTGATTTCTCCGAACTCCCAAGGAAAGGGGGATATCGATATATGTTAGTTTTAACTGACACATTTTCTGGGTGGCCTGAAGCCTTTCCATGTAAGACATGTAAAGAAAAAGAAGTGATTAAAGTATTACTGAATGAAATTATACCAAGGTTTGGGATACCTAAAAATATTTCATCGGACCGGGGAACGCATTTTTGTGCAAAGATTGTTCAGGCAATCAGCAAGGCACTACAAATCAAGTGGCAATTGCATACACCCTATAGGCCCCAAGCCAGTGGGCAAGTAGAAAAAATGAATCATCTTCTTAAACAACAAATTGCCAAGATATGTCAGGAGACCAACCTGCAATAGTACCAAGCCTTGCCTATTGCCTTGATTCAATTAAGAGTCAAGCCCAGATCAAAAGAAAAGCTGAGCCCGTTTGAAATCCTGTATGGGCGACCCTATGCAATGCAAATTGTGAACAGTGAAGCTATAGATCATATAAGCAACCAGTATGTATATGATTACATTACTGCGATAGAGAAACAGTTTGACAAAAATGCCACTATAGTAATAGGACAACAGCCTAGACAACCCGATAACAAGTTGCACCCCTTTAACTCTGGTGACTGGGTATATGTTCAGAATCTTTTAGGAGAACCCCTACAAGAGAGGTGGGAGGGACCGTTCCAGGTATTGCTGACCACCTTCACGGCAGTCCGAATAAAGGAACGACCTACCTGGATCCACTACTCACGGGTTAAGAGAGCCCCGGAACCTGAACAAGAAAACTCCCCCTCAGAAAATGGATGAACGTAATCTCACTAAAATACAGAGGCAGCGCTGGACAAGAGCCCTGTTACCAATAGTTAAAGAAGTTAAGCCAAACGTAAAAGCATAGGGAGTAATATCCCTGGCTCAAGAATTAGCCCACACGGGAGGAAGGAATTGGTCGAAATCATCACAGATCAGAAAAAGAATATCAAAAGGACCAAGATATTTTTGTAGATGTGAGAAGGATGGGTCCCACTACCGTTGGTACAAAGTGTTGTGTGGTAGGTGTCAGAAAATTTAGTGGGTACATCAAAATTATTACAGACACTACGGTACTTGTATGAGTTGCGACCGTAAATTTAATCAAGATATCACAGACCGCTATAGAGATCTGTTAGAACAACATTGGTCACCACAAGATGTAGAAAATCTACACATAATATCAACATTAGTAGTAGAAAACAGGGATCATTGGTATTTAATGAATCTGGAACATTGGACTAGGAACGCAGTGCGGAGAATCCTTTGTGAGGATAAAACCTGAGCAATAGCTGAGTATTGTGGGGCAGGAATCAGGGCTCACTATTTGCAAAATTATGACGAAGAATCCTGGGAAAGAATAACGGGAATGTCTGTTTCAGGAGTAACTGTTTCTGCCCCCTCAACTCCCTGTAGCCTGGACCAAGAATTTCAAGAAATGACTCTCCACTAAAGGAAGAAAGATCCCTAACGACAATCATTGACAATGGATTTAACCATGCTCCTCATAATGATTTCGGGACACTGGATAAGTATAATTTTATCGTTTGAGTTGCAATAGCCTTGGTCTACTGCACGAATGAGGAAGGCGCTTATGTGGTCCGAAGCGGAGGATCCACAGTCTAGCCCAGAAGTCGACCAGTATTTAGTTATCTATGTCTTGCACAACAACCAACCATATATGCCATATGATTGGCAATACACAGAGAGTCAAGGAAAACTAACGAGTATAACTGGGAAAAGAGGAGAAGAGATTCAGATAGGATGTAAACCTGCCAATTTAGTGAGTCAGGATAAGGGACAGGTTAGACTAACCATAACCCCGAAGAAAGGCTCAATCCTTACATTCAGTAAAGAAATACAACATCCAGTATGAGTAAAAAGAAAAGGATCAGTTAGCTGCTTATGGGACACAGTAGGAAGCAGTGAAGAAAAGAAATGTGAACTAAAAATGATTTTAACTCAGTTTGTCACAGTAACTTGTATATGGTTAAATAGAGATCGAGCGGTATCGGACCAGTTTATGATCCATGTCGCAGAAGACACCCCTATTACTACTAAAACCCCCACAACTTCAGTACTTCTCAGCCCAATTTGTAGAAGAATACATAATCTGACTTTTATTGGTCCACAGGTAATAAGCCACTCAAATAGGCAAAAATTGTTATTAGATCCCGCATACTCACTAAAAAGAATTAAAGTTAATGTCCAGGTAGATGTTTCGCAATTACGAGGGGAATGCCAGCCCTTTATTCAGCAGAGCCTCACAGGCTGGAATGCATGGCTGGCAGCTAGATCCTATCCCCAGCGAGTCCGTAGAGATGTAACTGGATAGTTAGGGACGGGATTAGGAGTATTGAACACGATCGACCAAGAAGTATTAGTAAATAAGTTAAGCTCAGTTACTTCAAATCTGAAGAGACTTAGGGTCCCCATAAGCTCATCTATGTTGGCCCTGGCCGAAACACAATCGGTAGCAGTCAAACTGCTAACCCTATTAGCTAACCACACGGCTGAAGATTTCCTTAAGATTGCAGAATATGCTGGGGATGTTAGCAGGACGGTTGCACTCGCTCTCCAATGCATCCAAACACAGCAGTGGGTACAGTCTGTAACAGCTAGAATTATAAGGGAAGAAGTCTCAAGAATTTTGCCTCAAGAAATAAGAGAACTAATAGCTAAAAACAATTCCACTACCCAGTTTGAAAGGGATCATCAAGCCTGGTGGCACCTGATAAATTTTACCTACAATCCCCAACATGAACAAATCGAGGCATATGTACTCACGATCAGTGCCGCCAGGGAACGAACTGTTTTTCCTGTCCTAACTCTGGGGACAATGCACCAAAACGTTTTAGTTCGACCAATTGATCATAACGTCTGGGCCAGTTTTGATTACATTAAGGGGAAATGGATAACAGTCAGCTTAGAAACGTGCATCTCCAAAAGACACTTAAGTTATGTCTGTGAAAATACTATTGTAAAAAGAGAAGACCTGTGCTTAGACACTGAAAATAGCGTATGTACCTTTGAAATGTTACCCCACAATCAAACCAAATCGCAGGTATACTATATCGGCAATAGATGTGCATGCCTTAAGACTCTCTGTACTGAACTCACAATTGACCATTGCCATGAAACAACTAATAGTACTAACTTTTGTGTATGTAATTTTACTCGCATTATAAGTTGTGATTTTGACTACACTGCTCCAATAACTACTAAACAGCTAATAGAAGTAAATTATAGCCTGTATCATAATATACCACACCTGCAAATAAGTATAGATACTGAACTTCTCAAAAAAATGCTTAGACACCCAGACATAGAAAGATTAATGCGAGAAGTAAACAGAAGTACACAACGCACCTTATGGCAAGTAGAACACGATACAGCAAAGATAAAAACTATCCTGACAAAAGTAGAGCGAAAAGGAGAACAGCATTGGTGGGATATCCTAACAGGACGTTCCCCTACTGCAACACAGGTATTCAATTCTCTAGTGCATCCAATAATAGCTATAGCCGTAAGTACCGTCCTGCTAACACTCCTGAATGTGTACTTGTGGTACAAGATTAGCACCATAATTAAGAGAACCCAAACTTTATAAATTATGGTAAAAACAGCACAAAATTCTTTTGAGCTTGGCGGAAGAATCCGCAAGCCATAAGAAAAGGGGGGGAATGAAGTAGAGAAAAGCCAGAACTTAGGGGATTTTACAAAGAGCACCCAACTTTCATGGGAGTTTCCAAGAGATAAGGTTTAACCTTCAGTGGAGTCATAATTAACGATCCAATTAGCGTAGACCTGTGCTTAGCTAAACAACAAATTGACAGGTTAATCCCAAGAAAGAAACCAGAACACCATAGTTGGCAAAACCCACTGCAAGATCATACAGAGTTCATGAGGATGAGGAGCAAGAATGCGACCACCACCTGATGAAGTAACAGGATCTCCCCTCATAATATTCCTCAAAATGGACAGCTCCGCCCCAACTCCGCCTGCTATGAATATTATATTGCAATATTATAATTATGCATGAATATGTATGTAAGAATACTGTAATCCCTCACCAAAATGTATAAATATTGTAGCTTCTCACTGTAGATTTTGAAGCTCTTTGTCCGACGCTAGTCGGGGGCTTCCCAACGTTGTCTTAATAAATACCTTGCTGTTTATGGACTAAAACTTTGTCTCTAAACAGTTTGTTCTGCCTTTTTGGGCATCAAAGGCATGTTCTTTAAAAAACATGTTGATCCTAATAAAATACCAGGCTAAGTATTATCTAGACTTTAACATAATTTAGAAAGAAACAGTTACAGATAAACCTACGGAAAAAAACCACCTCCTTTACATTCAAAATTAATTTGCTTATTCAAATATTTATGCTGTTGGGAGATTATGTCCAGAATTTTCAAAACTGACTTTAAATTTTTTAGGCATTCAATGAAATCTGAGTAGTTGACATGCTTAGAAAATACCACTCTACATCTAGATTTAAAATAGAAAAATTACCCATTGCTGACAATGTGGGCAAACAGGAAATCTGTAGATAAGGATTATGAAACAGCAAGTGCAATAAGATTTCAAGACAGATTGAAAACTGCTTTTACACAATTAGTTTCCAGCTCTGTCTCTACCTAAAAATGTTCAGAAAATGCCCAGAAGCACAAATA
This sequence comes from Pithys albifrons albifrons, assembly GCF_047495875.1. NCBI lineage: Eukaryota > Metazoa > Chordata > Aves > Passeriformes > Thamnophilidae > Pithys > Pithys albifrons. The sequence continues at coordinate 77,703,623 of NC_092461.1, forward strand.
GTGACCAATAAGAGGCTTTTGAATGCATTGTTAGCAATAGCAATACTAGGATACCAAAGAAAGTAGGATTTTGGTTGTCGGTGCTATTATGTATCAATACAGACTTGCTTTCAAGAGGAGCACACAATGCTGAGAAGGCTGAATATCATATGAGAAGTTCAGAACCTCTTGGGGTGCTTGAGGGTTTTGAGGTCCCTGTGAAGTGAAGCAATGCTCCATAACATCCAAGACAGAAGCAAAGACTGTTATTATCCAGCCTAAAAGCAAAACAACTTCAGCTATACTTAAGCAGCTGCACATCACCATTCTGCATTGAGTTGTCAAGGGAGAAACTACAGGACACCCTAAAAAACCCATCACAACATCTTAACAAGTTTACAAGCATTACTCAGTAACATCTTAGCAGTACCCATTGAAACAAACTGATGTATCTCTGTCTGCTATCATGGAAACAGCAGCCTCTTACCTGAGAGATCTGAATATCCCACCATTTAGGATATGTAGGACTGCACTGTAGAAATGCTGCATCCTACCTAATCTGCAAACAGTAGCAGATTTACTCTCTGTATTGTCTTTTACTTTACCCAAAGTGCTCTTTAGACACTGCATGCTCCCCTTCCTCCTTGTACAATCTCCTCTGGCATCCTCCTCTGCTTTAGCTGGCGACATCTCTGGATCACAGAGGTATGCATGTGTAGACTGGCTGGCCAGCACATGCCTCTGTAATGTTCAGGCTGTGTGAGAGCTATAATTATTTGTCTGCCCCAGGGAATTTAAATCTGGGGACACCAGTGTCATACAACCAGCTCCCAAACTTCACAAATCTTGCTGAAATTTGTTCCTTTTAGGATCTCTACCTCTCTGCCAGCAGAGAGGTAAAGCAGCTACCAGCTCAGAGCTCACGGGTGGCTGCCGAAACCTGGTTTTCTGAGGGAGTGTGACAAGAAACAGGGCTGATACTAAACTGTTTCTTCTGACTCCTCTTCTGTAGAGGGAAAGGGATCCTGATGGGTGAGCAGGGAGAGGCAGCACAGACAGACCCTCAGAGCCTCCATGAGCTCTTCTCTTGTTTAGTCAACAGCTGCCACAAGAGAAGCAGCGGGGCTGCAGAGCTTGGCCAGGTACAGCTGGGGCTTACTTCCATCAGCAGATACAGAGACAATGCAAATCTGCTTCTGTGCAGTAAAAGTCTTGAATTTTCGTTCAAAGACATGCAGATGGTATGGTTCAAGAGCCCTTCATTATCCTTCTTTACCTTGGCTTTTAGGGATGAAAAGCACTCTTTTAAGTTTCTCCTGCTTTTTGAAACTGAATAAGGAAATTCCACCCAAAACACATTGATTTGGAAGCAAGTGACTGTGGGGAGAGAAAGGGGGGATTAACCCCTCTCTGTTACATTGTCTTTTTCTATCTAGCAAGCAACACTGAGACATAAAGTCTCAGTACCAGCAGAACTTGTACTGTCCGTGGTTAACACTTCGAACATGCAAGATCCATTTACATTTCATAACTATTCATTTATAATTCTGCTGGCACCTAAATTTCTATGTCAAACAGCATTAACACATACGACATACCCTTAAGAAGAAAGACTGGCACTTTAGTGTTGCATTTACTTGTGTAGCTTTTCTGGACATCTAAGTACAAAGAGGAGAAAACCTATGAGCAACTAAACCAGACCAACTTCTCCTGATGAGATTTATTTATCAACATGCAATTATAAAAAGCAAAAGCCTAAAGCTGAGCTGCTCCAATAAAACAAAAGTAAAATCATCATCTCACAAGATCGCAGCTTGTTTCAAATAAAGAGCAGGGACTTATGTTCTGATTAATGGTTGTCAAATACCAAGAGCAGTCACCAAAAAGACCCAAGATTAATAGCTTTTACAGACATCATCTTCATTTCTTTGAAGGAAAATTCACAAGCTTTTGCTTTTGAGAGGCACATTTGCATTCTCTGACTTCACTTCATTTTAAGTAATCCAGTCCCATCTTCCTGAAGATTAAACTGTATCTCCACATCTGTCAACACCCAGAAGTGCTGGAATCTTCCTAAAAACGGAATCTGTATATAAACTCTCTTTACCCACCATAACAAGAAGAGCTTTCCATGTGGGATACCAGACCCTTGTTGCACTGTAATAAATGGGGTATTTACATGAGGAATTAGCTTCCAAGAATTACATATGAATTACAGGTCATTGTCACTCGCTATTGTAACCTCACAGTAACTGATCAGGTGTTAAGTACCTGCTTACCTAATTGCTTCTGAAACTACCTTTCTTTAAGCATCAGGTAAATTAAGGATTTACTAACAAAAGAAAGGTGATACTATTTTGTTTCCCACAGCTTGCATAAAATGTTGTTCCACAAATTAGAAGCAGCCTATTTTAAAGCTGCAACAAGCAAGTGGTTCAGAACAGCTTCTTCTATTATTTTATTGCTATTTGAGGTACCTGTATGAAAACATAGAATTGTTTTCCTTGCAACCCTATTTTTATGGCAGGTTTAAGTTCGTTACAAAAGTTTGTATGGAGTACGGAAAAAAAAGTCCCTGGAAATAAGTAATTCTTTTATTGACTAACAGTAAGGCACGTGGCAAATGCAGTTTCTCTTTCCAATGGGCCAAAGTGAGAGTTAAGGGATCTAATATTACCACCAGTTGAGAAGGAACATCCAACAAACTGTCCCTTGTGAGCTGCTTATTTTTTTAATCCATAAACAAAGACATGAAGATTTCCTTTCTGCATCCATGTGACTGATAAAGCCATCTGAATAAAAGAACAGGTGAACTCAAGAAAAGCAAGCAGCAAAAATACCTTAAACAGGAAAAGATTTCACCCCTCGTGAGCTAAAGGGTGAGAGACAGGTAAGCAGAGTTATCAACAGTTATGAACTGCAGGTTCTAGTAACAGTATTTTGCTCTTGGATAAGCAATTAAATACAACACGTAGTTTAAAGTATTCAAGCACAGTGAGTTCAATTAGTCTATCAGTATTCTTTAACATTTTCATAATAACATTTATCTTTCCAATTAAATAACTGAGATAAGGGATGTAAACCATGGCAGTGATCCCGTCTTACATCTCTGGAAGGGCTTACTCATGAGATGAAAGATGAGCTACCAGATTAATACCTTGTTGAGATACAGTCTGCAGTGTGAATGTTTGGGAACCTGAGTGTTTTAAATACTTATGCAAAACTGTCCTAACAGATCACTAGCAGTATCTGGAAAAAATGTCTTTTCCTTTCCTTTTCCAGATATAAAAACACTGCTTTCTTAAACGAGCTCCTTGAGAACACTGAAGAGCAAGGCAGATTTTGTAAATTCAGAATGATAATCTTAACAATGAGTAAAGAACAATCCCGAAATTCTGCAGATTTAACACAGGAAACTTTCTTCTAGAGTGCTTTGATCACAAAAGACTATTAGATAAAAATCAAAATACAGAACTTCCCTAGGTCAAATTTTTCCAGATCATGCTAAAAAGCTCAGTATTACATATACATATAGATGAACACCTATTATGTAATCGGGAATGATACTGTGCTGTGCAATATGCAGCCACGGCAGAGAGGTCTGCACTGCAGTGAGAGCTTGAGAGCTCAGCATATCCTTACAATGCTTCACCAGAAAGTGCAGCCATATGAAGCAATCCTGAGCAGAGGCAGCAAAGGTACTGCTCCTGCTCTCCACAGGAAATTTTGTAGACTTTATTGATACCTATCCTCAATTGAGAACATCTTCCTAGGAATACATTGTTTTGTACTTCTTGCTTCTCTCCTCCAACCAATTTACAAGCCTTCAAAGAACAGAAAACAAAGAATAACAAATTCTCCCAGCACTATTCCCCAACTTCACACAAGAGCCAGCCTTTCTGTCCTTTGTGCTACAGGGAACTGGCAGTACACTGTTATGGAGGGGAAACACGCTCGTGTAAGCTGCATTCGGAAGTGGAAAAGGCAAAAAAGACAACATGTGCCACTAACTAATCCCTTCCCCCAAATGTCAAAGAATTACCAGTGATGAGTACCTACTTCTATCACTGTATGTAACCACACACTTCAGCAGGGTGCAGAACCATTTTACAAATTACAACTTTTGATGCACTCTGCACAAGGAATTCCATGTTTCAGCGGTATATTGAATAAAATGTCAAGAAAGGTTTTCAGACCTGGTGGGAACAATTGCTTGTTTCCAAGTGTCTGAAAGGGGCAGAGGGGTGTTTTTATGAGAATCACACCTAACAAATAAAAATAAATCTTTCTACAAGAAAATTAAATCTTCAGAATAGAACAATTATAGGATAAGATGAACCAATTACATCAGTTTTACTTTGTTCAAGTAGGTGTATGCATAATGATCTGACCTTTCTTTAAAACCAAACAAATACAGTGCTGCCAACAATTTTGTTCATCTTGAGCAACAATCGGGACACCTCAGGGTAAGCAAGCAATGGCCAGCAGGCACATGGGGAAGACAAAACAGATAAGCTTCTACTTGATCAATCCTCTTATCACCTTGGCAGCAGAAAGTACACCAAGACTCTTCTCCATTTTCTTTCTCCAAACTCTTCCTTCTGCCCATGGAAGTAACTAAATTTATCTTTGCCAATGTTTCTGAGAATAATTTAGGCACAGATTGAGAACAACCCATGTTGATGCCAACTTACGCAACTTCTTTGAGGACAGTGAAACCAACAATCACCACAGACAATAAGGGGCTTTCAGAAACTAACAAAGTGCCACAGCCAGTCTTAGACACTGCTTTCAAATAATACATTACACTTTATGTCCTGAAACAAGTTCTCCTAATCCATATTTTGTCAGATTTAAGGCTTTGACTATAAACTGTATTTTCAGACCTTTTGGCTCAAGAGTTTCTAATTGTAGAGAGTGCACATTATAATTAGAATTACTTTTAAAGATCATACAGTAAAAAAAGGATACCAACCATCAGTAGTGCAAGACCCTTCTGGGGCAGGTTTTTGCGAGTATGGGATTGGTGGACTACTCGAATCTGACATGTCTTCATCTTCTTCTTCATCTTCCATTTCATTAACAGTTTGGTTGGTAGAAAAGTCCAGGTTCCCATTTTGTGAATAGCGATGTACTAACTCTTTATCCAACTCTTCTACCTTTGGCTTCACATCTGAAGAAGAAAAATAGAAAAATAAAAATTAATAAAAGCTAGAAAAAATAAAAACAATTAAAAAAATTAAACTTATCAACAGTACTTGTATCTATCTCCTTTTAAAAGAATCAGCATGCCACTTTTTCTCCTTAAGGATGCCCATGATTCTGATTTTGTGTCACACAATGAACTTTTGTGCAGTTTCGGTTTTTGGTGTTTTGTTTTGTTTTTAGCAAAATGCATCCCACCCTTTTGACACATAGAAAAGCAACTGAAATGGGCCATACTTTCATGGTTACCTTCCGGCAAGAAAGGAGGCTGGTCAGGATCCAGGTACAGCTGTGAGAAGATTGGCCGTGGGACAACACTGCTGCATCTCAGAGAAGCTTCTATGGAGTTATGAAGAGCTTCTTCGAAACGGGCAGATTTTAGTTGCCCTGCGTACGAATTCCCCATGGTCTAAAAAGACAAAGGAAACAGCTGATAAGGGGATGGGAAAGTGCATACACTGACAATTTACAAATGAAGAGTGAGATCTTACTATTGTCCATCATGACAGTGATATAAAGTTGGCAACAAACATGGTATGAAAACAACACCTCTAATTAGTACTACATGTCCATATTTCTCTCTTAATCTCTCCTCTTCCAATAATCTTTCAGCACATTTCCAACACACTGCTCTGTGCCTTCTGCATACATGGCCTCTCAACAGCCTCAAGAACCTGACTGGTATAAAAATTGATAGAGGGTAGATAAAATCATTATTACTGGGGTTTTTTTGAGGATATTCAGAGTAGGATACACAGGGGCACATGACACCAAAAACATTTAAAAATCAAGTTGGGCTTCATCACTTGTCAAACTGTGTTTACATGATTTTACTTGTCAGTATGCCATCATTTGGAGAGAAGCAATACACGAAGACTTCCAATAACTTGAATTTTTGCTCTTGAAAGTAATTAATTAACTGAAATTATGTGGAAGGTCAGTCTCTGTCTTTTCAGAGTCTTCACCTCTTGTCTTCAGTGTAACACTATGATTTACACGTACTCTGATCCATCAGAGAACCTAATCATACTCTTACAACAAAAGATGTAAGTAAAAAACATAACTTCTAAACCATATGCAACAAGTACTGTGAAATGTCTTCCTTTTAAACTTTAACACTGGTATAGTGATAGCAATCTCTTAAATATCTGCTTTAATGATTAATATTTCCATTTACATTGATAATGAATTTATGAACTTCATGAAATATTCAAACACAAACAGACCTGCAGATCATTTCTTCTCATTGGATGACATTACACAGCCCATTGACTGCTATATTTGTGCACCCAGAACTAGGATGCAGACTCACAAATGTAAATATTTAGTAACAGGATGGCCATGGAAGGTTCTAAAATGAGCTAAGAGAGACTCACTGCAATCTGAAATTTTCCACTGTACTAGATCATTATACCATGTAACATCTGTTACAAAGAAACAGCAATCTAACATTTTCCAATATTCTGTAGACTGCACTTTCAGAGAAATTTATTTCCACAGAGAAAAGTTCTCCCCAGTTAAATCAATAGACAGAAAAGTACAAAGCCTTATAACATTATCTTTGTATTTCCCTTCACCAGATGTCACGCAGCCCTATGACCAGGGAGAGACCTTGGCCAAGAAGATAAGTTGGCATTTTGAAAACCTACACTTCCACTTCTTCTTTATCATTCAGTTGCTCAAGGTTCTCAGGGCCACGTGTAAAAGGGCAATAATTATTACAGCCACTTCCAGCAGCATTTGAAGTCTGCTGGTGTAGACAAATATGTAAGGGCTAAATATTGCTATAATACTGGACATACAGACACAAAAGGCATCTAACGACTCACCTCTAACTAGGGAAGAAAAGCTCAGTTCCCTGTTCAGTCAGAGACTTTATGCAACATTGAGAAAATACTTGCTCATTGTTGACTTATACTGGCCTTTAAGAAATTTTCAGGCAATGCATTTCCCTAACCCTACCAGAAACAATAAAAGACAAGCACAATTTCTTCACATGACACATTCGGCTATTTCAGCAGTAAAGTACTTAAGACAAGTAGATTCTCTTTTTTCTTCTATAAGTTTTCATTAAATTTGGGAGTCCGTGCAAACACACAACTGCAAAGTGAGTTAGGGAAAAGTTATGCTGAAGCAGTATTAAGGTTGCAGTACACTAAAGCCTTTCAGAAGCCTTCAAACAAATTGACAAAAATCAGCTAAGTGACTGAAATCCAGATTTTACTGAAATCAGTGATGATACTTTCATAAATGTCAGTGAAAACATGACAAACTATTATATCAATAGATTTCATGCCAAGAAATTTCATTTCTGTGCCATTTATGTCAGTTATGATGTGCTCAAGCTAAGATTTCAGGAATGTATTCAAATGAAACCAGTTTAGATAAAAGACCATAATAAAAAATTATCTTTAAGAAACAGAATTCCCACAGCACATCATCTGCCTGCAGTCTCTTTATCCTCCATATTTTCTACAACTTACATGTTGTTTAGAACCTATGCCAACCATTTTCATTTTGATGGGAAACTTTTATTAAAACATATGATGCACATAGCACAAAAAAGCCTTCCCGGCATCTATACAAGACTTGCCTGTGGGTAGTTACTGTCACAGATTTACCTGAGAAAGCTGGTTAATAACACCAGAGGATATTTCTAGCTTGCCAAGAGAAAACAAGATTGTAGGTGGAAATGCCAAGAAAAGGCAAGCTCAGGAACCACAATTTGTGTGAGCACTTGTCCCTGCAGCATGGAAGTGGAGCAGGGGGAAGGCTTGTTGGGGAAATGCTTGTGCAAGACGGGGCAAGCAGAGTCACCGGGGGCAGAGCGGCGCAGGGTCCTGTTTGCCTGCGGCAGAGGAAGCAGGGAAGCCCTGGAGAACAGCATGGGGCAGCTGATTTCCTAACACCGCCGGAGGCCATTAGGGCAGCTGGGCCCCGTTTGGAGTTCAAGGGAGGTGGGGGGGTGGAGAGCAGGGGGCTCTCCTGCAGGGGAGAGGAGCTGGCAAGACCCTCCAACAGTGAGCTACTGCCTCGTTCAGGTTGTGTCATCTCGATCCAGACTCTGAAAAGGTAGTAACTAATGCCTTATTGTTTCTTCTGCCCCTAAATGCCTGGTGCAATTGAGAAGTGCTCCAGGTCTCTCCTCCCAGTGCAGCTGGGAGGCAGCTCCAAGCAGGCACAGCTCAGCAGTGGCAGAGGAGGCAGCAGAGCAGAACGTGCTTTAAACGTGCCGTGTGCGCTGGGGGGGCTGGAGGAGGCAGCAGAGTCCGGGGGGAAAATAAACTGCTGCAGTTTGAAGAGAGGGGAAGAAAAAGAGGAAAAGTCCATTTCTGTTATTAAGCCAGGTATCTGCTATATCTACATTTAAATGTGACCAAAACCAATTACTTAACTAAATTAATGCTCATTGTTAAAAAAGTTATCCAAATAATATGTCTATCCAACATTCCTATATGAGGTCATTTGGTAAAAATAAACCAACCCTGTTGCTTTCTGGCGTGAAATTAAGGAAAGTTTTTCTTAAAATTCTGCACATCTGATGCTTGGAAGAATGTGAGACATTCCATGGTTGAGTGCAGTAGAGACGATCTGGCACAGTGTCTGAGAGAAAACGGAGCTGGACTTGACTCAGCAACTCCTCCCTGGTCTCACACGCGTGTTTTTATGCTGTCAGCACTGATACATCGGTGCTCACCTTCATGTTCACTGCCCTGTACCCAGCAGTATTGCACCCAGCTATGCCAGAGCCTGCCTTCATGCACTGACAGTTTTCTAAAGGGCAGGAGGTTTGATGTGAGGTTAAATAATTTTTTCCATATATATGTGTGCACTAATTGCAAATGGCTCAGCACAGAGCTGGTTAGATTCCCAGCAGTGAGCAATCTGCACATCTGTAATACAGTATTCTAATCCTCACTTTTCTTCACCTGCACCACCAGATGGATACCAGTGTAATTCTTGAGTTGCTTACTTCTCTTAGCAACATTTGAGGCCTGTATTGGATTGAACTCTACAGAACATTAATATATGCAAAGTATATATGTATTTAGCTGCTATAACTTCTCCTCCCCCCCAACACTAACAAGGAAGGAGGTCTGGTTTGGCAAAAGCCACTTTCAGGCTTTACCTCTACCTCACCAAATTTGCCACCCTACACAAATAATTTTTATTTTATTTCCTTAAAACTTACTGTGGAGATTGAAAGACATTATTAAAATTTAATAATTTCAAATTTAAATTACAACAAAACAAGAAATAATAGGTGAATTTCCTAAAATTTAGATAACCTGCACCTCCAGGCTCTATCACACTCAGGATACTTCTCTGCAAAGATTCAGACCCTAAGCCATCCTGATTACTACACAACACATATCCACTGCTGCTAGACTTCTTCAAAGCAAATTTCCTAAGCCCACCTCAAATCGTCTTTGCAGTGGCCCATCACTGAACTGGAGGATTAATCAACTGTGAGATTTGCTGGAGTAAGAGCTGCCTTACAACAAAGCTGGAAGGCAGCCCTTGCATCTCAATCTTTCTCCTAACAAGGACCCATGAACAGGGAAATCATAAAATTCTTCTAACCTGACCACAAGTAAAGAAGTATCTATACTATAGCTTTTAATAAAAATAGTATGGGTCTTCACTATGGAAAGCAAAACTTCAGTTACTGAGAGCTTCCATCAGAAGACAGAATTGAAAGTAGTAAAAGCAAAAATTCAAAGAGGATTGATTTTAACACTGCACTTAACTGCATGGTGAAGGACTCAGGGAAATTCTGATCACTGTATCAAACCCAGAAGCTGAACTTACAAGAAACTGTTGTCAATTCAAGTAAATAGTCTAGTTCCATGTGGTCATCCAGGTTTCAGAAGATCTATGCAAAAACATGACACAGGATGTTCAAGAAGAACCAGAGCCCAGGTCTAGCAGACTTGTAGTGTGGAAGTACTGTAAACCACCCACTTTTAGTTAGGGAAATAGGTGACTATGGTCCTTTACATGCAAAAAAAAAGAGGCAACCTCTGAAAAGTAGATTGTTACTCAATAACTCCTGGGAGCCAGAACTACACATTGAGTTGAAGGCTCTGCTAGTAAAAATATAATCAGATAATTCAGTACACCAGATACCACATATTTGGCCTCCAGGTGGGTCACGACCCCAGAGACTTTAAAGGAGAGGAACTGAACTGGAGGATGAAGGAGGGGGTGACTGTTGTTGTTATGGCTTAAAGCAATTTCACAATTACCTGATAGTGAATGATGAATCTGATGCAAACACCCTCCATTAAGTCAGCTCTATCAAGTCCTTACTTTGTGTTTAACCTAGTAATGTAATTGTGTTCTCCAAAACACAATCTGGCTTCTGATCTGGCCTAACCCCACAGGAAAGTTTCTCTTCAAAGGAAAAGAAAGCAAGTTCCTTCACAAAGGCACTGCCAGGCCCAGCACAGTTTCTGTATCTCAAAGGGTTATCTCAGGCAAAGAGACCAGGCATCTCTTTAAGCTGTAGAATTGTTTGGGAACTGATTGTTTCAGGTACAACTAGCATTTTTTATTTACACCACTCTTGTTCAGTTTCTGGTAGTATTATTTTTTCTCATTAGAGCATCACTAGGATGTGTCATGAACATGCATACAGCAGAAAGGATGTCAGTTAATAATGACAATAACAAATGTATATGCTAAGTGCAAGCACAAAGTCAAAAGTCCATGCACAACATTAGCTGTAGCATTCAGTGGAGAAAGACATGTGTGAGTCAATACAAGACTGCAATGAGGAGGAGTCTTGTTAACAGATCCATTATCTCATAACCTTTGAAAGATCCCCTTCTCCACACCACCCCTACCCCCCCAGCCCCCCCCCGCTCACCCCGGCCGCAGTCCTTTCAAGATCCTGAGATTCTCACCCTGTTTTTGTATTGGTAATGGATATTCAAACTCAACTGTAAAAAAGTTTGTAATCTTAAGCTGTAAGTGAAAGATAACTCATTCACAATGTCTTTCAAGAAAAATTATTTGTTTGCATTGACTTGCAGTGCAGTTTCCTTTCATTTTTATTTTTCATTTTATTTTGACAAAAATATTGTTAGCATCCAATGCCATTTAGAATCTCCTCTTTCAGTCTGATGTTGCCACTACCGCATCAGAGGAATGGGAAAGACCAAGAACACCTGATTTCCTGAGAAGGTTCTTCCTTTTACTGCTCCATGAATAGTATCTGTACTTAGAGTATTGCATTTTATTACCTGGGATTTGGACAATTCCTTGGACAGGGACAGACAAATGCATACAAACAGAGCTACATGCAGAATGCTGGAACAGGGCAGCTGTTTCCCCGCAATATGAAACAGAAAGCAAATCAAAAGTGGTGTTAGTATGGAGACTGCTATGCCCTTACTGTTCCATCCCTTCCACACCAAGACTATTCCCACAGTTCTCAGGCACAGCTCACAAAACAATAAACACAGCAGAGGTAAAATTAACACCTGAATGCAGGATGGTGTAACTAAGATGAACTTATATGCATGAAGCTATCAACTTCAAATCACCCCCAAATAGTGCAAAAATTAAGTCTGGATTGCATTTTTTAAAATTCAGCGATCTAGGAGTTTTCAGCTTCAAAGAATAAACAGCAGTGATATAACACTGAGGCAAAAAAAGGAAAACTACCAAGAAATAGAAACTGAAATGCAATCTCATTTTTTTCACCTAGAATTTGAAATGTTTCTTGAATTCTTTTTAACAGTGTTACTTACTGAGCTGTACACATAAAGAGGAGTTCACAACAGCAATCAGAATATATTGAGAGGTGCAATGAAACAAAAGTCACTGCAAGTTAAGCTCAAGTTTTACAAAATGACAGCTCAATAGTTTTAAGTTCAGAACTTGTGTTTATTGCCGAACACAGTGCATATTCCTTCATCTTTCAAATGTTCTGATAATACGCTGCCAGAATCTTTAGCTGTAATCTCCTTTTAAGCTTGAAAACAATACTTTGGAGTTAGGCCTGTATAGTTCGAACCAAACTACATAAACCCAGCCAGTTAATCTTATCCCCAAAATGCAGCTCAAAGTAGTTTTTCAAGATTGCTGCATACAAGACTCTCTGACAGAACTGTAAAGACCTTACACTGGCTTTACTTTTTTCCCAGGTTATGGCTCTCACTCAGAAAAAACCTGCTGCATTCCAGGTATGTAGAACTGGTACAATCAGTTCACTGGGGATGCTCAACACATTCCTCTAGTGACGACTGAGATGATAAACATGTGCCAAACTTCCTTTGACACCATTTCCTCAGAAAACAGATGCACCAAGCAGGTGAAAGAAAACATGTGACCTCAGTACGTCATGTATGCAAACTCACCTACAGTGACTACACCATATGCAAAAATTGTGGAGAACTAATTTCTGTGAATAAATGATGCCATGTTAGAAGCATTTAAAGCAATATATACCTGCCTGGATATGTCAAACTACATGAAAAAAGTACTATAAAGAGATGAACATTAATGTAGCAACACTGTAGTTGATAACCATTTGATGTGGTACTTGAAATCAAAGGATTGTTTTCTGATGACTATTTTAAATGCACAGCTCATTTTCATGGTCAAAGGCTCATGTAAATGAGCATTTGTGCACAAATAGGCACTGTATGTTCTGTCACCAGCAACATGAACCCATACATTATTACCATCTCCTTTACACTCTCATTCTTTCATGCACATCTGTTTCACAGAACCCTCCCTTCCGCCTCAAGCGTTCACAAATATAATATTTTCCTCACTGTTTCTCCTCTGCCTTCCTACTGTGGAAAAAGGACCTTAATTAGAAACTTTAAATAAACCAATTTTGTGTTTATAATATTAAAAAACATGTATCCTTTTTACTTTCCTCCCATTGCATCTCCTGGTGTTATCATCGAAATGCCAATGATACAGGGTTGTAGACAATGACAGGAAGTTAGATGTCAACAAATTTGGCCATAAAGGCTATGAAAGAGTTGGAAATTTAAAAAAAAATCTGTTGCCAGTAAGACAAAAAGAAATGCACATTAGTATATAACTAAGAATGAGTACTCCACATAGTGGAGTACAAACCTTACATGTATAGGTCTATATCCTTCATGATCTAAAAGCTTTCATGAGGTAATCATGTGGATCGAGCCTATTCTGACTGCACAAAAAATCACTAAGGAGCACTTTTGAAAGTAGCCTGTTTCCTTAAAACATGCATGCTCATACATATCTTTCTCCACTTGTGTTCTCTGCCCTAAATCAATACAACTATTAACCACATTATTAATGCCATTGCAATAAAACCAAATCAGTAATGGTGCTTAATCCTAGCTGTAGGATCAAGGCATACTTTTACTGTGTAATCTTGATTTTGCAATTAGTTGCAGACATGAATTACAATTTATTCTTCTAAGAACTCAGTACATTAGCACAGTCATGCAATTATGTGTTTGAATCATCCCTGTGCCCAGCAAGATCATGGAGCAGATTCTTCTGGAAATTATGCTAAGGCACATGGAAATTAAGAAGGTGACTGCTGACAGCCAATATGGCTTCACTAAGGGCAAATTGTGCCTGAAAATTTGGTGGCCTTGTAACAATGGGTTTACTGTGGTGGCAAGGGATGTCACCCAGAGGGACCTCAACAGGCTTGAGAGGTGGTTCCATGCAAGCCTCATGAAGTTCAAAAAGGTTCCTGCACATGGACTTTGGGATAAACCCAGTTCCAGGCACAAACACAGGCAGGATGAAGTATGGATTGAGACCAGCCACAAGGAGAAGCATGTGGGGATTTTGGTAGACAAGAAGCTCAACCTTACCCTGCCATGTGTGCTCACAGCCCATAAAGCCACCACATCCTGGGCTACATCAAAAGAAGGCCAGTCTGCAGGTCAAAAGCAGGCAATTCTGCGCTTCTCCTTTACCCTTGTGACACCTCAGCATAGGAAGGATACGGACCTGGTCGATCAAGCCCAGAGGAGCACCACTACTGTGAGAAAAGACTGAGAATTGAGGCTGTTTGGCCTGCAGAAGAGAAGACTCCAGGCAGACCTCCAGCTCCTTGATGGAGGCCTAGCAGAAAGCTGGAGAGGGACTTTTGACAAGGGCATGGAGGGATAAAACAAGGAGGAACAGCTTTAAACTGAAAGAGGGTAGATTCAGATATTAGGAAGACATTCTTCACTATAAGGGTGGTGAGGCACTGGGACAGGTTGCTCAGAGAAGCTGAGTATGCCCCATCCCTGGGAGTGTTCAAGGCGAGGCTGGATGGGGCTCTGACCAACCTGGTCTGGTGGAAAGTGTCCCTGCCCAAGGCAAGAGGGATGGAACCAGATGATTCATTCAGCCCAACTCATTCTATGATTCTATGAATTCATTCAGCTATCACTCTTAATAACATAAAATATAGAATTAATGTAGTATATAAGCAATTCACGTTATAACATAAGCCCAAAGTTTTTTCCCAAGTAAGGTATTCAAAACTGGTAATTGTTCCCAAACCCAACATATTTTTACCGAAACTTTGTTATTTTTATATACTCTTCATACATAAGTGTACAGTCATATTCTGTTACACATATTCTGTTAATACACAAATCTTACTTTAAGTTAATAGCTAACAATTATATTTAGTAATTAACAATTATAAAACTATTCTAAAGTATTAGAGACAAAATCTCTTTATGGAGTTTACCATCATCTATAAAGTAAACTGCAACTTCTCAGATGCATCAGTTAATTTAAAGCTTTGTTTTTAATGGAGACAATGTTTATTCCAGTGGAACACTGTCTAATATTACATCATTTTAAAAAAAATTAATTCCCATGTCTGGGAATCTCAGTGAATGGTCTTAATATATCTTTTTTAAAATTAAACACAAGGTCATATTTGTCAAAAATTTTAATGCTGGTAATTATCACTAATTGTTCTTATGTGTTGACTTTTTTTGATTTGTTTGTTTCCTGAGGGATTGCTTCCATCCCGAGAAAGGGAAAGTTAGCAGTGTTTCAAAAGAGCCATATAATGCCATAAAAAGGAGCATTAATAATGGCACCTCAACTGGCAGTGCTCCTCAAAAAGAAAGGATGATGATCTATAAGCACACGTGGGCTGGGTACTTAGATGAGCGCTTCACCTACAATCCCAAGCATGCTTCAAATGCTTTATCAGTGAAGTTTGTGACCAGCTCTTCAACACAACTGCACTAATGAACACCACCATATGAAGCTAATGATGTTAAAGTAATTTCCAATGACTGAGTTTGCTCAACTTCTTTGTGTTTCATTCCTTTCCCCTGCAAATTCTCTCTACACCACTTCTCCTGATCCACGTTCAGAGCTCAGTGCTGTAAGTACATATCCACCTGCCTGGTGCTGTCTTCAACAGACTGTGGAGTGGGACTGTGCTTATGGCTTAGCAAGCCACTTATGTAAATTACTGTAAATCCCTAGGCCACTAGGCTGCAAAAATTTAGGTTTTAAACATCATAGCTTATGTTATTTATTTATTTCTTTATTGTAGGCAGAAACTACTGATCATATAGAAATTGATGCTTGACATTAACTAAGATGACATTATTTGACAGGAAAGTAGCAAAAAACCCACTAAGATGCAGAAAAAGGAAGCTAAAATGCAGTCCATTCTGACACATCTCAACATCAGTCTGTAAAATAAAGCATTAACAAGAAAATCCTTAATAAAGATCTTCCTGTATCTTCAATAATGGTGTTTTCCCCCATGTTTTTCACTTTCTTAAGATTTCTCATGTGAAAGTGCTACTAAATAAAAAGAGGAAAAGACATTTTTATTGCAAGCAATATAAATGAATAGCTATTCCTTTTGCAGAGATGTTACTTGTTCTGAAAATTCTCAACTCTAAAAACGTGTACCAACTGACATTAATATAAATCTTTTTAACATGCATAATGGCAATACAGATTACATTGGCTCTTAAAACTTTCCAAACAAAGATGGCCCAACTCTGCAAGAACATCCACTTAGTATTTTCTTCTTCCAAAGTATTCATCTTATCTGGTGCATGTTCTGGTTTTTAACAGCTATAACAGGCTAAAAATGAAGCACTGGAGTAAAACTTTGTTAACTTCAACTTTTCTTTTACTGCAAGTAATCTTTCTTCCCCACCAAAGCTGGTAGATTTGGAGATGTACCATGTCAGCTCTTCAAACATGAAACCTGAAAATAATTTCAGGGTTACCAACTCAAAAAAGAAATGGTCTTTGCAGCCAGAGCATGTCTATGACTCTGTACAAAGAATAACACCCTGGATCCAAATGCCTGACATGTGGCATTTCTCTCATCTCCATCTGTAAAGTGCAGAGTTGTGCCAAAAGCACCATGAAGTTTTGGTCCACTCTCTCTCCAGGAAGATTATTAAACAAATCTCTAACACAGATTTATAGATTGAAAAATAAATTTAAATCAAGAAGAAATAGTCTTAAGTAATCCAGCTAGCCTTCACTAATGTACTTGGATAGAAGGTTAGGTAAGTTGTTTGTTCCTCACATCCTCTGATAAAGGACTGTTTTCCTCCCTAGAGCCCTGTCTGAAAACAAGGCAAGCCTAAAAGAGAGTTCTCCTTGGTTTTATAAGGCTTGGAAACCATCATCCCTAAAAAGGAACCAGCAAAGGTGGAAGAGAGCCCCCCTTTGTTTCACAGAGGGTTGTGTCAAAATGTTTATCAAGACTATTCAGAGAATATTTCTGCACGGCTTTCCCAAAAACACTATTTTCAGTAAGTCAAAATGATCATGTTTCTGCTCTTTTGAACTCTAAGTAAATTTTAGAAAGGAATAGATATTTTCCTATCTGAAGCTCCTAAGCAGTCTCTAAGTGGAGAGGTATATCTAATGTTGTTCTTCTGCAGTCACTTTTAGCCCATGATGCAGGGACATGAAAAACCCAACAGTGTAAAGCAAGTGGTTTTCATTGCCATTTCTATGCAAAAAGCAGCACAGTGAACAGACAAGAAAACGCTGCATAGGTCAAAACTGTAACAATCACCTTCAACTCACAAATAATGTCAATTTAATACCATTTGGACACTTTTTGCAACTTCACTGCTGCTGGGAAACGGTGTCTAAATTGCTCAAAGAACTTCTATTTGAAAAACCAATGAACTTCTCATATACAATTTTAGTGGAAATGAACTTCCAAGTGCAGAGTGCTTTGTAGAGTTCTTCCTTTTCCTTTTCCGCAACATGTGTTTGTCATGTGTCAAAGCTGACTCTACTTTCTCCCCTCCCCAGAATACCACAAATTCTTCTGTAAAATAAACAAAGCTCTGCCCAGAATCTCTGAAATTACCAGAGGTGATCCTGTTTGAGATAAAAGATGCCCATCACTACTGGGACTTCTGCAACATCCTAAATTTTAGTTAAGATTAAATTTGCAAGAAATAGGCAATTGATAGAATTAAAACTGAACATCATGCCCAGGGATGTATCTAAAAAGAAGGGTTTAGATGTTCAAGCTACCTTTTCTAGACAGGAATTTGTGGGATAAACTTCTACAAAAGACACTTTTATAATGCCATTTGAGCTTTAGGAAAAGCCTCACCTTTATCTTTACTCCAAAAAAAATGAAAACTTCAAAATTATATACTATTAACACCTAATAGGAGAAGAAAATTTTATATTTCTAATGCTCATGTTTTTCTGTGATACAACTCATCAGTCACTATAAAAACCATGTATGGGGGGTTTATGTCTTGGAAGAAGAAAAAATGATAATAAAATACTTGACTTGTTGTAGACATTAGATGTGCTTCTTTATGTTCTTTTCTCCCAAAAGTCCTAATCATGTTAAAAGGCCCGAATTAATTTAACTGCAACGTAAACATGCTAGCAGAGGCAATCTTGATTCCAAAGCTGCTACTGTGGTTTAATGAGTCAGCAACACAGAAAATTCAGAGGTTCTATGCATTCTTCATGGCATACATATAAAACTTTCCTTAATCCTGACACTCAAGAAACTAGTGATCAAAATATTTTTTGTGACTGCTGCCACAGCAGGATATAAGGACTATGCATAAGATTCTTACTGTGGGCTAAAATCCACTGGAAAGACAAACAAAAACCAAACACTAGATAAACAAACACTTTATAGATACAGAATAATTTTCTCCAGTAGATAAGGAAAAAAAATCTTAATAACCCATATAAATTCATTTTACATATTTTGAGTAGTAAAATTCTGGAGTTACAAATAAAATTAAGCATTATAGTTCAAACATGTAGCTATCTAAGCAGTTTTATTACACAGTTTATTCTATATAAATATATATGTAAAATATGATAGTCATTGTCTATAGGGATAAAGCTGAAAATAGACCCAAACAGACATCTCATTGAATTTCTACAGCAAAAGTCAGTCCAATCTTATTGAAAAATATATCACCTAAATCTTTTCTTCATTTGTTATTGCAAAAGTATGAAGCTGAAGCCTAGAAAGTCAAAGTTACAGCCTGACCTTCCATCTCTAGCCTATCTGGCTGCTCCCTTGTGTACTCCTCAAACACATGCTAGCGTTTCCTGATGAGTTTAGAAGGGGTTATCAGGAGAATTTCAAGACATGTGTCAGTTTTGCAGTAACTTGAATGCTATACAAACATTTTCTGTGTTTAATAGGCGATTTATATTTTAGTAGGTTTATCCATTCCCAACTTTATTTGTTTAAACGTGTCTTAACCTTGACATCAATCAAGGCTAAGCCTCTGTATAGAGTACTTGTAAAGAGTTTAAAAATTAAGCTCTACAAGGAGCTGTATTTTGCAAGCAGGTTTCTTTCAAAAAATAAACCAAACCAATTTGTCAACTCCTTCACTCATTTCCCCCACACCTTGAAAATTCTGCAATTTCTTCTTTCTCACTCTTATTACAGAGTTCGTTTAAAGATCACAATGAAACACCAGGTTAGTTGCTATAAAAACACCAACGCCACTGTCTCCCAAGCACCTCTTTCTTCCTAAAACAACAAGTGTTTGTGTAAGACAGTAGGACCAAAGAGTTGGAGGCCCCGGGTTGTGTCTTGCAGCAACACCCCCTTCCAAAGGAAAACAAAAAGCACTGAACCTTTTCTGCCACATGCCCAGTCCTTCCCCCACCAACTCTGTGGTGAAGACAGCCATTATTACATTTCCTTTTGGGTTATTTACAAGGTCTTGGCTCTGACATTGATTTCTTATTTGTTTCTATGACAAATGTTAAGTGTTAATAAGTTGTCCTTTTAAAGAAAGATAATGCTAAACAAATTACAGGGATTAATTATCCCAAATCTGTTCTTTTGTTTGCTTGGTTTTCGTGAGAAAAAATTACAGAAAAAATTATTCATGACCAGAAAAAAACCTCACTTTTTTCCCCCCAAAACAATTAGTAAGTGTCAGCAGATTCAAAGAAGTTACAGTTTAAGCCAGGCAATACCCTGAAAATCTAAAGCAAATTTGTTAGGCAATATAGAATAACCGGGTGGGTGCGGCTCCCTAAGGAGCACCTTTTTAAATTGTAAGTGAAGATTTTACTTTTCACCTTTTCAAATATTTTGCTTATGGTATAAATTTTAGGGTAAAAGGTAAAAGTTCAGAAATCTTTTCAGTTACAGAACCATTAAAATGATAAACATTTGAGATTCCCAAAGTACACTTCTACTCTAACTGTCCTTTCAGACCCACATTGACTGCACTATAATAGCTGCCAACATTTGGTAAGGATTAGCCTTTCATTTAGACAAAAGCAAGCATTCCTTAGCTAAATCAGCACTTTTTGCCATCACACTCATAAAACCTTTTCACAACACAGATTTTCAAGAGAATCCTTTAGGGTTTTAGGATGCTGCTCCTTTTACTAAGTAACAAAATACACCCCAGGGTGTCTCATTGACCGCACTCAGCTGTCCTTTGACCTCTGCAATTGTTTAGCCTAACTTCAGGGCCACGGAATCTGCCTCCCCCCGCAACAAAAAGGCTAATGTTCCTTCCTCCTAGCACCTGGCGAAGCAAAATCCTAGAGGTTCCCCCCTTTTCCAGACTTATGCCATATTCCAGATGTTGCCAAGCAAAATGTTCCTGCAGGCAGGTTTTGGGAACCCCCCAGCACCACTCAGAAGCGGGATTGTGGCCATGACCCCCTTGCTCCTCTCAGGGCTGCCCTTGCCCCGGGGATACAACAGGTCATAAAGCAGGAATAGAACTTCAGCCTTCTGGGTACGCTGGCTATTTAAATACAACAAGAAACTATGTGAGCCCAATATTGTCTACTGAGACAAGTCTCCCCGCTTTCAGAAGTCAGAAAAAAAAGGACCTGTGAGAATCTCAGTTGGAAGCACAAATCTATCCTAATCATTACAAAGATCTGCATTCTTCTTCCCATTTGTTTTAAACCCTTTGAGAGGACAAATAAACAAACAAACATTCACCCTCCAAGTGCATAAAACATATATTTAGCTAGTTGCTTAGGTATTTGCAGAGCCTCCAAGTAAAACAGCAAACGAAAATTGTCACAACTTCAAAAGAACTGTCATTAAATAATGAAATTGACCTCATTGTGGATGCATAAGAAAAAGATTGAAGCACAAATCAGCCCTCTCTGCTAAAGGCTGTTTAATTATATGAACTAGATTTCAAGATGTTTTAAGAACTTGGACGTTTTACATGCTTGAAGCAAAAATAAAATCATTATTTACAGTCCACACCATTCCTAAAACAGAATTCCTGAAATGGAAATGAAAGCACAGATGCTGAACACAAACATACAAGGTATTGCCTGTAAGGAAAGGCAAGCACAGTACCTTTTCAGATTCCTTTTAACCTATTTGAAATGCAGTCATGATTAAAGGATGCAGCTAAGGGTTTGTGAAGCCTTGATGCAAAGTTGTTTAAAAATCCTGAACACCTGAAAAATAAAAAGGGAGAAAAAAAATGAGAAGGAGTCATGCCAGCACATAGTTTATAACAAACCAACAAACCCTGCCTGTGGAAACCTGGTCTAGGGTGAAAACTGAACTGGGGTGGGGAAAGGAGTGCCAACCAGTTCAAAGAGTATTTCTTTCTTTATAGGAATACTTGGTTGAAAGTGCTTGGTTGCTTCTCTGTATTCTAACAGAAGTACAAGCTTGTCACAGAATTTACACACTTTTGGCACTCAAGTCACTACACAAAAGATTAGGAATCTAGCACATTAATATGAGAAAATTAACTGTTGCAGAAACACTGAAAAATATGACAAAGTAGAAGTAATTATTTTACAAGTAGTTTAAAACGAAACCAATTAAATGGATAAGCAGCTATCTACCCTGGAGATTAATGTCCAAAATGAAATCTGAATTATCTGCTTGTTCTCCTATCTGACTTTCCATAAAAGTATTGAAGTGAAAACATGTCTAATAGAAACTGCAGTGCGTAAAAGAAAATACACCTGAAGTACCCCAAGGGATGGCAAAAATGGTATAGCAGGCAGAAGAGTAACTCCTAAATTACTTAGGTCTGTATAGAACAATAGCTAACATGAGAAAAAGCTTTAAATTATCATTGATTGGACTTTGACAAGACTTTCTTAGGCAGGCAAACTGGTTTGGTTTCTCAATAGAGACTGACCATATTTTTCCAGAAGATTCAAAGAAATTTTCTCTGTTGCTCAGAAATGGCATTTTCAGGGTTTAATGGTGGGACTACAGCCACAGGCCTACTGTCAAAACCAGAATGCGGCTGTACACCAGAATTCATGTTCCACGTTTTAAAATTAAAGGCATTTAAACTTCCTCCCCTCTTATTGCAATTTTAAAAATCAGTCTATTTAGGAGAGCAGCTCTAACCTTCACCTGGCTCAGGAAAGGTTTTGGGTAGGATTGTTGTGTTCTGCAGAAAGACACTAAACAACTCTATTGCCAGGGCCCACCGCCTCCCTGCACTGTGAGCCCCCTCCACGATAACAGGGAACCCATCATGGATGGCCAACAAGATTGACACACGCAGCTCCCAACCAAACTGTAGGGCTCTGCAGAGGCTCCAAGGATTGCAGAATGTCAGTAATCCAATTCCAGCAGCTCCTGGCTCTGAAATTGCTATTTTTCAGACACGTGCTGAACATTTCACCTGCTAGTAATGACATTTTTGTATTTTCTTCTAATTACACTCAAAGCTAAGACCTTTGGCCCTAGGCCACAGACCTCTATTCAGGCTGCGCACATTCTCTTAAAGGCCCTGATCCTTTGTTGTCACTCTCGGTCTTTCATCTATTATTTACATCCATTGAGAAGAGAGATACTCTACCATTTGTGAAGCTCTAAAGCTTCTAATCATCTTAATTTCTTCGCCTTTCAACCAGTGCTTCCCCTTATGGACCAATGCCAACAGTGTGACAAAATAATTTTTCAAGCCAAGATCCTCCTGGACCCTTCCCAAACCTTGACACACACTGGGCTGTAAGTGCTTTTTGTCCTTTGCCAGATGCTTTTGCAAAGACAGACCTTTGCTCAGCTTGGGGATGGGGGGTAAGAACCTGCTTGTCAGTGGATTTGAGGGAGTTTTCTTAGGGTTTATGTGTGGGTCTTTTTTACAACACTTTCTTTCTGTTAAAAAGCCTAACTTAATTAGTCCAGCTTAATCAGAGATGCTGTAGTGAATCTTAACTCCTTCAAAAACATTAAGTACCTTCTGGAATACCATCAGCTATGAATTTTAAGTTTACCTTTTTTTCCCAGAAGCTAAACTGCTGATATGCTGCTTTGGTTTTATACTATTACATGCCCACTCAGAATTCCCAGATTGTTACACAGATTATTCAAGGCACACAAAATATCACTAACCCTTTTCCTGATTATTGGCAGCATCAATTATTCCTAACCTTACAATACAGTGTGATGAAAAAAAATCTAAATCTGATATTCAGATGATCTCCTTCGGATCCTCTCTTATTCACAAATGAAGTAGGAAACAAACCAATGGCATTTTTGTTAAGACATACATCATCTCTTCAGAATTTTTCAGCCACCAATCTTCATTTCCAAGACCTGTGGGATCTGCTAGCATGTGATCCATCTTGGCTCCTTCTTCCACTACCGTCTGGCTTACTTTTGATTTCTAACAGTGGTTCCTTGTTGTCTGTCCCCTCTGAAGACCCCCAACCCCCTTGTCGTTTCTTATTTTCACCATTTGTTTCAACTAGCAGTTCACTTGAGACTCATCCATCTTACAATGCCTAAAGTGACAGATGCTCTCAGGAAGGACCATACTGTTGAGTGAACAAAAGATAACATCACCTCTAGGAACTCAGGCAGAAATACAACTTCAACCCTAAGACACGGTTATCCTGGCAGACACAGCACCATAAAACCTTTCTCTCTCAAGTGAAAAAAATCCAAACACAAAAAAACCCCCAACAACTGTGGAGAAAATGAATCTGACACAATTAAAGGCCAAAAAGAGTATCCCTTCTGTCCTAACCTGTAGTTGGTGGTGTTGATTGTGTTTTTATTTTTCTAACACCCAATTTGCAGAATTTACCTGTGATAAAATCAAGACACTCAGAGAAATTTCACAAAAAACTGTTTCAGGATCCTGCATTCTTGAATGGAGGAATAAGGCACTTGGAGCAGTTTCAGCAGAAGGTCACACAAGTCCTTCAACAAAACACAGACATTACCTTGTTAAAATCTACACATCCTACAGACCAGCTGTTGCTCAGCTAAATTCCACAGGAATTCAGAATCACTGAGAAAGTCTGTGCCCTTGACAAATGCATACTGCAACCAGAGTAAGATTACTTTAATGTCACAGCTGCTTGGTAAATCTGCAATCTGCAAGTAACAGCCCCTCAGTGTTTTGACATTAAAGAACACGTCACTTAGAAAAAATTAAATTAGAATGATAGATTTTCCAGCCAACACCCACATACCTATCTACAGAATGATGCCTGTTTCTAAATGAAAATCTGCCCCTTATGCCTAATAAGATTGAACTGAAAACTGCTGAATTGAAATGTGCCCAAAATTCTCTATCCAGTTGTTGGAATGGTACTTGTTAAAGTAAGAAGAGTTCTGGGTGTTGCTAGAAAACTCTTACTTAACAAAGGAAAGGTCATATTAACTTCTCCTGCTGACACACTACCAAAAGTGACACCATGAATGCTGAGAATTCTTTCTCTGCAGTGAGATGCAAAGAATTCCCTGGTCTCTCAGTAAAGCTTTAAACAGCATCTCATGTTCAGTTTTCAAACACTACGGGAAATTAGCATCATTACAGTACATGAAATTGGCAGCATGTGAGTTTAATGGACATAAAAGCAAGAGTTGTACAAAGACCAAGATAGGGATCTGTTGACCAAACATCTGTTCCGTTTAAAGTTAGTGAAGAATCACCACATGGACTTCTTTATGTATTGATTGTATTTAGCCACATTTATTAATTTGTGATGTGTTACAATTTTAGGACCCTAATCTCATGTTGATTCTTTCTATTGCACTCTCATAGCATAGATATCAAACAACCAGACTAAATACAGAAGGTATAAATACACCAATTTTTGATTTGGGCAATTTTCCCTTAGTATGCCATGCAGTACCATTTTGGACATCCAATATATGGAAATTAAAGTAACAACCAGTTTGGTCATTCCTAAAGTGGCTCCCAGCTCTGGATCTCACACCACTTTTAAAGCTTCTTTCTGAACCACCGAGTGATCTGACTCTGAAATCTTTGATAAAATCCCATTCAATTGGGGAAAACACAAATAAGAAACTCTATGGAAAATCATTATTGGTATATGAAAGAGCTGTATGCAAGACTCTGCTTTCCACATCACATTCCAGCCTGCTCAGTCCATATCACGCTGGGATTCCAGTACTCAGCAAATGGCAGGATCCAAGGCTACTGCAACCACCAAGAAGAAAAGCAATGAGAAAACTGAGTTTGGGAGATGTCCAGGCACACTATACCTTGGTATCTGAGTCCAATTTTTGCCACCAACTCTAATGTACTTTGTGTGTCATCGTGCCCAGAACAACTTCCTGAAACTCCTTCCAACTCAAACAAATCAAAGAAGGAAATAGTAAAGTCTGCACTTCACATTCTCACAGGAAAAAGTCTCAAAAATATGTTTTCATCCAAAATACTTGAAGATCTTAACATAAGATATGGATGGAAAACGTAGTAAACTGTATCCTGCCTTATAAAATCTGTACTCTGCACTCAAATAGGCTTCTTATAGTACATCTAGCCCTTACATACTGTATCTCCAAATACTTATCTCCAAATACTTATCACAGTAGAGAGGAGTGTTTACAGTTAATGCCCAATCCATCTTCTGCACGCTGCTGCTTTTAAACAAGACAAAATGTGAGGTAAAAGGTCAAAACTACTAGAAAGAGCCCTGAATAAAAACTCTAACATTACAACCATTTTGGGAGACAAGGTGTAAAACAGGTTATTGGAGTCAAACTCCCTATGGAATAGGGCAGGCCAAGGGTACTGATCCAAACAACAGTGAATAGTAACACAACTATTGGTGTTAATGTGTTTAGTAACTCCAGACTGCTTTGAAAATCTCTCATTTTATGAGAGTAACATTTTTCAATGGAAGCTAAACATTTTTACATGTACATATATAAAGTCAGTTATCAGTTAACACAATTTTAACATAGAATAACTGAAATATTGATATTTAACTTACTAGAAACTTCTGTCATTACCATTAAGTTATTGACACTGAAACATGACCTTGAAATGACAGCTTCATTAATGCAACTTTTACCAGGGAACGTTTCAAAAAGCCCCGATTAAATTAACTACTTTTAAACACAATAGGATCAATATGTATGCGGAGAATGTACACCCCCATGGCAAGTTCTGCTTGCGTGATTGATCAAAAACAAAAAAATCCTGTGGCTTTCCAGATCTCAGCTGGTGCCAGAAATCCACATAGAAAAAAAAATCCATCTAAATGAAACTCTGAAAAGGTTTACCCTTCGCCCGTCTATTTGCACTTCAAAAACTCTTTAAGTCCTTCAGCTAAACCCCAGGGTTGAACCATTTCAAAAATGAGAGGGGGATGGCCATGATTTATCTTCCTTCTGTGCTCTGGACAGAGCTGTAAAATCTGCCTGCTGGTGTGCCTGTGTGCTACAGGCTTCTTTTCAGGAACCTTGGATATTTATTGTTTTTAGAAATAATTCCACCCAATTCCTCACCACCCTTTATCTTCTTCAATCAGACTCAAGTACCATTTACAAAGTAAAATTTTTATTTTTGTTCACTGCCATGCAAGATGATGAAGCTGAACGAGCAAAGTGACCAAACATCTGAAATCTGCATTTTAAAGGAAAATAGAGCAGATCTTATTCCTACCTGTAAGGGCCAGCTTTTGCATTAGTAAATTTGTGCTGAGGGAACACTTGTTTAACAATTTAATTCAAGCCTACCCCTTACATTTACTATTAACAAACACATTTTTAGCAATAAGCCCAAAATAATTTTCTGTTTGTAGAAAATCAATGTTAGGTCACCCAGGATGCATTTTCCAATCCTCTGTACTTCAAGATACATTACCAATAGAAGGAAAATGGAGATTTCATGGGTCACAAACTTCAGGGTCACAAGGACCTTTAGTGCTGCTGTCAACCTAGTAAAACTCAATCGATATACTCTTGCTTTATGTGTCCACTATTAAAAACCCTGCACCTGAATTTCTACATGATTTTTTCTGATGTAAAAACACCAATTCAACAACTTTTTTGATATTCTTTGAACAGAATTTCATGCTCTGATATTCAGTTAACATGTTAGAAACATAAACACACAGCACAAAGCGAGCACTGAAACATGCCTATGTACTTCAGTTTTTCTAAAACTTTTCTTCTACTCCTTAGACCCAACCCTATAAACTATGTATCAGCTACACAACTCTAAATTCTTTAGATTTGGTAAACAGATAGACTTGCTCTCAAAGTAAATAACAGTAATAATAGATTCAATATTACGTATTTTTGCATGGAAATGGCCCATTTATTTCCAGATTCCTATTCAGATTTTGCTTTTATCACACACCTGGTATTTTCCATTCCAAACCAACAGAAATGGATGAAAAATATTTTATAAAAATACAAAAATATGGACATCCTGCCACCCAACCACTGTAGGTTGAGTCTTAATTAGACTGGCTTGAAGCTTTAAAAACATTGACATTGTGCTTGGTTTTGTGCAAGCCAAATACTGGCCCTAACAAAACACTTCCCTCCGCCCCCCCCCCCCCCGCCCTTAATCACTCTATTAATCCCCACTCAAATCCACAAGGATACTTCAATAAGAGGTTGTGGATATAAGAAGGAATGGCATCTTACTCAGCATCTGACATGCTACTCAACTTAACTCCTCAGAGTCTGAAACTCTCCTCTGCTTCAGCAAAAGAGTAGATGTTTTGAGTATGTATCCTCTTTTGTAAAATAAAAATAATAAAATTATAATAAAACTCATAATAAAAACCGGTTCATAATAAAAAACTCCTCCAGTATAACTTGTTTTCCACAAAAATTGTACTAGAATACTTACTTGACTATGTTCTTCACTGGCTCAAATTAGTAAGATTCTGCTGAGGGTGTTTATAAACTTGCGTCTAGTTCTGCTGTGCTGGCAAAAATTTAGGATTCCAACTGCAGCCTCATTAGCAAAACACTTCAACTTCCCTACATATGCCAATATTTGCTATTTTAATACTAAGAATTTTTATAAAGGTGGAGGCTTGTCTCTTTTTACCACACCTACTATTACCAAGAACAAGCTTTGTATACAATTTATTGTAATAAATAAGTTTTAATTATTTGTGTAGCCATCTATTCTTTTCATACTTATTTACAATTCCTGAGAAAACTCCAAATGGACCCTCAGATCAATAGGATTTGGTACTTCTATTTAAAGCAAAATGAATATCACCACATCGCAGCCAGGTAAACTGACTTTAGAAACTGAAGTCCAAGCAGAGAGGAGAAAAATTCCATAAAACCACACACACACAAAAAAAGGAAAAATCTGGAAAAACAAAACACAAACAATAAATACCCTGTGGATTCATTAGCGACGAGGGTGGCAGGCTTTCCTCTAATTCCCTTTAAAAACCCATGGCTACCTGCAGAGCCTGAGAGTGCAAATCACATTAGTGGAGCCACCAGATGACCAAAGAAAGCACTGGAGGCCTGGCGAAACCAGTAAACAAAAGGCAGCATTCCAGCTGAATGCCGCTGCTAGAGTCAGCATTGTAAGATGCTTAGATCTGATAACCCAAAAACCAGATTAGCTTCAGGCAACAAAAGAGTAAAATGAGAAACAAAGGGGTCATTTTGACACATGAAGAAATCATTTTCATTAAACCATCTTGAGTCTACTGTGTAGTTATAAAAACTGCTCCTACTTGAAGAGACATTTGAAGCAATGAAGCTATGACAGTGCAATGTCTTGGAAAAGCTCCTGAAATAACACATCCTAGAACACAGTATAATTTAAAGAGGCAAACTGGCCTTTTTGTTTTTGAATCTCTATGACATTTTAAAGGTCTAGTAATGATTTTTAAATCTGTTGTACAGATTTCAGTTAGATGACTTAGCACATCAAACACTAGGTCTGACAAAAAGAAGATTCATTAGTTTTATCTATATTTAAAAGTCTCCTGCAGAGAATGCACATACCCTAATATTCTCAAGTAATTATACAAAAAGGTTGCCTTCCGTCCCCAGTCCCCATCTCCTTCCATGCACGTCTCACTCTCAACACAGGAAAGGAAAGAATCATACTATATTCCTCAGCAGAAGTATGAAACAGGATTGTTATCCTGAAACAAGTCTAGGCATACTATAATCATGAGGACCAAACTGCAATACTCAAATACAGAAGTCCATAAGAATATGTAGACACTAGAGAGAGAATAGTCAAAACTTTCCAGGCAAAAATTGAAAAATTTGCTACAATCTTGTCACATAAAATTAAGAATTCTATATACTCAAAGGTAAAACAGGTCTTTTGATTTTTTTTTACAGGACAGCAAATTGTCCTGCTGGGAAATATCCATGAGCTAGAAGAAATTTCTGGGGAACACTGTGGCATACGGGGAACATTTGAGCTTGCTAACTGTGCTCTCAGCATCTCCTGTTGCTGGCACACAACACAGAAACCCAAGACACGATGAGGAAACAGACCTTCTTGTAACACAACACTTCTTCCCTGGTTTTTGCACACATACAGCAACTAAGCTTCAGTAAGAATGGGATTTCACATATGAAGCACATACATCCAGAGCTGACTTTTCTCAATGACAAGTGCAAAGCAAATATACCCAGGAAAATAGCTCAGCACAGTCTGAGGGGGACAGCATAAAAGGACAACTTACAGCTGTGTCCAAATACAAACATATGGTATACTCTGACCTGGAAATCCAGCTATCAAGGCTCAATGAAAGGCTTCTCATATAAAGTTTTCATACTCACAACAGAGCCCAAAAGTTCAACGGTATACAGTAGATACTGCGTGCTTGTGGTTTTCACCTGGTTCCAAACCATTCTGCTCTGAAGTACCACTATGGTATCTATACTGCTCCTAGCATTTTTGCTGCATACGTGACCTGGGAGACAAAAGGTGGATGGAGAGAAGACAGACAGAGCAGAAGCCTCTCTTCTATTACTCTTCTTTTAAAGATAGCTTCTTATCCAAAACAGCACTCAGGCATAAACTTGTCTTCATAAATTCACAGAAGGAAAATGCATTGAAAGGAGCAAGGAAGGGAATCAAGAAGGAAGGAGATTTCAAAAAGAAATATGACTTGTGGCCAAAATGTGCATGCAGATGTGCTATGTAAATCTACACGGCGGGGAAGCACAAGATACTGTTGAACACCAGGTTCATTTTCGAATCCCTATACTAAGGAGATTCAGCCTATCACCATTCAGAGAAACTCTTAAATGCTTGTATTCATAGCAATTTGCCAGTCTGAATACCAAAATGGATGCAGCTAGTAATCACATAAAATGATCCACTTCAATGCAGTTGGCCTTTATATTGCAAAGAGAAAACAACATGGTTGGTAATCATGGAGAGTTATATTATGGTTAGTGATTTTTCAGAGTATCTTTCTAATAAAAATGTCAAAGCACTCTAAATAAAGGAGCTGGTCATGTCAGAACACTAAAAAATCTTTAAATACTTAATCCAAGCAGACTCCATATTTCAGTTACAAAGGGCTCTTCCAAGCTCGGCAATTTCCAGTTGTGTTGCCTGCGCTCCCTCATCACTAAGATATTCCACCAAAGCAGAAACTCTGTCAGAACTTCCTGCTTAACTACTGCTTGTGCAGAGACAGTGCGGCCAGACCTTCCCCAAAATACTTTTCTCTCTTTAAGGAATTCTAGTTATTTTTACATAGGGGCAAGCAACTGACTCATAAGTCTCCTCTTAGCTGGGATTGCCATGGACCCAGTCCTGTGCCCTTGACTGAACACCTGGGAGGTGGAGTAAACAACAGATCCGTGCATCTTCACTACTCATGCTGATCTATAATGTCTTTGAGTACAGTTTGAGTATATATCTTCTCTCACGTCAGACCTGCCTTTGTCAAGAAGCTCTCAATATTAAGACTTTTACAATGCCCACAATGTCCCCTTAAAGTGATGTACTTGAGCAAAATTTTGGACAACTAACATCAGACATTAGAATACTGTTATCCCAGTAGAGTAGAAATAATTCATACAAAAATATGCCTAATCCAGACACCACTTGTAATGCTAAAAGTCCAGAAATATTTATGAAAGTGGACATTGAAGCATTTTACCTTAAGGCTGGTGAAGAAGCCAAGCTGCTCTTTGAAGGACTAAAAAGAAATCTAGATTAGAGAAAGAGGCAAAGGAAAGACACAGGACTAGGAAAGAACAGTGCTCAATATTCACAAGGATAAGACAGTTGCTAGTAATTTTACTCAGTTCTTCCCCATCTCCAGTGCTCCGGCATGAAGAAAGACAAAAAACCCAGAAACTGCCAAGGAAGGAAATGGCCTTTCAAAAGTAAGAATTGCATTAGAAAGGTAAATAGAGAACACCTTGTCCTCTCTCTCACACATACACTGAAGGAAAGAGATCTCATTGAGACTCAGGAATAAGGAAAAGATCATTCTACTCTTGAAGTGCAGAAGGGGGCAATCGATAGAAACACTGATAAGGAGCTCTCTCTGCTTGTGATTACAAACCTGAGAGAGTCTGGTAAAGTTGGACTGAGGAGGATGACGGCATTTTCTTCTCACAACATCATAACCAACTAATACTGAGCTACCCCAACCATATAAACTGATACAGGCCTCTGTTTTTGTCAGGCTTCTTTAGAAACTACTGAAAATGTATCAACTGAAAAACTCACACAGAAAGATGCTGGAAAAGGCATTCATATTTCCATCAGCTGATTACAGCACAACAATCAGAAGTGTTTACAAAACCTTATATTAAAATAATACAGGTCTATTAAGTCTGATTAGCTCTAAAATGGAAGTCCCCCATCTGCCTCCCTCTTCTTTCAAGGGAAAAGTCTCCATTTCTGCTAAATGCATTGGTTTTCAATGCCACACCCATACACTCATCTTTAAAGAAAACAATATGCTTCGATGGAGTAAGAATTTTTCCATGGAATGAAAAAGGAAGACAAATTTTTGTTCCTCACTTAAGTCTATTGTTATTCTACAGACATTTTCAGAGGGCAGGTTGTTTAAAAACTAAATAGGCAGAAAAAATACTGGCTTCAATGTCCCTAACGTGAGAAGGAGCAGTGCTTCCTCACCATACGCTACGTGCTTCTGGTGCCTTCCAGAAAGCCTTTTTATCTCCTGCTGAGAACAGACTCCTGCTGCAGATCTGAATGACGAGGACTGAAAGTACTGCACAAATGAGAGATGGAGTTGGGGAAAATGAGTGGCTGAGTATAGAAAGAAACAGGAAATCAATTCTCAGAGATGCTATCTTTGCTTCAGTGCTTCTGTTTCGCCTCCTCCTCCCACCCTTGCTCTCTGTCTCTCACCAGCTTCCTATTGTACCAGCTCTCTACCGAGCTACCTTGCTAGTGAAGGAAGGAAAATTTACCAAGATCATCTTTCCTCTGCTGGTGCAGTACATCTGTGTCTTAAGAGTAGTGTCTGCTTTACCCCAGTCTAGGTTTGGCTGTCATCTAAAAACAGCAATTCTTCCTTTCAGCATTTTCTGCTTCCCCAAGTATTGACTTAAATTCCCTCTAATGACAGGGTTTGAGAGAAATATATTTTTCTCATGGACACACTGAAAGCAACCAAAAGATAAAAATTACAGTGTATGAAAAATAAACAGATATAATTTTTTAGAAAAAGCAGGGGCCAGCTGGATAACAATTCCAGATAAGATTTAAGTAAACATACGTGGGAGATAGCAGGAAAGGCAGTTGGTTCCTCATGCTCAGATGCACACAGGTAATGACCTCTGCCTCTTGCTCTCCCAAAGCTAACAATGCCGGTTATTGCACTCCTCCAGTGAGCTCTGGAAAGAATCCAGTGCACTACTGATTACATTTCATCCACAGTTAGTTTAACCTTTGAAACATGACAGTCAGTGGCAGGGAACAGGCCAGCACATAAGGTCAGTTCAACCTTGTTGGTCCCAGCATTCTCCCAGTGTTTGCACAGAAAACAACCTGGTGATCAAGGATTCCTCCCCTGTAAATACAAAAGGCCCAACAGGGACAGTGCTAAAATGCAGATTTTATTGCTAGGTGTCATTCACAGCCATTAATCTGTCAAGATAGAAAAATGCATGTTCTCCTTTTTCAAAAAAACAAAATAGTATTAGACACAAATAGTCTCATTTAGGAGACGTGACTGATCTACCATCAGGTAAAAGGCAACTGTTGCACCTTACTCCTCCAGAATATAGAAATAAAAAAAATACCAAAGAGAAAATAAGTATGCTCTGAAATAACAGACAACTAGGTCAGCAAGTGTAACAAGAACACTTTGTGCTAAAAGGACAGCTAAAAAAAAATCCTGTTAAGTTGCCCATTTTTCTCAAGTTATTTCCTTTCCAGAGCAGCCTTTTTTGAAGCTCATGTTTATCTGTCGTACACCCAATTTTAAAACGAAAAAATAGCATCTTCAATTACCCTGAATTTCTACAGAAAAGTACAGGACTTAGCAAGATCAGATACCATATATCTTTCTACATATTATTTTTAAGTTTTAACAGAGCCCTTAGTCCCAGGAAAACATATACAAAAGGAGAACAACAAAGATATTCCTGGCTTCAAAAAGCTTCCAGTTAGTTATTTAGAACTTATCACATTTTCCTTATGGACAGATTAAAAGCATTTTAAAGGTATTAAAGTGGGAGGGGGCGGGAGAATCCATTTTCCTTGGGTACTACTGCCCTCTAACATAATAGCAAAAATATGAGTCTTTTTTAAGGATGTTTAACTATCCCTTGGAGCATGTGCACTTGGTTTTTTTATTTGACTAAGTGTTTGTGTGGACAGCTCAGGGAGCATAGGATTTTCAAGAGGTGAAAAAAAGGTCACTTCAGCAGAATTAATTTTCTCTTAAATTCTCACTGAAACGCTGCTAAAAAGTGGCAACAGCAAACCCATCACCTTTTCCTCTCACTATTAGCATTTCCTAAGGTTCTCTCAGTTGTAATACAGCAAGGTCTTTGGTTATACTCTATTACCTTTTTCATCTTCTTCCAGAATGAATTTTAACACAACAGAGCTGGTAAGAGCTGGACTGGGCC
The DNA here is from genome assembly GCF_047495875.1 of Pithys albifrons albifrons. Classification (NCBI taxonomy): domain Eukaryota; kingdom Metazoa; phylum Chordata; class Aves; order Passeriformes; family Thamnophilidae; genus Pithys; species Pithys albifrons. Next base: position 77,737,599 of record NC_092461.1, read on the forward strand.
CCCAGATGCCCCTTCTGACAGCACTTCAGCACTGCCGTGAGCAACCTCCTTGCCCACGGGCTGCATCTGCTGCTGCTTGGGAGGGAAGGCCTCCCCTCGCTTCCATTCACTCCACTGCAAGTCCCCACCATTAGGCACAACCTAGAAACCTTGCCTCTGGATTTTCCTGGAGGCAAACCCAGGGTCCCTCAAAGTAGGCGGAAAGCAATGCGGGCTTGCATAAAGAAACAACTGTGCTCCAAGATTTACTGTGCTGAAGTAACATTAATTCTTGTATTTAGAGTGCAAAGGGGATGCTGCTTTAAAAGCTCACAAACAAAACAGAGACTTTGGAAAATCCAGAGTTTTCTCACTCTGAACTTGCTCACTCACAACTCTTCCTGGCGCCCTTGAATCTCTAAAATGGTCAAACGCCTGCACCAAAGCGTGTATGTCAAGCACAATATACTTCTGTAATGATTTGCATTACCTTGGAGTTGGCAGTATATATGCTAGGAAAGACAATACCCTGACCTAGGGACTGGCTGCTTTCCAAGGCATCCACAGGAGACAACATGTGGCACAAGGGAACACAGTTATTTCCCAGTACATGGAGAAGCAGGTGCTGAAATTCACTGGGCAACAGAAAAATCAAGCTCGGGAGCGTGGAACCACGGAGCAGAGACATTGAAGTGGCTCTGCCTGACAGCAGCAAGGTTAGGTCAGAGCCAGGGGGAAAACAAAGGCGCACCAGAGCAGAGCTGGTGCCTGCACAGCAACTGGCTACCCCCCGGCTTGGAGAAGGCTCACCCACCCTGGCTCGGGAGCTGCCTGAACTGGCTCCGTGCAGTCACACTTACACCCCTGCAGCCAAAATGCCTCAGCAGATGCAAAAGCACACACAAGTAGTACTGCCCCAGGAAGCTGGGACCCAGCAAGGCTCAGCAGTGTGGCTGGTCACAGATCAAGGGCAGCTGCATCTGCCCCTTTAGGCACTGCGGGCTGAATGGGTCCTGGGGCTGACATCTCAATAACAACACAACACAAGGGGCAGATAATGGAGAGAGACAACCCTCAGGGTTTGGTGCGTTTGGGTTTTTTTGAGGGCCCTGAAAGAAAATATAAAGAGCTTAGGTTCAATGCTGTAAAGACAAGAAAACACTGGCAGAGGAATGCAAACAGAAACATAACACAATCAAGGGGATAGGCTCAGAAAATGATTTTCACACATACCAGGCATAAGTTTCCCCAGTCCAGCAAATACAATGCTGATGTGGTGAAGATGGAAGGTGAAAGCTTGGATGGTGATATTTCCCTCTCCAAATTAAAAGGTAATACTGTTAGGTCAGAGACTTACAGAGGACACAGCCTGGGCATGGGAGGGTGGGTGGGCACAGGAATGGGTCTAGGTGGCACAGTAGTAGAGCGAGGACACAGGAGGGAGGACTAGGAGCTAAACATCCTGGAGAAGATGCCAGGGAGAGAGGCTCCAACTCAGGGAGACTGGTGATTCACTTTATGGCCCGCAAGCACTTCCCACCAAAATTCACACAGGAAGATAATGTTCCTTCAAATGAATTTATGCAGACAGCAGTTCATTTGTCAGAGGATAAAAAGATGCACTTCCATTTTAAAATGAGGTCCTCAGCAGATAAAAACAAGCAGAAAGCCAGTACGTATATGTGAGCAGTTTCTGCTCATGCCTGTTGTCTGATTTCAGTGGAAGTTTACACCACCAGAGTTACACAGGCCTGCTGGTCCAGAAAGTCACAGGATTATATTCCGTATCAGGTCCATACATCTCAAAAGATGCAAATGAAAAAAAACGTAGATTGTGCAGGGAGGTGACTCTGCATCATAACTTCTGAAAACAAACACAAACCAGTGCAAAGTGTGCTCCAAAATGGACAACTGCTAAAATAATGTGAACCTGGATACTTAATAAAAAGTACTTGTGATGCATATAACATTTTTTATCTTGATTTAGATTAAAATCTGTCTTTATTGATGCTAAGCCTCAGTAAGATTTATAAAAGCAAAACAACTGCTTTACAAAGTACTCCTTGCCTACTCCATTAGCCAGTTTCCTGTGCTTTCTCACATGAACTTGTGTAAGCCTTATCAAGGATTACATGTGAAAATAAAGTTTTAATTCGAAAATCACCATTACCTCTACACCAAAATACTGTATTATGTCAGGCACCTGATACAGTAGACAAAGTGGTAGAAGGATGCAAAAGAAAACATTTCATTTCATTACCACTGAAACTGGGTACTGAAACTTGTTCATTGATTTTCCTTCATTAAAAAATAACTGATTGTAAAAGAAGTGTTGCTTGGTAGGATCAAAGCCTATCCTACAGGAAACACACACAAAGCATTTGGAAATGAGGGTTAATTTGGCATGCAATTTAACAGCATTAGCTTTTATCAGCAGCATTTCAAGGTCAGGCACATCCATGTTTAAAATGTTTGCCGTATTAGAGTTCAGCACACCTTCAAGTGATATTAATCTCAAGGAAGGCTGCCCAGAAGCACAAAAAATCCCACACTCAAACAACCCTGTTGATAGTTTAGCATTGCAAACATTAAAATAAAAAAAAAACTACTCCAAAGAAACCAAACTAATTAACTCTCCCTTTTATTAAAAACTCTCCCTTTTATTAAAACTTGGCTCTTTCAAGAAAAAACCCCAAATTATATCAAATCAGCAGATTACAAAAAATGCTATTCTTCATCTGAGGATTAAGTCAGAAAGATCAGGCCACATGGATGGAGTCCTTTTACTGACAGTTTGTTCAAGATTTAAAGAGCTTTTTAAAATATCAAGTGACTAAGTCAAAATAGCCTCATATTTGAAATAGTGTTTCTCTTGAAGTCTCTGATTTATATTTTTTCTAAAAAAACCACACCTTTTAACCTAAACCTGATCTGCTCAGAATTCAAGTTAGCACATTGAATTTGTTCCCCAAAAGTTTAATTAAAAATGTAAGATCATTAATTTTCATTGTACTTTACACTTAATTTATTAAAAAACATGCAAAAGGATGAAGTATAAAAGAAAACATGAAGCAGATTTGCTCAGCTCCAATATAAAATATTCCTTACTGGAGATTTTCCCTTTCTTTGATTTAAAATCTCCAAAAACTAATGAATGGTTACATGTTTTCACGTTCATGGTTATGCTGTGGAAAGGTTTTCTCCATCTCTTCATTGAAAGCTTGTTCTATATAAAGAACCCTAACTACTCACAATGCTGACAGATTTTAACAGTGGTTGGCACCAAATGTTTCATGAGATCAAGTCCATGCTGCACTTGAAACAAACACTTTGATTAATCAATTACTGGCAGAACTTCACAGTGCCATGGATGTATGCCTAAGAGTTTTACAAACGCTTAGGGGACAGTGATGTTAGGGGACTGAAATCTCTTAAGCCTCTTTCTTTGCAATTCTCTGCCACAGTTCAGAAGAATGCCACCCCATTACACCAAAACCGAGGGGGGGAACAGTCACTCTCGCCTCTTGCATGAGCATAATTAATCTTCTGACACATTGACAAAGCAGCTTGTTGATAGTCAAAGGAAGGATTTTTCTGATTTCCTCTCAAGACAGGAGATGGTCTTTATCCATCATCCCTTCTTCCTGATCTCTTCTTCCAGAGTCCCCACATCAGCAGAACTGTCTATCAGAGCAGACAGCAGGAGGGAAAGGTCTGGCTGATTGATAAGGGCACCAGCGCTCGACAGTGCTATTTAAGTGTAGGAACCTATTGTTAGAATCTTACTTGACAGCAGTTTAACAAATATAATGGCGACCAATTCAACCATTGTACCACTAGAGTCAGCTCAAGCTAATAAGTAAAGTTAGCTAATTACACTGATCTGATTTAAAATCCAGACAAATTGTAGAGATAGTCAGTATTACTGTGCACTGAAAGACTAAAAACTTTAAACTAAAAAAAGGGAAAAACATTATAAAATGGCTTCTAAAATGAGGATACTACATCCTGCAAAACACACCAAACTCCACACTTTTACCACATCTTTGAGGATACTGATTTGGTATAACCAAAGTACAGGCATTCTGATGTAAGGAAGTTTCTGCATGCTTCTCACAGATACTACACATGCAAATTTCTGGGTTTGCATATATCAATAAATGTCTTTCTTACATATGCATTATATATATTTACATCAATTATGTAGTTCCTTTCCACTTATCTCCCTCACCTTCCCAAAAAGAGATTAGCAAAATGCCTGGGCATAATTACACATTCCCTTAGTTATTTTCTGCCCTCACAGAGAGAGTAGAAATTTTGTTAATCACTCCTTTTAAAGCTCGAATTCTTTGATAATTGCTGGTCACAGAGGAAACCAGTCCAGGTCAGAGAGGACCAGGGCATGGCACTCTGCGAACTGCTGCCAGCCAGGGCAAGTGTGACTCCGTTCTTGGTCATCTATTTCAAATATAAATCAGACCACAATCTCTACAGGCCTCTGTTTCACCAATGTAACCACCAAGCCAAAGCTTTGCAAGAGACAGTGTTCTCTTACTAAAATTGCCATGAGAAACACCTTTATTGAAGTCACAGGAACTTGGTGACTCCTGGGTTTAGCTACGCCACTCTGACTTTGACTGTTTCGTTCAGGACTTATCCCTCCATAAACAGAACTGCCTGCACTATCTGGCCTGGGCAGTCTTCTTTCTTTCAGTTCCACCAGAAAAACGACCAGTATTTATGAGGAAAATGAGCCATTCAGAAAGTGAACATGGTGTTCCTGCCATAAAGTGCACAAAATTTCAAGGGATACCAACTAGGCTGGAGCTGGAGTTAGATATTGTTTATGTCAGAACAAGTGTAAAAAAATACATGTTCTTTCTTTCAAGACGACTGTAGGTCACAACCTGCCTCTTTACTGCCATTTTATGCTTGCAGATATTAATGCAGCAATAGGAACAGCCACCTGCAGTTTTCTACTTTTCCTCAAGTCATTTCCCAGTCTGGCAGCAGGAATCAACAGAACTTTTGGTCCTTGTGCCAACATGATAGATGAAGCAGAGAGGCGGAACACTGGCATGGAGGAGCACAGCATCCAAATCCAAAGGTTAGGCACTCTGAGTCCAAAGGCAAGCATGAATGAAGAGCTGTGGAACACATGGCTACAGGAAACAATAGGAATACGGGGACCTCAGGGTGCAAGATTTGAGGTTATTCTCTAATCCAAGAATCAAGCACCACTAATGCAGATCTTCATTTAAGGGATGTGAAAAATCAATGTAAGATTGTCTCCTACTTTCTTTCCCTCTCCCCCAGTAAGAGCTACCAAAAAAGCTGCCTTCCTTCATACTCAAGCTATCTTACTTGCTCTCAGAAATAATGATGCTTTTTTCTGAATTGCAGTCCCACACAATTTCTTAAGACTGGAAATGCTGAGTCAGAAGTAGAGGGGGAAAAAAACAGTGGATCAATAAATGGTAAGTTGCAGCCTTGCAAATACCCAGGCCAGCCAAAGGGGAGTTCCCCAGGGCAGAGGAGATCACAGAGCTTTCTGTCCATAAAAGCTCTCTACTCCTAAGTTGTGAACATCCCCTCTCTCTGTTGTCAAGCGAGTGGCAAAAATTTATCAAGTGTTTACTGCCACAATATAGAATATTACTAGATCACAGGAACTGGACAAGGGCATTAAAGATCATCAGAGGACTGCAAAGAATTATTTCAATGAGAGTTCAACTGATGCCTGTAGATCGCATACCTCTGTGAACAGAGACACACTGCAGACAACTTAATGGAGAAAGATATTGGGTTTTATTAGAAGGACCTTCCACGATCAAACCCAAGGGGGTTTGACCCCAGGTCTGACCCTATGGTCAGGAAGTCACAGGGTTTTATACCCCTCACGGTCATCCAATCAGAAGTTCCCATTTCTCTCTAATGCCCACCCAAAAGTCCTGCCAATCTGCCTCCTTCGTCATCGGGGGGGCGGGAGGGGGGGCAGTTAGGCCTTCTCCTGTTGTTTGTCTTCTGTTATCTTGCAGGTGTCTACTGAAAAACAGCTTGGCCTTGACAAAGCCTGCTAGCTGGTGGGAAAGACACTTTAATATTCAGACTTAAGATCAGGGCAACTCAGCAAAGACCCTATGATTCTAAAACCTTTATAAAATTGCATTAAATCACATCCTTAGGCATCACAACTATGCAAGAATGACTAGCACTGTCCATCTAAAAGGTCTGTATTCCCCTTCCTATTTGCAAAAAACCAAAAGCAAGCTGGAGGTCTGTCAGTCAGAGGTGAAGTTTAACAACAATTTCATATCTGACTGATGAATTTTGCATTACATGCCTGAAAGCAAAGCAGTTCCCCACCAGTGGTAGAATGGGAGAGCACTGGGACCTGCAACAGCTCCTGCAAAGATAAGATGTGCCTTTGAATCTGTTTTTTTTTGTTAACAGAGCATGCAGCTGACTTACAGCCCAAACCAGGCTGCATCTTCCCAGCACATGCAGAGCAAAGATATGGGGAGGGAGGAGGCAGCTTAAGAACCAGAAAGAGCCCACCCACAGCTGCAGGCAGCTTTGGGGGGCAGTGTGTTCTGAGTAGTGGACTGGTTTGCTCACATGGAGCTCCTGCTATCTTGGGTCAGTGTCTATCAAAGTCCAATCTTTCTCTAAACAATCAAGTAACTTTGCACTGTACTGTAGAAAAAAGCACACTTGAAGAAATACCTTGTTCATGGATTTCCTGTTTGATGCTAGAGTGGATCAGGATATTTACATACTGTAAATTCCTTACAGTAAACTGCTGCTTTAAAAAAGATAGCACATTTGTTACTGATGCTTTCCCCCTCCATATATTAAATAGAGGATTGTTAGTATATGGACATTCACTTAAAGTAAATTCATGGAGCAGAGATCTTGGGGTTTTTTGTTGGAAGTAGTAGTCACAACAACAAGTACAAATCATTTTCCTCTCGGGCACTTAAGCAGCAGCTAGCAAAGTTTGGGTGCAAGGTGCTCTTCATTAGAAATATGGAATTACTTTGGAAAGATGAGGCCCATTTGGCTTACAAACAGATGACATATGTGATACAAGAGTAATTTCAGTGCCATGCTAGGGATTTATGTGGAATAATTAATCTCTGATGCTGATAGAAAAATATTCCACAGCGAATAGAATATTATTTGCTAATCTGATCCTTCTGCTAGAAAATGTGGTTAATGCCAGTGATCCCAATGTACATCAGCTCAGCAATAGTCAGGCTTCCCCAGTACAAGCTCATCCAAGGTATGGCACAATAATTTTTAATCAGCAGAAGCACTTAGGTATGGCATGAGGTGTGCCTCTACCTCATGGCACAGTGCTGAACAAACAATAGCTGCTATCAGCTGGAGATGGCTACAAGGTACAGTCCAGCAAAACAGCAGCAACCCACTGTGGCAGTGCCCCACAACCTCTCAGAGCAGCCAAAGGAAGGAGCTCCAGCAGAAAGCCTCCCCAACAGCTGTACCACTGACTGCAGGGCCAGCCTGGCCAGGCCCAAACAGGGTATCTCCATATAACACAGCGAGGTGTATTCTTCATATATTATAGCATGGAAGAGGAGACCAAAGGGCAGCTGGGCAATGAAGTCATTCCAGTGAAGAAAAAGCTACAGATAGAAACTTTGCTTCCCTCTTTACTAACAACCTCCACTAGTACCTTCTGGCTCGCTTAAGGTTCTACATCATGATTTAGAGCACCATGATAAGATAAAGTGCTCTGTCCCATCCTGATGTCTGAATTGCAGATGGATGGAGGTGCAGTCCTATTAACACCAGGAGCTATAGGTGGTGTGTCAGTCTCTGGAAGGGCATTAAAGGGAAAGCTGACTCCAGTAGAGAAGCTCCATCCTGACTCCTTAGAGTACTGAAAAAGAGTATTTTGACTGACACCTTCTCACTGATCCTCTGAGTGGGGTTTCACCAGTAAGCAGTTTGTAGAATGCTACCAATTGTTTCTCTTCACAGGGCAAAGGACATGACTTTCCATCCCTGTAATGGTGGACAAGAAGTTGCTATCAACTTTGTCCAAGCTGAGAATTTTATAGAGTTTGTGATGACAGTTCTGATACACAAAAATAGAAGTCACATCCCTGAGCACTAAACATGCAAATACTTGTTATTTTGCATTTTTGGAAACAGCATGTATATCTGTGCCAGAGGTGAGTGACAATGATGAAGTTTCATGACAGGTTGTGCAACTTCTTTTCTTTGCCAACTCATTTATATGCCAGGGGTTTTGACTGTCCACAAAAATAAAAGCTGGGAAACTACAAGTTATTAAACAGCAAACAACTAACACTTGTTTCAGATACAGCAGAAAATAACACAAAGAAAACATGAGGCATAGTATAAACAGACAAAAGCCCAGTACATATAACAGGTTTAGTCAATATTTGTTTAACAGCACTAAGTAGTGAGGAACAAACTGCAAGGTAGCACCATCTAATGCAGTTCCTCTGACTTTTTGCTTACAGCCACAGCTGCACCTTCTGGCAATTCAAAACCTGGCACCTGATAAAGGAAGTCCAGTGGAGTGCTCTTCTGTGATACATAGCTAGCATTGACTCAATGAAATCTGCCCTTTTGGAACTCAAAGCAACAAGCAATTCTCATTTACAATACAAACATTCAACTTCAATGAAAAAAACCCAGTGCTTTTTAGACTACAGTAAAATAAGATTTTCAACCATGACCAGTAGTAAAGTATAATTGTTTTTAGAGATAACAGAGCCCTGTTAAATCACCCATTTAATTTCTCTCCCCACAAAAAAACCCCAAAACAAAACACACCACAAAAACCGCAAACCAGTAGAACCAGAATTACTGATGAAAACATGATTCCTCTCAACTACAAGAATCTCTCTCACCTTTCCCCTAAATGACAAACAGCAAAATAATACTAACATTTTTCAAAGTTCTCTACAAACTGATTTATAATTTAAGATGATTAGTATAAATTATTTGAAAAAAGAAAATCCAAATCATATCCAAAGCTCTCATAAGGCCACTCATAGCCATGCAGGATTTTAGTAATTTATGTAAATATTTTTCAGTGAAGTCTGCTTTCCATGAAGCTCTGTCAAAAGTTACTCCAAAGGTAATGAAAGAATTGGGTAGCATTGCTAAAATACTTCATGAACCTACATCATATATTTTGCAATCTGTTCTAACATTCACAGATTAACAATGTTAGGCAGATAATAAAAAGGTAGAAGTACAAGTAAATTGGTTTGAACACCTTTAGCCATTGTAACTTTATTAAAATTCTGTCGAAGTTTTATTGCATTGCACTTGTTTTGAAATTTCCTGACACATCTTCCAGCAACATACACTATTCAAAACCAGCATTGTTCGAACCTTACAAATGTGCCCATTGCATCTCTGTGACTATCAGGATTCAGATGCTCTTGTTTAGCTGCACCAAAATGTCAGGATCTCTAGACAGTAGATTCTCAATGCAGGCCATGCCACCAGCAAGAGCAAAAGCCAAGACTGTAAATATAGATGTTTATTGTTGTCAAAAACAAGGCTGGTTTAGACTAGGAATGGTCCATCCCAAAATACTATGAAACTCAGATTTGGGCCAGTCAGAGACTTGCCATCAACAGCTGTTTGATGTACAATACAAACATAAATTCTAAAAGCTGGATTTAGAAAAAAGAAGGTTCTGTGTATTTTTAGATTATTACTTCAGCCCCATTTTAAGTCACTTACATTCAACATGTGAAATCTAAAGAGGTGTCTGAATGATTTGTGCTTGTTCGGTGCATGTTGTTCTCATCATGAACATTTAGAACACTTCTATCTTCAAAAAGTACATTTTGTTCTCTGCTACCCAAGCATGCACACCAAACACTAAGATACAATAAAAAGCAGATATGTTGAAATGAATTATGGTTGTTTTTCATTGAGATGAAGTACAGTAGAGAAAATCAACTATAGTTTTTCCTTCTCCTTCTCCACCCATATGCTTACACATACCAAGGCAAAGAAAATAGTTTATTCCTTGCCTTCTGATAAGTTGGATAATATTTTTGTGTTTCAAAGATGTGTTTTCAATTATCTTTCAAGTTCCAACATTACACAGACCTAAAGCTGCACCTATTCTTTGCACAATCACACATTACTCAGTGTCCAGCCTATTAACATTCCCTTCCAAAGGCAGCACAGATTAATCACTAACTGTGGTGGCTCTACTTGAATGCTTTGGGAATTGAGGTAACCTTTTGTATGACAACTTTTAGCCCAGAACATGAATTAACATATAATCTGGTGTTCTGCAAAGCTGATAAATATTTTTAGTTGTTTTCTGTGAGACATCTCACAAAAATCTCAGAGCTCTTCTCTTGAAAGTAATTGCAGTGTGACATGAGTAAGTTGGCAAAGTACAGAACACTTGATAATACTAATATTGGAAAGGACAGTTGGAAATGATGGGTTTATAGAAAATTGTTTCTTTCATTTAGAAAGAATTTATGCATTATATGAAGCCCATTTCAGAGAAAATATAATCAGAGAGGTATGGTAATCTTTACTTGTTTTCATTTGACATGCAGCATGTTTACACTAGAGACATTTGATGACCAATTCTACAATGATTAGCCATGGAAGTAGACAATAGGAAATATTCTTTGTCAATCATCTGCATGCAACCTGATAGCTTATTTACAGATTTATGCAAAACAGTTTTCAGAAAAAGAGAAAGAAATGGAAACCGCACAGACTTCAAAGCCAGCAGTTTTTTCTTCACTTGCATTGTTTGCATCAGGTTTTTAAACTAAATATCTGTAAAGTACATTACAATAAGAAAGAAAAGAGCAAAGTTATAATCACAAATCTCAAGAAACAGATACATAATATAAGAAAATGATCAACAGATGTGCTGTTACATAGTGAAAGTTAAAACTATTACAAGTTCTCTGGAATAGGTACATTTTACCTCAGTGGTTTCACACAGTGCTTTTTTAAAAAATAAATATCAGTTTATATCCATATAAAAGTAAACCTAATTGCGGAGGTAGCTATCAAAGTGACTTTTGAAACTCCCAGCTTTCCTTCTAACATAGCCTGATGTTTGCTAGAAAATTAGCTAACTGTGAAAATGAAGAGTGCAAACCACTTTTAACACTGCAATATTCTAACTAAATAACTCAAACAAGCTATTCTACTTGGTGAGGGGATGTATCAATTTTCTACTCTTGGCAATTTAAAAACAACCATATTTTGATAGACTGCATCTGCCCCTAATCCAACTCACTTACATGTGGTCTTGCGCAGGGATTCACACAGCAACACAGAGAGAAAAGGATTGCATGGAACTGCAGGAACTAAAGTGAGAGTTTTCATTTTGAGTCAATCGAGCCCAGAGAGAAAGTGCTTCAGAGAGATTCTTCTTATACTTCATGTACTGCCACGGAGCAAAATAAAACAACACTACAGCAATATAAATAGTTCAGTCACCTGCTAAATGCCACATGGAATTTATTTGCATATTGAATGAAATGTAAATATCCCAAAGAGCTTGACAACATAGACAAAGAGACTACTCATATATAAATATCACATGTATTTTCTCAAGAACATGGCAACGAATAGGCAGAGCATGAGGAAAACCTTTATATGTAGCAAAGCCTCTCACTCTCCCTACCAAGGAACAGGCAAGAACGCTAATACAGCTTAACAAAAAGCCGGTTTAGACCTAAACTTAAGAGCAGTGTAAAGAACTGACTTCACTTCTTTTGCTCCTCTACTACAGCAAATACTGTTGCCATGAATTCACACTGTAGTGAAAAGATGACATCTTCAAAATCAACTTCATGTTTAAATGCTGTTCTTCCTGCTCTGTCATTTCTGGTGATAAATACTAGGAAATCAATGAGGAAACATCATTTGAAGTGAGCCATTCATCATGTACCGAAAAGGGTAAGTACCCCATAAATTGCAGTGATCCGCTTCCTATTAGAATCACACAACAGAAGGCAACAGCATTTCCATTAGCAATTTTTATGACCTCTGTAGGTAGAGGATAAGGTTAGGAAATGGCTTATTGTTGCTATCTATAAAGCAGTTGTTGGGTGGGGTAGGAAGAAAATTTTCAAGAGAATTAGAGTTATTAGTAAATCAAAGGGCAGGAGGGGGAGGAAGAGATACAGTAACAGCTCCACCAACCACATCTTCATACTTGAGAAATGTATGGATTGGCAGTTCTCCTAAGTAACACTGAATATGTCAGTAAATTTTACTGTCATTGGATCCTTGTTATACCGGGTGTGGGTGTATGCTCAAAAAAATTGCTATCATTGCCTATAACTGCTGCCTAGTAAACAGCACTTCTTTACAACCTAGGAAGTAGATTCTCTCTTACTTTTTTCAAATGTTCCTCTAAATCAGTGTTATACAAAACATGAAATGAAAAATCAGGATTTAAAATAGAAAGCAAATTTTATTAAATCAAGTGCTGCATTTTCCCTTAGCCCTGTTTACCTTCCTATCCCATCCTGTGCAACACTCTATGCTCACTCCACCAAAACCAGGCAGGATGAACACACTAGGCAGAAACAAGAAATAAAAATTGTAGGGTTTGATGTGCCCCTTCACAACTGAAAATATGACTAAATACCAGCCCTGAAAGAAGAATGAAGTTTTATACATGAAGAGACTTTCCCTAGAGTGCTGGAAGTGGGGTCGGGAAGAAAAGAAAAAAAGAAATAGTTTTATTTTCATATATTCCCTCAATGAATTTTACTGTATTTAACAGAGAAATCCCTTTCCAGTTCTATTTGACATACCAGCAAGAGATTATATTTTTAAGGCAATATCACCCTAAACCCACAAAATTTGAAAATCCATACACCGAAACATCACAAATTGTAGGAAAGCACCTTGTGTGTGCCTCAAAACTAAAGAAAACAGGCAACAAACCACCTAATTACAATAATTAAGGGATAGAAAACCAAATTAAATCACAGGTCTACTGTGAAAACCACTCTGAAAAATCTCTGACCTATATTATACATTAAGACAATCTGAAGGTACGTCGTGTCACTTCTGTTCCTGCTTCCTTCCCTTCAACACACACAGCACTGAATAAACACTGAACATTTCAACAGAATTCACCACAGCTCAAAACTGGTAAATCAGTATTTATTTATAAAAGTTTTTGAGATTAATTCTACCTCAGTTTCTACCCCACAGAAGACAGTGCAAGCCACTTGATTTGTTTGAGCTGAAGTCCCATGGAAGTTTCAAAATCCTACACTCACTCCATCACGGCCAAACTGGAGCCACAGGTAACTGTACCAGCCAGGACTCTGGTCCACTGACTGTGCTAGTGGTGGTAAAAATACAACAGCCTAGATAACTAGGTATGAATTTTCCCCTCAGCAATAGCTGGTATTACCTCACATACCACCCACAGACGAGCCCATCCCATACTAATTGTTAAGCTACTTTCTGTTGCCAGCAGCCAGGATCAAATGAATGCTGTTGCAGTAATGAAAGCGAGGGGCTGATTAGCCTTCATAAGCGAGATTGGTTTCACCTCCGTGAAAGCTCACTAATTACTTTGTTTTTTTCTTTTCACATTTCAGACCAGCTTTCACACAGACCTTCTTTTCCTCAATGAAAATTTAATTCTAATTTTGTGAAACAGTCAAGTGTACTGTTGTTACAATTTAGGGCTTTAGCTGTTTCCCAGGGAACTGATTTTAACAGCGCTCTCAGGATCTTCTTTGTTAAACTTTGTAATATCAGAGCTCAGAATGTGATTTCATAATAACAGTATTTTTCTTCCCTCTGTGCCAGTGTACCTGCCATACCCAGGACAACACAAAGGTACCACCACACACTACAAACACATTTGTAGCACAGTCCCCTTACAGAGTGAAATCTAGGCATCTGCAAGAAGTTAGGAAAAAACACTAGCATTTATCTTTGCTTATACAACTATGCTTTTATTCAATCTCTCTCTCTCTTTTTTTCTTTTACACACGACTCCCAGGAGTCCCCAGTTGTTCTGCCTCACCTGGCAACAGCCCCCAAACTCAGCCATACCACCAGAAAGCTGTAGGTATATCTTTACAGAAGATTTTCTGGGAGTTTGCCAATTTTCCTAAAACCTTGTATTATGCTGCAATTTCTACCTTTAATTCCTGATCCTATTTTTTGATGCTTGGACACTCATTCCCAAATATTCTGCTTCACAATAGTCTTTTTCCAGCATTCCCATGTTCTGGTGCAGAGTTTGAGTCCAGCTTCTGCTTCAGCCCAGACTATGGGCTTTGATGCTTATTTTGGCACACCAGCACTTCCCACATTCCGCATCACAGCCTGGCATCCACACCCCTGCCTTGTTCTCAGAATTAATGTGTTTGTACTTCTTTGGTCTCTGACCTCGGGTTTTCCTGACCCTGACCTGCTTCTATCTTAGCAGCAGCCTGACCCAACCATTAGGCCAAACCCACCAATGCCCCTATTCACAGCAATATGTCATCACAGTGCTGTGAGCATATGCAGGGATAATTAAGCCCCAGATGGGGAAAGAAGGTGAGCAGCACTGCCAGTACTCCTACAGATCAGTGAGAATGCTGTGGTGCTCACTCTTCCCATGTCTGCTTTGCAAGTGGGAGTGGGAAAGGTCTTTGCAGTTCCTTCTCTCAAGCCACGGTGCTCCATGTGGAACACAGCAATGGGGCATGACACAGTCAGTCAAAAGATCTATGATATTTACTGACAGTATGCATTTGGGTTGTGTGGGAAAGGTTTGGTAGGGGAAGGGCTATAGGGGTGTCTTCTGTGAGAAACTGCTAGAAGCTTCCTCTGCCAGAGGAATGCCAGCAGAGCCAATGCCTGCCAACTCCATGACAGACCAACTGCTGACCAAGGCCCACACCAGTGACTCTGGTGGTGCCTCTGGGATAACAGAGCTATGAAGAGGGAAAAGTTGAAGCAGGAGAAGGAGGTGCTCCAGGCTCCAGAGCAGAGTTGCCCTGTAGCCTGTGATGAAGACCACAATGAGGCAGTTGTGCCCCTGAAGCCCACAGAGGTCCACAGGTCAGCAGATATCCACTTGCAGCCCATGGAGGACCCAACATAGAAGGAGGCAGATGTCCAGTGTAGATTAGGATGCCATGGGAAGCTTGCACTGGAACAGGCTCCTGGTAGGACCTGTGGACGCATGGAGAGAGAAGCCTGGATGGAGCAGTTCTTCTGGCAGGACTTGTGACCCCATAAGGGACCTAGGGACCCCATGAAAGGGACCCCATGGTAGAGCAGGGCAGAATGTGACAAGTCCTCCCCCTGAGGAGGAAGGAATGGCAGAGATGAGTGATGAGTTGATTGTGCTACTGGGGGCCAGGGAGGGGGGCAAGAAATCAGGAGAGAAGTTGAACTCAGGAAGAAGGGAGGGGTGCAGTGAATGTGTTTTAAGGTTTCGGTTTTATTTCTTATTACCCCACTCAGGTTTGACTGGTAAATTCCCCAAGTCGAGTTTGTTTTACCCATGAAGGTAATTGGTGAGTGATCTCCCCGTCCTTATCCCCACCCACAAGCCTTTTGCTGTATTTTCTCTCTCCTGTCCAGCCAAGCAGGGGAGTGATAGAGTGGTTTTGGTAGGCATCTTGTGTCTGGTCAGGGACAACACACAGCAGAAAAGCACTAAGTTAAAAATACCTTTTGTTTTGTTTTTAGGCATTACAATTGACAAACTTCTGTGGAAACATATTATTCTATCTATCATATTACATCTAACCCCCCTGTCTCATCTCCCAGCTGGTTTGCACAACTCCAGACCAGTCCCTTTCTCTAATGTGAGTCATGTTACTAGCCTGCATTGGGCTAGTTCTCATCATCCCACAGGATTTTCATCCCACTCATAAAGTTTTATCCCTGCACAGGAATTCTCTTCCATCATCCAAAGACTCCCTACAAACCACACCCCATATTTGTATATGAATTTGTCAGGAATACTTGGTTTCATCACATCTTTTTCCCCTATCTCAGCAGTTCTCAGGCTTCTTGCCAATATATTCTGTGCCATTGCCCAGATTTGCCTTCAACATCCTGACTTCCATTTCTCAGTCTCATACACTTCCTCATCAAGCCCATCCTGATTTCTTTTAACATGTGCAAATCCTCAGATTCTTTTATGGCCAGTCCAATCTCATATCGATTTGTTCTACATCCTTCTCTCCAAGCTTCTGTATTCTCAGCCTCCTTGTTTACTCCTCCCAATGATTATTTCCATTTCCTCACCATCTAAGTCAAGTACCTTCCACTTGCACATTGCAGAAATCCAACCTGTAAAGTCTCACAGCCACACACACACACACACACACCATCAACCCTAAAAACCTCCTCAATTTCAGTGCCTGATCTTCAGAGGGGTTGTAAAGATCAGGGGGCTACAGCTACAGGTTGCACAGCTACAGGATGCAACAGAGCCACAGGGGAGGCAGAACTTCAGCAGTGGAGCCCTAGCAAGTTTCTGAGCATGAATAAACTAGGAATTTTGGCTCTTAACTCAGATAGCTTTGGCTGACTTCTGAAGGGACAGCAAAGATGCAAACTCAAGATTACATCTACTCCTGCCAAGCACAAAATAATTAGACAGCAAGGATGTTAAAAAAAAAGCAATCAAGAACAATGTTTTCCTAGTATTTTCCCTTCTGCAAACAAAGCAGTTGCTCTATCTATGCACCTGATGCCAAAAACTGACAGCTACTTCAACCTGAAATAAGGGAATTAAGTAGTCTGCAGCAGCTGTTCAACAAGCCCAAGTTTCACACAAATGACTGAAGTCTGGTAAAGCACTGGAATACTAAATTGTATAACAAACACAAAGTCAGTGACTGGTTAACTTCCAGCCTCTTTCAAGACAAAGATACTCACCACAGAGCAAAGTTCCTCTTTTAGTAATAAATCAACAGTTTTGTAAACCGATAAAATTAAGTTCTAATATCACATTCACCACACGCCTACCATACCCCTATCAGAAGACCACAAATTCAGGGCAAGGTTCAAACTAATCAGCTCTACATTGATGGCACTTTCTTGTGTAAAGGAAGGGGGGAAAAAAGATGACCTCCACACTTAGTCTTGGCAATTAGGAAAATAAAGTCACAAGAACAAAAGTTACACATGAAGAAGATTAGGTCATCTAATAGCTCTTGTTTTCTCAGGCTGTTAAGAAAGATCCTTCCTAGTGCTGTATCCACTCCAACTGTGACTCAGTTTCTGATGTATGACCTGCCCTCTCTTAAAATACTAGTTTAGTATTTTACTACTCCAGAAATCACCAAGTGCAGTAATTGGAAAGTATGGTTTCCAAAGAGACAAATAATGGCTTTCATGTATCAATTTCTAATTTTTAATCATTCCAAGGGGTGACTAACACATTGCAGTGCAAAATTCCAACATCCCACAGATGTAAGGTCATTGTATCACAGATGAATTGGTTCAGAATCAATTTTAAGTTCATGGACATTCAGTTTTGACCTCGGAGAGAGAAGCAACAACTCATGGCCACATGTTCTTCAGCTGCAATTCCCTTTAAACATGTCATGCCTGTTTAAAAAAGAAAATATACATTCACATATTTTCCATCAAGGGTAAGTAAAGAGATTTGTTTGAATGCCTTAGGCTTACCTCAAAGATGTCCATATTGAAATTTGAGTAAAAATTTATATTTAAAAAATACTACAGTCACCATTAACACATATAGTCTGAAAGTACAAAAACAATTTATTTTCTCCATTAAACTACAGATTAGAAAGAAAAGAAAGTTATCCCAAAATGTGTTTTAAGAAGTTAAATTTTTTTCTCTTTTAAAGATGGTAATAATATTGCTAATCAAGTGGCACCTTACAGAAAAATAAAGCTAGTGAACCAGTAGCACCTGTTTTTTCACAGAAATATGAAGGAAAACCACTATCCAGAGCCAAACTCACTTAAACTGACACAGTCCAGAAGTCAGATGGTTGCATTGACTTCCATCAACCCTCACAAAGCAGAGAAGGTAAGTCAATAAACTGACCCTTTAAGATCTGTCTAGTTCCATAATTGTCATCGGTATCCAGTTGGCATTAAAAAAAGTAGTCATGATCATGACCTTTGCATTTCTACAAACATTAGCCATTGTCATGGGGAAGACCCCTTTGGCCTCATAATTCACATGCTGTTAACAACCAGCAAGAACACAGCATGTGTGTCAGTTACTAAATAATGTAAGAAAAATTGAATGTCACACTCATACCCCACTGTTCCCATGCACAGCTATGAGCACTGAAGCTAACCTGTTTTGTATTACACTCAAAACTTTAGGAAGATAAAAATAATCTACTTTTGATGGGACTTTTGGGGCTATATTATTATTACTTTGGGGCAAGGTGAAGGATTATTTGGCTTTTTCATATTATTTCTATGTATTTTGTACTATTTCTTTTTACCTGGTTTCCAAGCAAAACGTGACTCATATTACATGTTTTCTGTCAAACACCTGTAAACCCACAATTCTATGCAAATGAGACAGAAGAACAGAGGTCAAAGATATTTCAGCTCCTCAAAATTCAAGCAGAAACTTAGCCACTTAGGTAGGACATTTGACCCTGTCTCAGCTACAGGTAACAGTAGTACAAAAGAAAACCATTGGAAGAGCTGACCCTAACCCCATCCTAAGCATGGAAAACATTTTAAATCAGAGTTTATCAATCAAAAAATCCTTATCTATAGAAAACAAGGCTTCTTCAATTCTAGTACTCCTGGAATTGCTCATTAATATTTAGTTTTATAACCTATAAAACCAATGTGGTGCAGAAAAGAAACCTATAGGCTGTTTCATCTGGCTCACTGCCTGCATAAAATGCACTGTGAGCAAAGAACAGACCTGGAACACTTACCGCAGCCCACCTCACTCAAGCCAGTGACCCACAGTAATCAAAGAAGTACAATAGGATGGTCAGGACCTAAAAACAGACATGTCATGTCAGACTATAATCTGCCTTCCCTCAGTCACAGTGGCCAACAACAGATACTCAGAGAATACAAACTCTGTGATGTTCCTGCATGAACAAAGATTTGGGCAGGGCTCTCCCCACGTGGGTGAGCCCTTCCAGCCTGCACAGTGGATGTTTTAGGTGAGGCACAGCGTGCGCAGAACTGGCCCCACCGTTTAAGTCCCAAGGTCCATCTGCCACGGCCGAGTGAGCTTGGACAGTGACAGTGAAGTCCTCAGGACTGTCTACAGCACCCGGTACTAACCGGGGCTGACCCTGCTGAGCATCCGAGATGGGATGGGATGGGATGGCAGGGAGGCATTGAACTGCCAGGGGACAGTCCCCACTGAGACTCGAACTCAGGTCCTTGGGATTCAGAGTCCAGAGTGCTCTCCTTTACACCACAGGACTGCCCACTGTTTCTGCAGTAATAAGCACTCAAAATGTTCTCCCAAACTCCACTGATCTGCAGCTCAAGGCTCATTTAATAGCAACGATGAATTTACTCAGCTCCTTTAGAGCTTTCAGCACTCCTGGGTCCTGAGAAAGGAGTGCCACAACCCACCTCACACAGGCAGTTATCACCTTTTGTTTGCCTTCTGCATGGCCCCTGGTCATTTCATTTGATGCTCCTCAGTTCTTTCTATCCAGAAAACATGAACAGCTATCACCTTCTGCCCTGCAGTACTTTATTGACCTCAGATGTGTTACTCTCAAACTACAGTCTGGTCAACGTAGTTGTTCCTTACATGAGAGTTGTTCTGCAGTTGGATCGACCTTACTGTTTTCTCTTTATTTCTTCCAATTTTAAAACAAACTGCAAATGACCTTCAAGATGTAGGTATGCTAAAGTTGCATGCTCATGGCATAATGATTTTTTTTGCTTTGGTTTCCTTCCCCCCAAAACCCCTTCCAATGACTCTCAACATTTGCCTTTTTTTGTTTGCCCCACACACCATTACAGGCCATTAAGCTAGCATGTTAATAGCGCTCTCCATTACAACCTTGAGACATTGTTTCTGAGCAACAGCCCATTCACAGCATCTATACAAAGCTGATACATTCAGGCACTTTCTAAGATATATACTGAGGTATTTCTGAAAGAGAATATTGTATATTCCCTGTACTACTATCCCAATCCATCATAAGGATGGAAAAGTAGTAGAACAATCTGAATTCAGCTCTGTCCTTCCTCTTCTGTTATTATAGAATGGGAATGACTCTGTTGTAGTGCTTTGCAGTGAGAAGGAAGATACTGCATGTGAGACATAATAAAACATAGCAGACTAGAAACTCTGCATATGGTAGCTGAACACTAACAAACTTCACAAGCAACTCATTCTGAAATTTCGTACAAACTGCTATTGCATATAATTATAACAAGAAAACATGTACTAGGTAATAAGTTTCATTGGAGAAAATTCAGTACTAAGGAGGATTAAACCACCACCATATGAAAACCAGAAAATATGGTGGATTTTTCCTCTCTCTTCTCCTGAAGGCTGGCAAAGATCAGTGAAATTAAACACTGCCCAAAGCAATTGATAAAAGCAGTTTGGCCATTAAAGTCATGTAATCTGGTGACCCAACTGACCTACATTAAGCCCAGGCTAAAGGGCAATGTCATCTTTCTTTTCCTATAGATAGCACGACTTTGCATCTTCAGCACAGATGGAAGGCAACCCCTCTGGCCTTCCGGTTTCCACTGTATCCCTTGCTACAAAACAAAGTTAGCTGCAACCAATCTTTTGTACTTGTTTGACTTCAGAAGTACTTCAGTTTTGTGAAACAGTTGAAAAAAAGCATATTTCCTCCCTTAAGGTTATTCAACCAATATCTATCTAACCAGAGGCTGTAGCACTCCATATACTTACTGATGAAAAAAGATTAATAGGCTAATGTAAATCTTACAAAAATTGTCTATCTAATTATCACTGGATACATTCAGTTTGGATGGTCAGAATGAGATGTTATAATATTTTTTCTATTATCAGAGAAGAGGTTAGTCAATGAATCTATCTAATGGCCTACAGTTTTTGCACCCAAATTTGAGAGCTGCCATGTGAAAAATGGGACATTCCTTAAGAATTTTCTCAAAACTTTAATAATTTACAAAGAACCTTCACAATCCATAGGAATGTTGTTCCACTGATAACATTGGGTCATTCCAATTCTAATCAACATTACTACACTGAAGGTCCAAGACCTTTGCTTGTAGAACAGCAACAGAAGCAACACACTCCAAGCCCAATTTACCACACAGCTATCTTTTATACATTTTACAGAAAAATCAAGCATATAAGTGGCTCAACTAATGGCTTCAGTAAAGATAAATATAATGGAACAGGAAAACTGACTATTAAATTGGAAAATTTGCACTTAATTAGATCAAACAAAAATGAACTTGGTTTTCCTCAGGGTCACAGAATAATTCAGGTAGGGATGAAGGTCAGAAGGTCTCTATTCCAACCTTCTACTAACAGCAGCATCAGCTGTGACAGCAAAACTGGCTGCTCAAGGCCATGCCCAGTCAAGCCTTGAAAACCTCCAAGAATTCAGTCTCTAAAACCCCCCTGGGCAACCCATGTTGATTGTGGTGAAAAGGAAAGCTGCTCCACAGTTTGTTAGACCATAGAGCATCTCATTACAAGGGCTGTGTGTGGAAATTCCACAAAGTCAGTTTATAGGAAAGAAAGAGGATGAGAAAAGAGTAATTTTGTACTGGTTTTGATCCATCCCTCTTTTATGCAGTTATTGAGGAGAATCCCCCCATCTTATTCAATGACTGCTTCTTACAGCAAATGGTGTTCAGCACAGGCTGCTTTAAGAAAATAAAAAGTCATTAAAATCTTGCAGCCTTAAAAGGGTTCTTGAATTATTTCTGTGTTCTGCTCTTCCAGAGAAAACCACTTCATCAAAACCCAAAGAATATTCTTATATTTCATTCCATCTCTGTTCGATGTGGGTTGCAAGACACAACACTGACATTGCAGTAGCTTTCTAGTTGGCCAAAAGACATTTGAAGAGCTGCCAGTGTGCCAGAAACGAAGTTTATAGTTTCATCCTGCAGTGTCTGTGCCTCTTTATTAGCCATCTTTGCCTATGGGAACAAATTTCCAGGGTGCCTGATGGGTCAGAAGAACAGAATTGGTATCTTCTTCAGATTATGGAAATAGCACAGTGTGTTATTAATCTAGAAATCCTATGTCCACTAAAGTATGAGGTTGTTTTCATCCACAAAGAACAAAAGTTATTAGCACACACTAAACATTATGGCAACTAATTCATCTTGTTGGTTCTACCCATACTTTCAGTCTTCAAAATCTTTCAAGAGAACTGCAATATGTAAGAATGCAAACAGCTATGTCAAGTCAAAGTTTAACTTCAATTTGCTTTTAACAGCTAAACTATGTGGGAAAAAACCCAAACAAACACAAAAACAAAACTACCTGTTTTCTCTGGTGCTCAACCACAGCTGCATCTTATTGAGGTAAAAACGCTCTACTCTACTGAAGGATAATGAAAGATGTAAAGGTATGTAATAACTAAATCCTTCTGACTGCTTTTTCAAAATAAAGCAATTGAAGCATTGTCCATTAAAAAAAAAAAAACAAGAACAACAAAACCAACAAACAACAGCTTTTGAACAAAAAACTTAAAGTTGCAAAATTCTGATCTCAAATTCACTGTCAAGGCTGGCACCCTTACTTATGAACTACCCAGTAGAATCTCCTAGAATGCCATCAGTGACCAGCACATTGAAGGGAAGAACATGTACCTAACAACTTGTGAAAGTTTAAGTTTCATATGATTGTATTAACATATTTCATTTTTTCTAAAACAATTATTTTGAAAAGGTTCCTGTTGAATAGATTCCTTTCTTAAGGTTATCATGAAAGAGAAGTTTTCAGAAGTAATTAAAAATGGAATCTAAAAAGCTGACCAAATAGAAAGAAAATCATGCTAAAAAAACCCTAAAGAGGTAGAATTGAAGAAAAACTGCATTGAAAAATACATTTTTGTGCAAGACTTGCTCCTGCTTTTTGTATGGGGGAGCAGAAGGAAGGAGCAAGGTTGGTTTTCATTTGCAAAGTGCAAGGATCCCTTAAGGTCCACACAAATGTGTTTAAATTATATTTGGTTACAGTTGGAACAGCAAAGCATACATAAAGCACCCTGATATCCTTCATGCTCCCTACAGTGGAGACCCCCTCCAGACTCCTCGGAAAGGCTCCACACCTCAGAAATGGGTGGATGTTCATCCCTACTCCAGCAGGGAAAGAAGACACCTATTTACAGAATGGAAAAAATTCTATCGAATGGGTACTACAGCCTCCTGCCACATTAACTTTCAATGATTATTTCAAGATTGTAAAACACCAGTATCATACTTCTATCTTATTTATTTTTAAAAAACAAGTTCTTGTAGACCCTTCTGTATTCAAGTCTGGCCTTGAAATCCTTACACTTTGATGATGGGTTTTTTTCCATCTAAGGAATTTATAAGCTCTTCTAGTAAGCTTACAACATGAGGAATACTAGCAGCTTTGGATCTCAAAAGCTTCACATGGTATAAAGATTCTGTTTTCCTCTCTTGTTCTACAACTTTCAGGATACCGAAATAAAAGAAGCACCCAAAGCGTAATAAGAGGTTTCAACAAGTTTGAAAAGAATCATGAAAACAGAATTAAAAATTTAACAAATAGTTATAATTCCACATGCACAGCATAATTGTTCTGAGTTGCATACGTCATTTCTCTTATGCATTGTACATATTTTTAAGTGAGATGGAAGATGACCTTTTCTTCTGTAATGTCACAGAAGTATACATATTTTCATACATGCATTTACATTCCTTCACTCAGCTTTTTGTGTGTACCAAAACGAATTAAATCTTGTCATAAACAGCTTGTTATAAAGCTAAATGTTGACAGGTATTTTGATGCCAAATGTAACAACGGCAGCTGCAGCACTGTTAAGGAAATGACCTAATCAAATTAAAGGCTTCCCTACAAACACCTAAAAATGATAATTTGTGAGAGATGCGTGTCAAGCACCTTCTGTAATTCGTTGCAGCGAGTAATTCAGTCTGCATTTGGCTTCACCCCTCTGGCGTCAGCCACCCATCTGTCACCTCCCTTTTTCTGGGGTAATCTGTTCTGTACTTATCTGCACAGTAGCCTCCTAAGTCTCGCCTACCTCGAGAAAGTTACCTCATGCTGATATAGGGGGGTAGTGGCAGTCATAACCAACATCGGTAAAGACTTGCCTGGCTAAGCACAAACCACTGTCAGCAGCATCTGCAAAACTGTAATACAATGGCGCTCCTCCAGCTTGTGCTTCCAAAGAAAGTATTTAGGCGCAAATACGTATCAATAAAGCTGTTACATACAACCTACTTTTATAAAAAAGTAATCTAAGGGCATACTCTTAGTCTTGCCTAAAGACAGCATGGACGCTGGTAGTGATTTATTTCAGGAGCACGGAGATCTCACCCACTATGTGGGTTTGTCCAGTAAAGGGCTCTGGAGTATACAGCAACAGACTCATTTCAAGGACACAAAGGGAGAACAGTACCTGCATTTGGACTGGCAAGATTCTTCTCAACTAGAAACATTTCATTTCTGTCAGGCAAGAGGAACTCATTAGATACCATACATCAGCCACGCAGCACAAATTATTGAGACGCAAAGACTTTATTTTCAAGAGTTAACTTTTACATCAATTTTTTAAAAAACAGTTCTCCTAGCACAGATGCCAAAGATGTTTGCTGCAGCAATGCACCAACTTTCAAGAAGCCAGCAGGTACTAAATCAATTTAAATGCCAGATTCTTGGAGATACTTTTACAAGCCTGACCATCTCCTCTATAAACTAGTTTTCCAAGGAAGATGCAAACAAGCGTATTTCTGCTTGAGCCGAATGGATACAGAGGAGTATCAATAAAGTGTGTTTGCCTACAAGAGTTCTGCATGTAGCTAAACTTTGTTAGAAAATGTAATTTTCAATTTTTCCCCAGCTGCTTAATTTTCAAAGCATGATTTCACAGAAACAGTAACACAGCTGACAAGATTCAGGTAACTGTGTCAGATGTCCTACACATAGAGAGGCAATACCCTGATGCACATACGGACTTCAGTTTCTCCACTATTCTGCTGTTGGCAGAGGCCCTAAGTCACATCTGGTACTCTTCACATCTGTATTCAGAGTTCTGTAATGAGCTTGCCTTTAAAAAAAGCATTTTTCCATGCCTAAAATCCCTACACTAAACCGGTGTGACATTTTGTATGGAGCTTCTGATGAGTAGCACTGAAAATTTAAGCAAGAGAAGGTAATTGATTCATTACATCTATTTCTACTATATTTCTTTTTGTATTTTTTGGTCCCCATTTCAAAAGGCATTGTTTAAATTGCCCTAATCTGCAAACAGCAACAATAAGTGTAGCAAATACTTGACAATGAAGATGTAAAGCCTCTAAAAACCTGTTACCTTAGTAACCATGGGAATGCAGGAGAATAAGAATACAAGGAGTGTCAGGACATCATTTTGGATTCCACAGGGCTTGGGTTGAAATACAGTCAGCTTTCATTAGCTTTTTGTTTTTCCCAGTAGGTCCTTGGACTTTGAAACAAAACCTGAATGACAGCTATGAGCAATTCCAGCTCACTGCTGATCAGCCACACCAAACAAAACAGGTCTTTTCACTGTGAACCCCCCTCCTTTGCACCCAACAAGCCTCGAAACAAACATTATTTATGCTGCTGACCCCTCTGGATATCACTAATAAATCGCATTCCAAAAAGTAGAGTAAAACGAAGAGCCACTTTCATGGGGTGAAATAGATAATTCACTTTAAACAAACGTACTGCAAGAAAAATAAAAAGTCAACATATCCTCCCAGGGTATTTCTGTAAACCCACAGTTTATTTACAGAGTATGTTTATTTACAAAGTATGTTAATTCAACACCAAGAAGAATTTAGCTGCTCATTTGAGTAACACTATATTTAGACTTTACTCATGGAGGGAGAAAAGAAAACAAAGAAGATAAAGAATTGAGATCAATTCCCCACCCCCACCAATATCTGTCAGGAATCTTGTGGTCAAGATAGAACAGAACGAAGATCTCCCAACTACTGGCTTTAGCTGGCTTAATTTTAGGTCCATCCCCTTACTCTTTGCTGCTATCTAGTCACTTGGGAAAATGATCTGAAAAAAAGTAATCCAGGCAAAAGCCATTGGAAAAATGAGCAAGAAACTCAACATATTTTTTGCTCAGTAAGAACATTAAAAGAAAAAAAAGAGTAAAAATAATGGCCTACTTGGTCATCATGTGATGACCAAAATCTTGGCTCTAAAACCAAAAAGACGGGAAAATAACACAGTAGTTCAGAGACACTGGCCTTACCCTGCCTTACATTGGGCCACTCCTCTTTCAACTGGTAAGGTACTACTTTTTTATTCACAGAAATTACCTTTGCAGGACACCATTGATCCATGTAAGAGCTACTGTCTCCACATATTTGCAGTCTCCTGCAGTCATTTACACACGTGTAAAAAGCAGTACCAGACAGTGGGAACACTTGTTTTACATGCAATAGTCCAGATTGCCTTTTTTTTTTTCTACACTATGTTACATGAATGTCTGGGTCATATTAAACACAATTAATAAACACCAAAAATCCATCCTCAAAGTGCTGCCCATTGAGCAAAACAGAAGTGCATCTCCAGGCAACTGCAACTTCCAGTTAAATAAAAAATAATACCTAGATTAAATCAAATCAGTTATTATGTATGGAATAATACTTTTTGCATAATCCACTCACATGTTTTGTAGAGATATAAAGGAGTTGTTATTCCCTACTCCTGAATGGGAAATGGGCTCATCTCCACAATGCTGAGCACATCCGCAACAGCAGTGAGCCAGCAGGTTAAAACAGAACATTTTATTCCAATGTATGCAGAAGGAAGGACATCACAGGTTTTGAGACATCAGCTTAGGCCTCAGAAGTCCAACTTTCAGGTCAATCAGCTGCTCCTTTTTTTTTTTTTTGTGACTCAGTTCTTTGAAGCAATGAGGAAAAATAAGCACAATAGCTAAATATTTCTTAGGAGAAAAGGATGTCAAAGGAAATTATAAGCTCGGAGAAATAAAAAAGCTTCCTAACAAATTTATTTAAAATAATGTCTTTAGCATACAAACAATATTCAGAATATTATTAAAAACAGGTATGCATTTGCATATATAGTAAAAAAAGTCTTTACAAGCTTCTCATCTTGCTTCATTTCTTTGAGACTGGTGGTGTACACAGTTCCTGCCTGACCTGGCATAGCCTTCACTGCCAACCTGAGCAGAGTTGCTTTGCTTGCCACCACTTGCAAGGGTGCCACTTGTCCTTGAAAGGAGAGGAAGAAGATTCTCTTCCAGCAGTATCTACACCCAGAAAGACTCTACAGTGAAGAAGCAGAAACTCAGGCAAAGTTAATTTAAAATCAGCTAATTTCACCTAAGTCCCATGAATGTTCTCCCTGAATTCCCACTTCTTTACTACAAAAAAAGAGCACTGCAACTACTAATCAGTCCCATCATCCACAGCTATCATCCAAGAGGCATGTTAGATGACCAGAAAACCACATGGCAGAAGACCATAACTGTTCTCCGGCAACACACTTCCAGATAAAAATAAAAATAAATAAAGCTTCTAGAAGTGGTCTAAATGGGGCAGCTGAGTCAGTAGCCAACTCAACATAAAACAAAGATTAATGGATGAGCACAGCCCAGTATGCCTAAGGCCTGGAGCTCTCCTCAAGGTGAGTGTTTACCTGAGTAATAACTTCTAACCCAGAAGAGGGCTGTGATGGACTATGATGTAGTTGGCCATGTGACTTCAACAAGGACATGTTTTTGTGTTTGGTTTTTTTTCCCCCCAAAGTTAAGTTTCTACTGTGTGGCTTCAGAAGCCATTTGTTGGAAACAAGTGTCTCCCTAAAATCCTTTGCTTTGTGCTTCTTTCCTGGAAAGCCTGTCAGTGGTGCTGACAGCCACACATTCCTAGGAGAAAGGAAGCTTGGCACTTTCAGCTTTGATGCACGTGATTTTGGAGTTCAGGATGTGGGCTGGGGTGGAAAGGGTCACATTGCATCCAAACTCTGTCCTGCAAACCACAAACAGGCCTTTTTAATCACAGGAGAGGAAGATTTCTCAAACTGGTATTAAGGATGGCACTGCTGTCAGTTGGAGGCTGAGTTAGAATTGAAACAGGAACATTGTAACCATGACATAGGTGAGGAGCACACATGAACTCACCCAGTATGGAAAAGCAGTTGATCATGACCCTAACTCTGTGCTACCCTTCCCAAAAGAAAATCCCTGCCCACCACCCTGACACTGAATAGCACTCCTCAGACTCTGTTTGACTGCATTCAGAAGGGAAAAAAAATACATAAATAATTCCATCCTTGCAACAGCAACACGAGAAGGTGAATGCAAGCAGATGCCAGTCCTTTTCCAACTTCCCTTTCTAGAATTCTTGCCCTCCTGTCTGTAATGTAAGCCACAGGTGCTATGCCTTCTGACTGGCAGATCTGTAGATGCTTTTGTCTGGAAACAAAGGACCCATCAGATCTGTTCTAATGGGAGAAGTGCAGTACAACCCAGGCAGAGAAAGCACAAAGATAAGTGCAAGCCTGTGCTCTGACTGCTCTTTCATCTGCACACACCATGGACTCAGCTGCTTACCCTAGATGCTGAAAGAACTGGACTTTTTGTCAGTTCCCTATAACCTGAGCTATACAGCTTAGCAATGCTCTTTTAAGGGGACAGAGAAAACCTGGATCAGAACAATCACTCATCAATTTCTCTATGCCACATACAAAAAAGTGTTCCAAATATCTAGAAAAGGGCTTTCAAGCCCAAAATAAAATTCCCAAGTTCTTAATTCAATTCCCCCCTTCCCTCCCCCAATAACTCGTTCAGTAGGAAGAAACAAAATTTAATCAGTTCTCAAACCAGTTCAGAACAGTTCCTTCACTGCCAAGCTTAAACTCCAAGGCCAACATCAGCCTAGCTGGCACTAGTTCTACAAATGATTTTTTTATCTCAGTGTAGTTTCAAGAAGGACTGAAAA
The DNA here is from genome assembly GCF_047495875.1 of Pithys albifrons albifrons. Lineage (NCBI taxonomy): Eukaryota > Metazoa > Chordata > Aves > Passeriformes > Thamnophilidae > Pithys > Pithys albifrons. The sequence goes on from NC_092461.1 coordinate 77,766,735, forward strand.
TACCCAAAAGATATGCTGATGGTACCTATCACTTTCTACCAAAAGAAGGGCAAAAAGTAGCTCATATGCAAACTCAATTAATTTTACTGAAGTGCTATCTGTACACCTGTCCAGTTTACAAAATTTCCAAACCGACCTCGAAGTAGGATTTCTCTACCTAACAGAGGATGCATGTTTAAAAAGACTTCACAGTATATTTGGCATTACTGGTTTTGGGAAAAAACAATCTACTCAGTACTGATCACTTCCACCCCACTGTGTTACACTGCACTGGATCAAGGAATTCATCCCTCTAAAAATAACTTAGAAATAGATGTTTTTCAAATGGATCAGTTCCTCTGCCAGATCCCAGCATATACCAAACAAATAGCAGCAAAATAGGGGGAAGGGCTAAGGGTGGAATGAGGAAATGGGCAACCAAAAAGAAGGATGCAAGGGCTGATCAACCAGCAAGCCACAGCATTGTCACACAGGCTGGTTCACACGCTTTGATACGAACCTTCCTTATTAAGCCATATCACAGATGCAACTTTCTTTCAGTAGGAGGAAAATCTCACAAGTATCCCTGACCCAACACTCACTAAATATCCATGTTCAGTAGGCACCTTGCCATCAGCTCCAAAAAGAGCTGTAACCTACATACATCCAGGACCATGCTGGAAAGCTGCAGACAACAGCTCTCCTACCTGTGGAAAGCATGTGGGAAAAATAGAAGAAAAAAGGAAATTAACTTCCCTAACACCTTCAAGTCTGTGAAGAGACCTTTGGAAATTACCACCAAATTTCATCTACTGAGTGACAAGTAGGCTAAACTCAAATAAGCAAAGACCTGTAAGATGCAAAGACATTTGTACTGAAGGTCTTTCCTTCTCACCCTTCTCTGTAACATAACAGCATGGAAATACTCCAGGAAAGAGTTTCACTGACTGAAGGAAATAACAATGACTATCATTTTCCTATTGCATTGGGGAACTTCACTTGTTTTTGCAGATATTACCTGTCTCCTTGTGTCACACATGCCTTATAATACCTGGAACTCTGAACTGTTTCTCTGAATGCTGAAATTCAGGGCAGGGAAGAAAATGGTATCAGAATTCTTAATAAATAATTGCAGCTACAGAGGGCACACATATTTGCATGTGCATGCACCTTGTACACTGCATGCATAAAACTATTGTTTTGTGGGAAAACATGGACTTCTGCAACATTAATAAGACAGATTACTTAAAAAATAATCTGAGTTCAAATCTATCCGTCACACTACTACTAAGCAAACATCAGAAGGTACTCAGAGAATGATTTTCTGACAATTAACCAAGAACAATAGCAAATATTCAATTTGCAATTAAGAATCTGTGTCTTGTTTTTACAGAAACAGTGGGGATTTTGTCAATAGTGACTTCAATTAACTTCTGCTCCCCCCCACTGTCAAAAGGCTTAATGGGCCCAAACCCATGGCTGGTTTTCCCCAACAATTTTGGGTTGAATAAACTACTTTTTACATCTTTAAAAATGTTTCATTTACATTTATTACACTTGCCCACTGTACTGCAGGCATTTCCCAAGAGAAAACACAAACCAAAAACAGAAACCAAAATGAAGATAAATAAATCCCACTAAGACCACAGCTAGTAGCCTCAGATAAACCAAACTCCCTTAAAAATTATAAAAAGAAGATTAAAATTAATAGCTCTGTTTTGTGGTTGCCACAAGCCAATCTGCTGATTCAGGGCAATGTCACCAACAGTATTCTTATCTGTAAAGGGTAAGAATCAATTGTTTGACAGAAACAAAGGAGAGCTCAACAGGAAATCAACCAGCTTGGGACAGATGGTCACTGAATCAAGTTTCACCCCTCCCCTCTCCAAAAATAGGCTTAAGAGGCATTTTCTGTTACCAAGCAACAGCCCAAAGGAAGGCATAAATCTTCTCCTACGTGTTACTCCCCTCCTCCCTGACAGACATACATTTCAATCTACTAGGGTGGTATGTTTGTGGTTTTGTTTATCTTCCACATAGCAGGTAGGTGGGTTTATTCTGTGCAATGACAACACGTTTCTGCATGCCCACTAGCCATGGTTTTCTTTTTTTAAGGCAAGGAAGTTAATCGTAACCATGCTATCAGAGCTACCCTGAAGGTTACAGGCTGGGATCCAATGCTAGTTAGAAATCCCTCCATGTTTGGGCAAGGTTGACTGGAGACCTGAGAAATGACTCCCCAAAGAGGGCAATTCCTGATGACTATTTTATATAAAACCAACAGGACCCTCATTACACCCTGACAAGAGAGGTCAACCTTTTTTTTTTTTTTTTTTTTTAGAACTCATCATAAAACCTTGTACCTGCTTTAACCCATAAAAATCCATAAAATTTAATTCTCAAAAAAAGGACCACGGTACCCTTAATACAACACACAGACCAGAAGACTTTCAAACCATTTGAATGTTTGGAGCATTAATTATCTAGTACATCAACCATCCTCAGTGAGCCTTGGGGTATGGGAAAGGTAGGAAAGGATAATCAAAATTCACTGTTCTGGAAGGCCAGGAGAGGAAAGAAGTGTGAAGGGGAATGGAGGGGAGAAAGAGACCCGAGGAGGCTGTTTGCAGAGAGCAGGGAAGAGGGGGAGGGGAGCAGAGCCCGGAGGTGAAGGACAGCGCCTCTGAAATTCAGATTAGCATCCAGAGACTAAACCGGTTTGTTTGACACCCCTCCCCGCCCCCGTCATACAAACTGGAAACAGATCAGAGTCCGTAAAAAGAGATGGAGTTACATGTAGTTATACAATGAGTGATTCACAATAAAATTTTTAAAAATAAGTATTGACAATTATAACCCTCACAAAAATTAAACGAGGGAGAAAAAGTCTCTCACTTAGGCAACAAACTGGGCAATCATCCTTTAAAAGCACAGAGCCTGGATTACCACTGACACATACTTAGACTACTAAAACATATGGCCAATAAAAAAAAAAAAAGAGGGTATGGGGGGAGGGGAAAGCTTGTGACAGCATGTGGTCTGCAAGTGCTTTATTTACTCCCTCCTCAACTCCTGCTTGCTGTAGCCAGCTGAAGACCAACTGCCAGACACAGCCCAGGCTGTTTCCATCGGGTATTTCATACACTACCTTAGCACCGAGGCAGAAACCGCTTAGCACCACTGTGGTGGGTAAACAGAGCCTTGGCCACGGCTGCTTCACTGACCAAGGGCCTTGGACTTTCGAATCCATTTCACCGCAAAGCCACCTCAGTGGAGACACTGCCCCGATGCTCCACACATGGCAAACAGTTCTCACAGGGAAACTGGAGACTGTGATGTTTGAATACAGTTAATTAAAACTAAGTTGATTGAAATTAAACAGAAGGCTTGAGCATAAAAGCAAAATAACTGTTTGTATGTATGCCAAGAATACAGTTTGTTCTTTAAGGTCTACAGCTTACTGACAGAAGCATGAAGCTCAGTAGCCCAAGGGCTGGACCAGGAGACTTGAACTCAGGAGCCTCCAGGCTCAGTCACAGAGCAAATAATTACTGTCATATAGTGCTTTAAAATCTCCCAGGGCAACTACTACCCTTGGTTGAGAATAGGGAAACTGAGGCACATAGAAGCCATGTGCCATCTCTCAGAATTTAAAAGTAAAATAAGATCTTCTGCAGACCCAAGTCCACACTGTAGTAACACCCTGAGCATTTAAATGAAGGCAAATTGTTATTTATGTAAATTCATGGCCAACATCAACATTTTTACAGCTGTTTTTCCTGGCCTCTTCACAACTTAGGAGAGACCTGTAGCTGAAATCCAATTATTTTCTGAAACTAGTCTCTCTGATCGGTCAGGCAGTGATAGTTATCCCAGAGTTATTCAGGAATGGATATACTTGTTTTTCTAACACATTCAGAATTTGACTAAGCAAGACATGGAACTATAATGCTTCTCTAATGCATGTTAGTAATTTCTCTATAACACTAAATGAATTATGGAAAGCAAGGGTGTAAATGGCATGAAATATACCATGACAACAAAAGCCCCATACTCTTTACATGCTAGTACATAGACCATAATCTGGGAGAAAAACCTACATTGTAATTTTGCATAAGCATTAATCATAGCTTTAGAAGAGCTAATTTAGAAGAGGCTTTTTCTCTTACATTCAAATATATGTCCTTTACACCACTCTGCCATGGCAAGAGAGAGATATAACCATGTAAAGGGAAAGAAAGGTTTTTTCCTTTTCCCCTCTTAAGCAAACCATCATGCTTTTCTTCAGTGACCAAAGAAACTTCCTTATTACTTGGACAAAGTGGAATCCCCAGATATAATGTGCATTTTTTGGTTGAAATGTAAAAGGATATAGGTTTATCTCAGATTTCCCTCAATAATTTTATGATTTTATGAAATGAGGTCTGAGGAACCTGCTTTCCAGTATCTTCTCCTTAGAAAAATCACAACAGATTTTCTTTATTTTCTCTAGCTCTCTAACTGTTAGTTTAGAACTCTAGGTCTTCTAACTCAGCCTATTATTGTATTATCTTTAACTTGACTCTTTACCTTGAAGTAAACCATTCTCTAGCAAAATAAAGCATTTATCTGTAAATGATACAAACAAATCCCCGTCTTTTTTTTGCCATGGAACATAATAGCAATTTGCTGTGTTCAGAACATGAGAACATTCCCCACTTATCTCTGGCTTGCACTGGTCAGATATATCAAGCTTCAGATAAAGTTACGAAAACATGTTTTCTCAATAACAAGTACTTCAGTAGTAGCAGAAGCAGGATCCAAACATGAATTGAATAAAAAAATCATAATAGTGCTTCCCCTCATTAAAAGATGAGAATAGGAACAGAACAATAAAGAACAGTGATCATCAGTTAAAACTCTGTTAAGTAAAAATAAGTTTATCTGTAGGAACAGAGAAGGAATTACAGAAGATCAGAGATAGGTAAGCCAGTAATAACTGTAAACAGAACATTGCAAGCCTCATTTTTTGAAGCAAAGAACATCACAATCTGAATATTCTCCTTCATGAGGCTACATGATGACATTGCATTTAACTGTTTACTCACTAGTTTGAAATCAACCTATTTCAAAAGAGGCCATTTCTCTTAAAACTATTCTCTCCTTACGTATTCATAGTTTAGGGCTATTTTTCCTGGCACACATAACGACAATATGGACACAATTTTCACCACTATATTCTCTTATCTCTGTGTGCTGGCTGAAAGAAACAGAGTTATGTGATTTATTCTAGATCAGGAAGACACTGGGGCAACACATAGAATACACCTCATTTTCAACAAACATTTTTAATTAGAAATTTATCAGTTCCTCTCAGCATGAACTGCACTTTGGAACAGGGAACACGGAATTGTTTTAATGAATTCATCCCAAGGCCAGCCTCCTTCCAGGCATATGGCCTCAAATACACTTGTTTCTGTCCTTGGGGCAAAGGAGTAGTTATGAATCATAAAGCAGTTCTGCTTTCTGGCCCTTGTTAACTTGCCAGTCAGCTTCTTCCTAAGATGGAGTTTCCCTAAGAACATTCAATCTGCAGTTGCCAGCTTCTAGTTCTGTACCCCTTGCTGTGTTTTTTACGAAACCTCAATTTCCCACGGTTTATTCAGATAATCATTTGGAGCAGGAAAAGTTATGTTGTCATCTAGTCTCCATTCCTCTCTTCCTAACTAGAATTAAAAGGCACAATCCCCTTCTTTCCACACTTGGCTGTTTTTCCTCTACATATAGAACATGTTGAGTTAGAATGTGGCAACTAGAGCAAAACTACAATCCACACACTGAATCATTGTGTAAGAATCATTATGTCCAGAAATATGAAACATATGGACACACATAAAACTCGGTTATCAGAAAGATGTTCAAGGGCATGTCATTGAGAACTGCAGTTGCCAAACCTCATTAACAAAGTAAGAAGTAGAAGCAACCGATTGAAATGACAAACAAATATCTTCTTTTAATTCATGCTTTATTTTAGTCCAGAAAAAGTTTTTACATTAATAGTACTGGTCTTATTTCAAGTGATGCCTCGGAGGTTTTTCTGATTTTTGATTTTTAATTTTATAGATATTAAAAGTAATTATAGTGAATGTAGATATTAATGTACCAGTATTTCTAGTAGCTTAAGTTCAATGTTTAGACTTATCAACCCCATACCCATATCAATCCCTCGAGATTACATTAGCCGTTTAGTCTTGTTTTCAAGGCAGAAGTGCCAAAAAACATGTTAAGGCCTACACCACAAGACAAACATGGGCAGAGTGACCTCCAAGCCCAGAATGCTGGAAAGCTCCAAGTACTGTGCGTGCTGCGAGGAAGATTAAGATTAGGAAAGAGGAGTCTCAAAACTCCCCCAGACTCAATTCTGGACAGAGTGTGCTGGGGGGGTAATGGGGCAGAACTGAGGGATGGATGAACAGTCATTGAATGGACATGATTATAAAACCCATGAAATCAGTGTTTGGGGCACGCACGTGGATATGTATTCCTGGTCTAGCCTGGGTGCTTATTAAAGCTTCTGCTCTCTTATCTCCTGCTAAAATTGGCTTGGAGTCTTTTTCTCTGCAGTCTTTTCAGGCAACAAAAGTTTCCTTAGAGTAAAATGTTCACTTATGAACATAAATCTAGACAGATTTTAGACAATGCAACAATGTCAATCTATCAGGTATCATTATTACCCTTTGATGTTCAATCTTCCATCCCAGACAGGCCAAACAACCTCTTAGAGTCACTCGAGCTTTGCAGCATTCCTATTAACATGTGCCCAGCAATGCCTCTCTCACCAGACTACTTCTGTGTTGCCATCCCCTAATGTGACAAGACCAGCAGAGAGTAGCCAGCAGCAGAACTCAGTGTCCTCCACTGATGTATGTGACTGGTTCTCCAATCAGCACACATTTCTGGCAAGATACAGAAAGGATATCTGGCACAGAGTGGCAAAATGGCCAAAAAGAAGACAGCGGAAAGCGGGTTACCTAAAGAGTTCATGCTGCCATTAACCTATTCCTTTTGCAGCTTTGTAAAGTCCTTGGGCCAGATGAATTGTATCTTACCAATAGGTAATACTGCCAAGTTTTATGGGTTTTGCACTACCCCACTTTACAACAAACAGTATCACAGAACAATTCAGGTTGGAAGGGACCTCTGAAGGTCAACCATTTCAACTTCACTCTTTGGAAATCCCATGCAAATAACACACTATTCTGATGTATTTTTGTTTGTTTGATCTGCACTGATAGTTTTGACTAATTATCCTGTCAAATGTAAATGTAAGGTTCTCACTGATTCTCAGCTAGACCACAATGAAATAAGAACTAGAGGTCTACTTCTTACAATAGAGTCTGAGGCACAAAAGAGTTTTTCTCAAAGAAAATTAAATGTTTTATCGATGTGAATACTTTATCTGTTTCTCAATATGCAGTTTTTGCAATTTGGACAAACTACTAGGACCTACAAAGCAAAGATCCAGCCGTGTCAAGGTTACCCACTAAGGTTCATGCTGTACTTGTTTATACAGTGAATTAGAATAGAGAACACAAGCTTAACATATCAGTATCATCAGGCATCCGAAGTATCAAAACTATGCAGCATCTGTTGCATACCCCTTTCCTTTTCAGCCCAAAAACCCTGAACTGCATATTATTGAATTCAAAGTTGAGCTCATTTTCAAAGGAAAATTCAATTTAAAAAGCATCTGGAAGAATACTGTCTTTTACCGAAACTAAGCCCAGATCCAATTCTCATTTATTACACTGTTGGGGTAGCATCCTTTAAACATGGTGATCAAAAGCAAATCTGGTTTTTTTGGGTTTTGTTGTTGTTTTTTTTCCTTTCAAACAAACATCAAAGCAACAATGTTAGGATGAATTTTCAGCTGTTCCTCAGGTTATATAGATCTGCCTTTTTCAGCAAGAGGAACTCCAGCAACACACACATGCAACTTCATGAGTTCAACTTGGCAGTTAATCTGTCTGGGCTTAGCACATAATCAGAAATGGATTTACTACAGTGACAGCAAATGGAGTTGAAAACCTACACTGCACTGTGTAGGGGAGTGCTTAACCCCTATCGATGCACAGCCTCCCTCTTTCTATACCAAATCCCCATGAAAACTGCAATCACCCCAAAGCCAAGCTTGACAGAGAGCCAGTCAGCTGTGCTGCAGATGAAACCTGAGCATCCATCTGCACAGTCACTGGGCACAAGGCATCTCTCAATAAAACAAGCAAGCTGGACAGTCAGCAAGCAGACGCAGTACATTATAACTGAGAGCAGCCAGAAGAATGCCTTTTTTCCCCCCTTCCTTCTCTGGCTTTTCTACCACAAGGTCATATCTGTTATTTAAAATTAAAATGGGGAAGTTTTGTGATGGCCTTTGTTTAAGAGCTTCCAAGGCACACTGTCTTGAATAACATTATTAGTGGCATATCTACTATACACTAAGAACTTCTAGTCTGTAAGGGCAAAATGTGAACACAATGTTAGATTTCAGACCAGTACAAACCATCTCAGCTAATCAATCATTAAAGAAAAACAATCCTTCAAAGACTCATTAAGATACTGGACAAGTGTGATATTAGACCCCAGCATTTCTAATTCATGTCCCTTTCTCTTTCATATATATATGTACATGTATGTGTACAAGCACAAACTATACACACTACCCTCTCTAGTTTGTCAAATCTACAGCTTAGAAGACTTCTGGAGGAGGCAACTGACTATGCAATTTCCATGCAGCAGCTAATACAGGCACAGGCACCTAGTAAGAAAGAATAATATCACTAAGTTAATGCTACAAAACAAACAAACAAACAAAAAGCTGTATGTTTAGATGTCCTGTCATTTCATAGAAAAGATTCCTTAGCTCTTGACACAAAAGCTTGCAACAGTTAACATTTTAGTCTTACCACCCTTGAAAAATACTGCTTGCCTTTCAAAACTTCTATAATCATGACTGTAGACTTGGAGGAAAAAGGTGAGATAACAATATTCAAGCCATCTTCTTCCTCCTCAAGAGGCTTGGAAACAGAGTGGTGACTCTCATAATGAAAAAAATTGCAGGAATTAACCTCCAAAATTTGCTGAAACTGCTGCCAAAGAGACTGTGAGGATATGCATACTTTTCACTCTAAACTTCTGCTTTAAATACCCTGTTGAAAGTTCTGTGTGTGTCTGTCCAAGGCATTAAAGTTTTCTTGGATGGCTTTGCCTTTCCCACCCTTCTCTTTAGTTTTTCTTTCGAATCAGTACTCTGTGGGCTGGTCCTGATCTCTTGAGTAATCAACCAAATTTCTTACTGTTCTCACAGCCAGAAGTTTCACTCTAAGATTAAAATTAGGAAGATTAGCAACAATGTCTTAACAATTCATCTATGTAAATAAATACTTGAAAGCATTTTTTACAATAGAAAACCACCATATTCTTAAATGTCACACACAACACGACTGGCAGGAAACTATTTCCCTCTTCTTGATGCAGTGCATTGTAGTTGTAAAAATCAAGACCTAATTCCCACTCTTCTGAAAGGAATCACCTGGTTGCACTAAGAATTTGATTCTATGCAAGTGGTTTAAAGAAATTACAAGATTAAGCTTCCTTTATGAAACAACTGTTCTCAAAGTGGACTGAAAGTGTAAAAGGGCAAAATAATGAAACCACCTAATGCTCCAAAGCAACATAGTATTTGAGACGCTTCCTGACAAGCACAGGGAGATGATCGGTGAGGATCATCTGTAGCAGTAAAAATAGATGGCTTGTTCTCCTGAACAGCACAACGGAGATGCAACCATACACTGTAATACATTACAACCAACATATTATCATCAAGGTCATAGTAAGTAGAGAACTAATAGCAACAAAATATTGTACCAGCAGCAGAAGGACACAAGGCTCAGGACAGGGAATGAAGCACTTGCTTCTCTGCAAAATACCAAACTGACAGTCATCAAGACAAGGTTTTGTCTTTATTCTGTGACATCAGTAGCATGGGTAGGCTACCGTAATGCCTATAAAACTCTACTGTGAATGTCCCCATTTCATCAGCCACTCCAGTGTAAAGAGGTAGTTTCCCAGATTGCTTATAATGCCAGAAGCAGCTGTTTGGATCTGGTCTCCCTTACCACTACAACATCTTTCTGAAGTGGGTATGATGGAGGAAACTCCAAAGAGCTCGGATCTCACTAAACCCAGCATGCTGTGCCACACTTCACCTTTTAAAGAAGTGATCATTCCCTTTTAGGCAACACTAGGAACATTGTGGAGGATCAGGCACACAGCAATTTCCAAGCACTCTACTAATTACTCAATTACTCTTGACTGATAACACAAGGGACCATACAACCTCAAAATATCCAGTCTCACTGAGCATGGCTAGGCATTGGCATTACAACTGCATGTGAACCACCTCTATCTTTTGAAAGAAATAAGAGGGGACAGGGAAGAAAATTCTACCAAATTAAAAGCATAATTCAACTATAAAACTTCCAGACAAATTCTCCTTAGCAAGTTTTCAAGTTGAAGATAGCATTAAAAAGGAAAAGGGGCAGGGCTGAGTCCTAATATCTCTCAAATATGTAGTACGTTAGAGGAAAAAAAATGTTTCTTATGCACATTAATATTTCTTTATGAAGCCAAATGTAAATTTAGTACGGTTCAAGAGAAAAATGTAGTCTTCCAAAGAAGGCTACTGATTTCTCTGAAACTTTTGAGCTGTACACTCTATTCAACAGAGAAATCAGTGCTGCAGAGGGAGGTGCATCAGAATTCAGTGCAAAAGGGTAGGAGTACTAGTAAAATGTTCAACAGCTTAGAACAGTCGGTCATCTAAGTGACAACTTCACACTAGATGTTCCAGGGAAGTCCTATTACTTTTGGTGAGATACACAGGGAAGTCTGCATTTAAAGAAGAAAAAGAACACTATTAATAGAGGTTATTTCAGACCACAGGTAAATTCAGTAACTAACTTCTTCACTTGCCTCAAAGTGCTCTGGTCAGATCATGCCATGGGTCTTGAAAAGAGCTAGTTACAGACAGTGATGCAGATAGGAGACAGAGAACAGAAGGATCTCTGCACAGCATTTTATAAAACCAGTCACTCCAGGCTTGTTCATGGAACCAGTACAACAGATGTCTGGTAATCTCTTAAGTAACAGTATCTTAGGTCTGCCCACACTGTTTTGCTGTTCTTGGCTCCATCAGTTTGAAAAACTACATCAAAATAACCTCTCCAAAACCTTACATGAGGAATATTAATTGAAGGTTTCTATCGGATCTTGTCATAGTGACTCAGGCTGTTCACTACCATCTTACTCTTCCAGTGATTTTATGTCACAACATACAATTCTTCCCATGTTTTATATTTTATGAATATTTTATTAACTAATGCAGTATAACTGCTCAAATTAATCAAAGCAGTAAACAGTAACCTGATTTTCAGATCAGGTATATAGGGTATTTTTTCTTAAACCTCTGAAGTGCCATGGAACTTAAAATATGAACTCAATGAGAATTACACTAAATACACTTTACTGAAAGTAGTAACTTACACAATTCTTTATGGCCTCTCATGTCCCAAAAAAATTTCACACAAGTTGTGACACTACTGTGTGACAGAGCAAGACAAGAAAAGCCAGCTGACCAAGCTTCAGGAGTTACCCAAATCAAACCCCACCATCATCTAGGTCAAAAAAGACCTTTAGAATCATTGAGTCCAACCATTAACCCAGCGCTGCCAAGTCCACAACTAAACCAGGTCCCCAAGTGTCACATCTACATGTGTTTTGATACCTCCAGGAATGTGAATCCACCACTTCCTTGGCAGCCTATTACAATGCTTGACAATCCTTTCCATGGAGAAATTGCCCCCAATATCCAATCTAAACTTCCTCTGGTAAAACTTGAGGCCATTTCCTCTTGTCCTATCACTTGTTACCTGGCAAAAGAGATAGACCTCCATCTCGCTACAACCTCTTTTCAGGTAGTTGTAAGGAATGAGGTGGACCCCCCCGAGCCTCCTTTTCTCCAGGCTAAGCAATCCCATCTCCCTCATCTAGTCTTCATAAGATTTGTGCTCCAGACTCTTCACCAGCTTCATTTCACTTCTCTGAACATGCTCTGGCACCTCCATATCCTTCTTGAAGAGAGAGGGCCAAAACTGAACACAGGATTTGAGGTGTGCTCTCACCAGTGCTGAGTACAGGGGGACAATCACTTCCCTAGTCCTGCTGACCACACTAGTGCTGATCCAAGCCAGGATGTCATTGGCCTTCTTGGCTGCACTGCTGGCTCAGGTTCAGCTGCTGTCAATCAGCATCCCCAGGTCCTTTTCCACTGTGCAGCTTTCCAGCCACTCCATGGGGTTGTTGTGACCCAAGTGCAGGACTCAGCACTTTGACTCATTAAATCTCATACAATTGGCCTTGGCCCATCAATCCAGCCTGTCATTTCTAGAAGAACTCCATACTTCTGTGTGATACTTCCGAGCCAACAACAACAGTGTACAAAATTTGGCTGTAGTGAATAAACACTGTTCCTCCAATATACACTCTTCATTTTTTCTTTTAGATTATAAAAAATTAATTGTTCTATTTAATTGTTAAGAGTCTAATGCTACGGGGTTGTTTACCACTACAAGTACGTTCACAGAACAGCTCCTTGCTTTTGGGCCATCTCCACTACCTACCTGCAAGTTCAAATTCATTAACAGGGACTTCACTAGCCTGGCTTAGAGTTGCAGATAAGCCTTTGCAATGACTCATCAAAACTTTATTTACTAATTCTCCCCTTATTATATAAGGATATTTTCAGAGTTCTTAGAAACAAAGTGGGTTTGGGTTATACAAAACGTAAAATTGGTCCATGAATGTATCTCCACACAGAACACAGCATGAAACAAAATCATCAGATTTGGAATTTTTAAAAAATAAAAGTGAAATTACATTAGGCAAATGTGTTTTGGAAACATTCTTACAAGCAATACTTTTCTCAACACTTTAAGGAATATAATGACAAGACAGGACTTGAGAAAGGTTAATGATTCTTAATTACAACACATTAATTGTAAAAATCTAGCGTTGTTTTATGACTGCCACTGTAAACTGTTCTAGAATATTACAGATATCTTAATTACTTACTATATCTAATGAACTCTCTTTCACAGGAATAATTCTGTAAAAAACATGATTGTCAGAATGTCAAAGCTTATTATTCCTTCATTTGCTGGTCTTCCCAACAGTCCTCCTTCTCACAAATCTGTTTCAGAAGCAAAAGAGAATACATCTTCTGCATTACGTGTGAGAAATGATTATGCAAGAATAGGCAAAACACACATGTCAAAGAGGCTTTCCATCTGACTTATAAAGCCAAAGATCTGAAATGTTTTTTACATGAATGATTTCACAATCCTTTTTTACAAGTCAGGATGTGATGCCTTAATATCATGTCCAAGCTCCATGTTTTGTTAATTATGACCTACCTAGCTAAATGCCCCCCGTAGTTTCAATTAGACATGGTATTCTTCCTCACTTCCCGTCTTGATTATTGTGCACTGTTGCTAAGCACTAGTTAACAGTTGCCACATTCACCCAAAGTTGGCTGTGCTTCAGTGGTCATTCAAAGAATTAAATACAAAACATATGGTACAGAACCACATAAAGCATAAAAGCACTTTTAAAAACCACTCTAAAATGCTTACTATGAAAGGTACTACAAAAATCAGTTACTCCACAGAAAGTAAAATCCTTATGGTCTTATGCCTATTCCAAATTTCCCAGAAACACTGAAAATTAGCAAGAAATGCATTCAATCTTTTTTTTTCAGCTTTCATTAATAAGATTTCCTAGAGTATACTTTTGACATTATGTTAAGTTTAGTTTTACTATGATAAACAGCCCAGCATTCATAATACTACAGGCTTCATGGTACAGAGACCTTTCCAGATTTCCCTTAAAAGATTATTTCATTCTCTATATCCCACAGCATTAATTAGAGTCTCCTAAATTACACTGCAAGTTTTCTTCTGCTTTGTGTCTGCAAAATACTTTGGACATGACTTGTTGAACTGTCAAATATCAATGCCAATACCTATGTGTTTAAGAAGACCTTGAACCAAATGTGCTTTTTAAAATTCTAGACAAACTTTTCACACAGTCAGATCTCCTCTTTTCATCTGTAATGTCCTCATGACATCTTAAGAAACTTCATGTATTTTAATTATCCCAGTAAAAGCTCAGTAATCACGTTGCCTATTGCTGCTTATTTCCTTTAGTATTACATCCTGGGCTTAAAAACTGCCTTACCAAAAAATTCTCACTATTTGTCATTGTTACATTATCTACAGCCAAATCCAACTAATAAAAATTCCTGGTATGTAAACACTGGATTTTATAACTAAATTAATTTTTTTCCATTAAACACCTTAGCCAAAAATTTATTTTGTACAAACACTACTAATAGTAAGCAAAAACATACACAGTATTTGTTATCTGTATTAACAGATGTATAATTAAACCTTCAGGGCTCAGAGCCCAACTGTTTCAACAGGTAAGCACATATTGAACATTATTCATTGACCTTCCAGAGCATTTTGTTGTAAATACTTGAGAATACATGAGAAAAAGTATGCACATGTTCAAAATCTACAAATGCTAAAAATGAGAAGTAACTAAATGTTTCTCAACAGCTCTGAGAGTCATCACAAATCCTTATTCCTTTGCAAAAAGGTACTTAAAAAGTTAATCCAGAAGCTTCATAAATGCTTTTGTCCTATTCACAAGCATGTGCCTCAAGATAATGTTCAATATTTGTAAAGACATTTTTTAATCCCACTAGCACATATGTAATAGGGTTTTTAATCAATATAAGACACACTCTTGTTTCTCTTTAAAGGGCATATCTCATAACAAAACCCAAACTTGAGAGTGCATTACAGTATTTAAAAGTGTGGAAAGCTTTAGCTGTCTTCTTAGAAGTCACATGTATAGCTATACTCACAACTGAAATAGGCGTTTATTTGCTTCACTCTCAGCTAAACCAACAGTAATAAATGTAAATAAATAAAAAAAATCTCCAGTTATTCTTACTCAGGAAATAAGAGACAGCACTTTCTTCTCAACAGCCTTTTATTTCAAACTTTAAAAAAGCTCTTTGTAACAAGGTATCAATGAAGTATGAAGAATATGAAATATTATTTCACTAATACTTAAAATATAATTCTGTGGAAAAGTTGGAAGAGCTACCGTTTCAAAGAAAGACAAATGGAATTATGTAAAAAAGGTCATAACTTCAGGGTATTTAAAGCAAACATGCTGACAAGCAGCAGACATGGGAAATATTTTTTCACCAGCTAACTTAAGAGTCTCCTGCACTTCAAACACATTTGACCATTGATAATTCCTAAATTTCAGAATATGGATAAATATTTACAGGCTTGGGGCCTAAACAAACAGCAACCTTCGGGCCATCCACTGGGCTGGCCAAAATCCTATGGTTTACACAAAGTTTTCATTTTTCGAAGGTTTCTGGAAAGCCCAGGGGAGCGCTGTGAGGGAAGGGCTGGATGCCGGCGGTACCTTCCGGCCCCTGCGTGGATCTGTCAGCCGCCGCGAGGAGCAAGCTGCATCCCGGCCGCTTCCCCCCGCCTCTACGGTTACTTCCCAACAGCAAACAAGCCCTGTCGAGCGGCCGTCACCGCAGTGAAAGCATCCTCGGCGGCCCGCCGGTAACACGGCCCCGGAGGCAGCCGGCTCCCTTCGCGCTGCCGCGTCTCCAGGGGCACCCCCGCCCCCCCATTCCCAGGAAGGGCACCCGGCGCCCTGTCCGCCTCTGCCCTCATCAAAACCATCCTGGCCATTTCCAGAAGTGCCCCCAGACACGCCACCCCCGGCCCGCCCGCGGCCGGCGCTCCGCACGCCGGACGAAGCCTCCCGCGGGCGCGGAAGGCGAGGCGGCCGAGCCCCCTCTGCTGGCGGCCGCGGGCGCGGCAGCGCGGGCCGGGGGAGCCGCTGCCCGGCGGAGCCACCTGCACCCCCCGCGCTGCCCCCGCTTCGCCCGGCTCTGCCGCCCGCCCGCCTGCCCGCAGCGCCTGCTATGCTCCCGCAGCCCCCCGGCCACGGCTCTCCCACCCCCGCCTTGCCCCGTCGGCTCGAGGTCATGTGTCCTCCGGCTCCGGTCCAAAACGCCGGTAACAAAGGGCTGGAGCCCATGCGGGGGTGGGCACCCGCACCTCAGCGGTGACAGGGCGCTGCCCGCCGCGCCGCTGCCCGCCCGCGACCCCGGTGCCGCCGCCCCCGGTGCTGCACTCCGCGGGTGACAACACCGAGCGCGACCTGGAGAGCGGAGCCGCCGCCGCCACCCCACCCGCTACCTTTGTGCCCTCACAGAAACCGGCAAGAAGGCGAAGCAAAGCCCCGCGCCGCTCCCTTACCTTGCTGGGCAGAGAGAGGAAAAGTTGAAGCGGTCTCCTTCTACCCCTCCCTCACTTCTTCTTTTTGTTGGTTTGTTTGTTTTGTTGTTTGGGTTTTTTAATGTAAATATTTTTAAATTTTATTTTTATTTTTTCCCCTTTCCTTGCCCTCACACCGAGCACTGCGCTCAGGCAGTCCCGCCCGGCGCTCTCGGTGCCACCGTCTCCCTCCCTCCCTCCGGGTCTCGGTTTCTCTCTCTCTCTCTCTCGGCGGGAGGAGGGGAGGGGAGGGGAGGGGAGGAGAATGGGGCGGACCCGCAGGTGCCGCCCCTCCTGCTCCGATAGCGGGGAGAGGAGTCGGGGGCGGCGGGGTCGGGCAGCGGGCGGTGGCCGCGGGCGCTCAGGTGCGGGGGTGTCCAGTGGCGGCGGTCCGGGCCGTGCGGGGCTGGCAAGGGAAGGGAGGCGGCTGCGTCGTGCCAGGGACTGAAGGGATGGACCGGGCCCTGGTGTGGACACGAGTTAGTGGAGGAGGCAGGTGGAGAACACGGAGGCTCGGGATGTGGCAGTCGGGGGTAGGTGAGGAAAGAGCGAACTGGGGTGCTTCCACTCCGGGGAGGGAAGGGACGAGGCCCTGCAAGGAGGGGAACCAAACTGGGACGCATCAAAACCCTGTCAGATATCCCGCGTGGCAGCATAAGATGCCATCCATCCACTCTGCCCTGTGAGAGATGGCCCTGGGGTGAGGTCTCGTCAGGACTGTGGGCAGAGGGATCCCCTCACGTTGTGTTTGAATTTAGTTTACAATAGAGCTGGTCAGGGAGTGGTGCAGTTGAAGCTAACGGGGCTCAGCATGCCAGGAGGATGCTGGAGACAAACTGGAGAAGGGCACTCTGTTTATAGTCATGTCCGATATTAAATTGAACGGGGCTCAGAGAAAGGTGGTAAAGATGAGGGGTCCAAGTGTTTTGGAGGGCATGAAAACAGATGGATCTGGAACATCTAGAGCTGTAAATGGAACCCAAGTGTGTGGGGAAGCGGTGGGTTTGGATTCTTTCACTTTTCAAAGCTTGTGTTTCTGGAGAGCCTTTCAAAGAGCCTTTTACATCTTTTGGGACCATAGGGCTCAATCCTATGCCGCATCTTATCTTTCTGCCTCAACAGCTGAGAAAAAAGAAGGGCATAGTGACAAAAAAAGTGGCAGTGTTGTTCATTTGCTTTGACAGGAACCTGATGCAGTGTGACATTGAGAAAAAAATGTCCAGTACTTTTCTCACATCCTTTTCTTTTGCACTTGCTGGTTAAACCAGCAGCCATCCAGCAGTCACCAAGTGAGTATTCTCATTACTGGACATAATGAGACTTCCCATCAAAAAGCGGGAGGGCAAAAACTGTCCATACCTCTTGGAGATTAGTGCAGTTGGTTAGAGCATGGTGCTAATAACACTAAGGTTGTGGTTTTGATCCCTGTATGGGCCATTCACTTAAGAGTTGAGCTCAATGATCCTTGTGGGTCCCTTCCAACTCAGAATAGTCTGTGATGTGGAGAAAGTAGAGATGGTACAGCAACAGTGTGGCACTGCGTTAATGCTGCTTGGTCCATAAATGAGAAGGTGTTTATCAGATAACATGGAGGATTTTGAACATTAAACAAATTTCACCTTTTTCTGCGTTAATCAAACTCTTGGCTATAGCCATGAGCTCCGGAACTTTCTGAGGTTTAATCTCGTGTCACAGTTCTCCTCAAAACCAGGTAACGTCCAAATAAAGCATTGCAACTCAGTTGTTTATTAGCTACTTTGATTCTGAGATGATGAAATTTCTATGTAAATAGCTACATCAGTTGGCTTTGACTGGGCTATTCACATCCTTCAATTGCTTAGAGCTGGATTTCAGTGGTGGATTACCTGAAGACATACTACCTCCATTAGTATAACCATCTTGGTATCTGTATGTTTATAAAGTGTATTTAAGGTATCTGTGTATTTATAAAGTTGCTAATAATATGACCCTTAACAACAGGAAGCTAAGAGTTTAGTTGAAGCAGAGTTTAAGAGACGGGTCAGGTCAGGTCAGGCTTTAGGATCAAACTTTGTCACTTTGCCAGTTGTAAGCGGTACATTTGTATGCTGTGTATGTTGACTCTGATACTGATGCTCTGCAAAATATAATTGAATTAAGTAGTATCACTTCTTCGAGATGTTGGCATGTGACTCTGGACAGATTTAGACAGTATCTATTATTACTGTTAAAGGTTAGTGGGAGATTTGAAAGCATATAAGGGTGCTCTGTATAATACCTGCTATAGCATATGATAATTCTAACTCAGATTACTTTATTACGTCTAGATTGATCCCAGTAAATGCAGTCTAGATTTCCCTTGAAATTTCAAATTGTATGATTTTAATTAGAGGTATCTACTGAATGAGTGAGAATTTTTCTGGTAGCTTTAATGCAGTAACTCTTTTCCTATTAGAATTTATTTTTGTTTTGCCTTTTTCAAAAGGAAAAGATTAATCATATGTTTTCTTCTAACTTTCTCTTTTGACTATCAACATTTACAGCTTGTAGCATAGTTTCATCTGTACCATCTGTGGGCCATATTGCACATCAGATGGCAGCATAAAATCTGTAACAAGAACGTTTTGGGACATAAAAGTCTTTCAGGGCTTGAAGCCATGATATTCACAACACAAATGTGCGGAGCCACTTGCATATCTGAAACAGAAGTCACAGAATGCCAAAGCAGCAGCTGGAGTGAAATAAAGAAGAGACCACACAGTTTGAGGAACATACAGGCATTGAGAACAAAAGAACATTTGAGAGAACAAGAAAGCACAACTTCAAGCAGTGAGAAATTGAAGTCAATCATTAGGAATTATTGACAGCAGACATGCAGTCACACAGCAATTAGAGGTTCACTTTGGGAATCAAGGTCAATTAATACTGTGGTAAAGAGGCAGCATCAAAAAAGCACCTGCTTTAGCAAACAGTATTTTCTGTTCGCTTACTAGGCAACATAGGAGAAAACTTAATCAGGGGCTGGGTTTTGGCCATTTTCATATTCTCAAGGCAAGACAGCATCACCTATATTCTATTGTAAAAGACTGTATGAGAACATTATATGATACTACACTTTGTGCAAAGATTGATGGGTCACCAGTGGAGCTACAGAAGTTGATAGGTATCATTGAATCCTGAGCCTTCATTGTATATTGCATTTCACCCTGCATTCAAGTGAAAGTCTCATCACTTTCTTCATATTTCCTGGTTTTGAGAGCAAGAGGTAGAAGATCCTTTAGGATATAGTGTTCTAAATACTGTGGATGGTAGGAATTGACCATTCCCCTCTTCCAAGCCATGAAGGCAAACTTCCCAACAGATTTCAACCTTATTTTGCTGCAGGTGAAGGTTGTCAGTTCATCTGAGATCATTCTCTGAACTCCAGCTTGTATTTATAGTTGTCATGTCTATTACATTTAAATATTCACTGATAATCTGATGTATTCAACCTCAGAAATTAGGTTTCAAAAACATAAACAAATAAACAAATAGTCACACAAAAGAACTCTCAGCTTTAATTTCTTTTTATTTGTGAACTACTGATTTCATACATACTAAACCCAGTAATTTCTGTCCCAGAAACATTAGTATCAATGTTTTATTTGATCCAGCTTACCAAACCTTTGGTATTAAGGTTTACCTGAATCAAGCTTCGGAATTCCACAGACCTGATGTTGTCTTTGTTAAAATCTGACTGCAGACATTGTTTTGACTTCTTTTGGGGGGCTAAAGTGAATCCCACCATCCTATGGGTAATTCTGGTTTGAGCCTTCTAAATAACTTTCATCTTTCTGTATGAATCACCAATGATCTTTGAAGATTCATTATACTTTATCCCTTGATTATTGTTATGTGAATTATCCTTTCCCTAGCTGTAATACTGTAAAGTTCTATTTGGTCTGTTTAACTGAGCAACTCATCAGCAGGCTTTTCTGGCAATTCAGCAGAGATACATAGTTGGTGACAGGCATATGCAACTGTACACCATCCATCATGCAAGACATGGTAGGATGCCATTTCCTTTGCGAAGAAACCTGCCCTTAACAGCAGCTTGTACACCAGCTAAAGGGAAAATGCGTTACCCCGCCTAAATCAAAGACATTCTTTGGACAGGAAGAACTTTTGGCCTCTGCGTACTCATGGAAGACTGTAACAGCGTTTCTCTTTAAAATTTTCTAAATGCTTTGTTACATTCAATTTTGTATCAGATAAATGCAAAAGGATTAGCTGTTTTTAGTAGTATCAGATCTACTGTGAAAAAGTATGGTCTCTCTTAAGGAAAACTGTAAGCTAGCACTTGTCAAAGCTGACTGTCTACATAGTTTTTATATTTTTCTTTTTTCTTGTACAAATGTTGATTTCATATTTCATTTTCAGAATTCACTGATTTTTCACTGGAATGCTTTTCATTAACTAATCTGTGCATTACTTTGGAATGTGTCCGATTGAAATTAATCATACAGGGTGGATTCAGGTTTTATGACTGAGCCTGGTTTTTATATACCATCCATTTTGATCTCTTTCAGTGGGAAGATACATACTGAATTTTACTGTACAATAAAATGTAATCAATACTCCCATCATTTTTAGAAGGAAAATTAAAAGCATGGTGACCGATTGCTTGAAATCATTCAAGAAGAGCTTTCTGATTGTAGTTGGATTTGTTTAATTAGATTAGATACCCATGTATCTTTGAATGCATGGGTACAACCCTCATGATGACTTTTTCCCCAGGAATAACTAGATGTAGACTAGTCTTTTGCTTATCAGGAAATAGTAAACAAAAACAAAAAAAAAAGGAAAGAAAAGAAAAGAAAACAAAAAGAAAGGGAAAAAATTGCCATGGTTACTTAGATAATTGTGTGTAAAAAGAAAAAATAAATTTTTTTTCAAAGTACAAGACTATATGAAAAAACAATCTCAACAAAATGGAAAAGTATGCATAATACTAACTATTCTATAAAATACTCAGCTCTGCTCTGGGTTTTTCTCCATGGGTTACCTCCTCAGAGACACTACTGAAACTTAGATCCATTACCTCTAAATGGCATCTCCATTGCCAAGCACATAATGTAATCAAATTATTTTATATCTAGAGCGAAATAATCCTTTTAAATAGGGCTTTTTTACAGGGGAGGCAGTCTTGCCTAACTTTAGGTTGTCTAAAACTTGAGATCTAATCTATCTTTATTTATAGACAGTGAAAATGACTTCGCAGTTTCAGCCCATTCTTAAATGAACACCTTCAAAAGGCAATGCCTCTTCCCTCATTCTCCTCATTAACTTTTGAAGGAGCTGAGAGACCTAGACTAGACTGCACAGCTATACACCACCAATAGTGGGTGAATACCAAGCATCTTGTGATCACCTGATCATTTACCTCAGGTATATAAAAAAATTTCCCCATTGTCTCCCATTTGACATTCCCAACAGAATCACTTGCAGGCATTTTAAGTCCCCTGACTATTCAGTCATATACAGCAAAAGGACAAGTTTCATTGAAATTTAGAGCTTACAGAGGTGGTTTTTTCATAGCATTGATGGAGTTTGATAAGTAAAACTCAACAGTGGAAGTTTTTTAAATTCCAAATTTGAAAGGTTTCCTGTAGTTATTATTAGTAAGAGCAGTGAATCTCATCAAAGTTGGTATAGAATCACAGAATGGTTTGTGTTGGAAGGGACATTAAAGATCATCTAGTTCCAATCCCCCTGACATGGGCAGGGACACCTTCCACAAGACCTGGTTGCTCAAAGTCCTATCCAAGCTGGCATGGTCAGTTTTGGCTGATGTCTGTTATGATACTTGTTCTAGGATATTTATTAGGATATTTATTCCCTGGCTGAGGAATGGCAGTGAGTTCATTTGCTGCTTTATTTTGGTTACCCTTTTATTAAATAGCTATTTGCACTTCATAACAGGTGCTGTGCATGAACTAACAAGTATGTTAACAATTACAGCATCCATGGCTTTAGTGTAAAGTCATCCATGGCCTAAGTGTAATGTGTACAGTGCAAGGCATTTTTAGTGTTTTTCACTACCTAGAATCTATGGAAAGTATCAAACTTTCACCTTGCTTTGTGATTTTGTTTTGGGTTTTTTTTTGCCAGAAAGTCACAGATATGTTTGAGCTTTTGGGGTTTTTACAAATGGAAAATACTTATGAGGTGAGGTGGATAAGACTGCACAAGCCCTACCAATTCTCAGTTTTGTCACTGTTCCCTTTACACAGACAAAATTCCTACTTAAAGCAGCTTATGGTAAATTTCCCAGGCTTGTGTAACTGCCAGAAGTAACAGTCACTCTCTTCCCAGTTTTCCAACCGCGTCCACACATACCATGCTAGATGAGTTTTTCTGCTAATAAAAAGCTTAGTTGGTAAGTGAAGTCAATCCAGCATTCCCTATATCTTAACAGGCTCAAGTGCAGTCAACAGCTGATCTCTCAGTCTTACGGGGGCAAACCTCTGAGCCTACAAGATATCTACTCCCATATTTATAAATTCTTCACCTTCTCCAAAAGAATTTACAGAGATATGTGAATATGGAGACGTCCTGGCTCAGTTCTCTCAAAACACAGAAAGAAAAGTAGGTGTGTGCTGTGAGGTGTGACCTGCCAGTGGCTGGCTTTTCCACCGTATTTCCCACAGTGCTTCAGAAACATGTCTGATACCCACCACACCTCTCTTGGGCAGCTTCCAGGCTCTTGGTGTTGAGCTGTCTTAACCTGCACTCTGCAGGTGTGCAGACACAGAATCTTAGCCACTCATCTCCTAGATGTTTCTCAAGAAAAGAAAAGGGAAAAAAACCCCAACTCAACCAAACCAAAAAAAACACCCCACAACAAGCTAATTGATGGAGTTATATGACTATATGCCTACAAACCTCCTTGCAAAAATTAAGTTGTGTATGACTTATAATGTATTAATTACAAATAGTTTTGTCCAACCACTCTTCTTTTTCTGCGTGTAACTTTTCTGGGAGATTAATTTAGGTTAATGTCTCTCAAAGCTACTGGTTTTAATACTGAGTTACAATTATCATTGTGTCAGGGAAATCAGCTGTTCTGTCAAATTAATATAATTTGCTGGTTTTTACTCAATTAGCATCTCTCAAGCCCATGGTACTACCAAATGCACAGTGAGTTACCTTTGCTAACATCTTGCTGTACAGCTTTTGCATTTCTGTGGGTCTTCTGGCGGTATCAGTGAAAGGGAATTGGTGAAGAGTCCATGACTGTATCTTGAGAGCAATCTGGGATGGCATTCATACATGGGTTGGTCAGCAGAAAAAGCTTTTGCACTAACTCCCTGTATCTCTTTTGCCTGGAGCCCACAATAGCTAATATGTGACCCCCAGTCTCAGCTCAGACATGTTTGGATCTTCATGACTACACCACAGGATTTCAGGTCATATTTTGTTTACATATTGCTTTTTTGTACAGGTTTCTTGGTATCTCCTGACACTGAAGCAGACAGGGTTGTAATTGCTGTCTGGAGGGAAGGAAACCTGCCCGCTTGCACTGCTGGTTAGCTGCTGTCCAGTTAGCCAAAAAGCAAGAAAACCCTGAAGGCTACAAAACAAGAAGTCATTAATGGTGTGGGTTATTTTTAACATAAAAATAGTTAATCTCTGTGCATTTCCCATATTACATGTTGATTGTACAGAATGGTCCATGTTCCAGCAGCTCTGGAGAAAGGGCAGATTCGGGTTATGCAAAACAAATCTCTCTGCATTTTCCAGTTTGTTTAAAAGACTTTTTATTCATTTGAAGTAACAAAAACTCATCTAAATCTCTTACTGAGTTCACTTGTGACATTTAGCAATCTATGAACTTGTATGGTATTTCTGTCATCCTTTGCTTTTTGTTTGCTTGGTTGATTAGTTTGGGGGCAGTGGTGGTTGTCTTGTTTGGTTTCGGGTTTTGCTTGTTTGTTTTACTTTCCCTTAGCCCATGAGGAAAGTTTTTCCTTATAGGTATCAGTTTTATATAACATTTTGTAGTTGAAAGTCAGAAGATTCCTGTTGGATTTTGATACCCCCAAATTCAAATAAGGCATACTGCTGTCTGGCTAAGCAGAAACTTCCTCAAGAGTCTGCCTGAGAGTAACACTTTTTCTAAAGTACCAAATGTGCCATGTGGTGTCTTACAGATGGTGGCTCCAGCTGTGATGGGAACTTCTAGTGTTGCCAGACATGTATACTCTTGGTCCTTGGGTCCTGTCTACATCTGCTGTGATCATCAGCACCAGGAATGTGAATGTTATGCAAAATTAAACTTGAAAATCACAAGGCATTGAACTTTTCAATCCCAAATTAAGTTGAGTGTAGGAGAAAAAGCATATAACTGTGATAACAGTGGTATCGGCAAATCAGAGCTAAAAACAGACAGATATTAGTAGTTTATAAAATTCTTCAAGAGATGTGCTGCTGGAGAGGAAACCAGAAAGTACTAGAACTGGCATAAGAAGATGGACATGAAATGGAGACAGGTAAACAATGAACATTAAAGCACTGGTCGAAACAGAATCTACTTTGACTTCATCAAACACTTAGGTAAAACTACCTGGTCATTTAACTGCTCACCTACTGAGAGAACAATGTTGCTGCTCAAATCTTATCTGGTTTCACTGGAGATGAGTTGCTGAGCAACCAGTTAGACCAAGAGCAAGCTGAGGAATGTAAATGCCACCTCTCTGCAAAGACGTTTGTCCTTCATCACATGGCCATCAAGCATACTGCCTTCCCTTGTAAACACCAGCTGACACTTGCCTATCAGGGAACAAGAATGGAAATTCCATCACAACATTAGGGTAAAAAAGCCTTTCAAGCACTGGTTGCCCAGAGGAACTGAGGAATCTCCATCATTGGGTGTATTTACAACTTGACTGGAAAAGACACAGAGTAGCATGTGCTAAATCGGCCTGTTCTGACCAGGGGGATGGAGCAGGTGCTCTCCAGTTGTCCCTTTGTTCTATTGTGAGTGAGAAACTGCATACTGACTCAGTAAAAAATAATGGACATTTTTAGGTACTTTTATTTCTCAGTAATGTAGGCTGGGCTGCTGTACTTAAAAAAAACAAAAAAACAAGCAACAGTGGTAAGGTGTTAAGTTGCAGGCAGCTTGTATATAATGTAAATCCTCACACAGGGACACAGACCACAGGGACACAAGCAAGCATGGACATTAGCTGCTCTGCACAAAAGCCATTCAACAGGCAAATATGTGGGCAAAGGGAAGGGTGCTTGAGGTTGAGGAAAGCCTTGCAAAGAGCATGAATTCCTGGTTTTGCCCAATTTTGTTTCCACAGTGTTTGAATTGAGCCCCAGCAGCAAACTGAGCAAGAGCTCTGAATTAATGGCAGGTAATGTAACCATGCACAACTCATGTACATGCTAAACCCTTTCTTTTTGTACCTCCTTTCCAAGAAGTGCCAGAGGGACAAAATACATTCTCTCTCCTGAATGGGTGAATCTCCAACAGGTCATTTAATGGCACATTTAGCAGTGCTGGGTTGATGGTTGGAGTCCATGATCTTAGAGGTCTTTTGCAACCTTAATGATTCTGTGATTTAATCTGGTATTTTCAGAAGTCCAGTAAAAGAAATCCTCAGAAGTGTGTAAGGTTTTCCTCTTTCAGATAACTATCCTAGGGGATGTAATTTTGTCTCCAGTCTCAGGGGAGAAGCATAGAAACCTTGACCTCAAAAGTACTTACTGCCATCTGGAAGAAAAATTTATTGTTATGTTTGTTATGTTATATTGAATTTAGTTATATTGAATGGTTTCAGTTCCAAGAAAGTTATACTTGATAACTATCAGAAATCAATCTTTCAGATCTAAAAAGCTCTACTTTCACAAATGTCAGCATTCTGTTTGCTTTGTTACACCCTTTTCTTGTCAGTAAGAGAAGTCCCTGGAGCATTAGGAGCTCCATCACATGTGCTTTAGATCTAACACAGCAAACTGACACTGACCTCTCCCCCCACTACTGTGGCAATGCCTGCCCTGACCCAAGCATAGGAGAACTAGAGCAAACATCAGTGTCACAGCAAGACTAGTGCCAAATCTCAAAATCTTTGGTAGCCCAAATCAAGAACTGCCCTGCCTGTACATCTAAAATTGTTACCCCCTAGGTCCCCTTTCAGTGGGAGTTTCTGTTCATTGTGAGTGTTTCTGCTCATTTGCTGTGTGCCCCTCTTTTCTGAGTCTTTTCCAGAGCCACTGCTTCAAAGTATTGTTTCCCATCTTAATATTTTGGCCTTCATTTTCTGTTTGTAGATACATAGATTCATGTTCACCTAGTATAAAGTCATATAATATATGCTTGCTTTTTGCTTACCATCTGATTACATCAGTGACCTATTTTTGTTTCTTTTCCTCTGGTCTGTTGCCATGTGATGAGTTTATGTTTTCTTCTGTATCACAGATCAAAATGGAAAATAGCCAGGAGACAATCCAGGTGGAGCTCCACTAGTTAACACCCCTGAACAACGAATTATACTAAACAATGATCGTTTAACATTGAGTTAACCACTGGATTTTGAACTAGCTGATATATTGATATGCTATAACATCTCCACCAAAGGTTTGCACAAAACTATAGGTTTTAGTAGTTTTATATGAAAATAACTCTTACTTTTCTGAGAAAGGTGCCAGATTATCTCAGCAAAATCTGCTTTCTGTAAATCCATGTAATTTGGCATAAATAACACACTTCCTTTTATCTTGCTATTTATTAACACAGTCATTTTGGGCAGCATCAGTTTCAGGCTATGGACATCCACCAGGCCCACAGCCAGAAGAATCCAGGCAATGCCTGGCTACAGGCCAGACAGAAGTTCATTGCCTGAACTGCCTCGATTGTTCTCTGTACCTTTCAAAATACTGTTCTAGCATAAACTTCTTTCCCACCCTCTGGAGATCCCCTGGACTTCCAGTTCTTCTGAAAGTGAGTTTTAGTGATAAAGCACTCCTCTGCCAGCCGTCAGGAAGTTCTGGGGTTCTAGGAAGCCACATTTTCTGATGTGAGGATTTCTGCTATCAGTGGCTGTTGTTCAGAGCCTTTTGACACATCTACTCTCTCTTCCATAGCAGTGACACCACTTGCTTTTTTCCACAAATGCAAAACTAGGTTATTCACTGAAATGTCCAAAACAGGTCCATTGCAAACCATTGTTCTGTTTATACTGTGCATAGTATCCCAGGCAAACCTGACTCAAAACTGAGGCAGTGTTTAACAAACCGTCTCAAAGTGTTTCCTAACTAGAGCACACTTACGTTGGTTGAAGCTAAGTCACTGCTTAAGTCACTGGTGCCACTTCTACCATCCCGCTACAGCAATTAATACATTATTAAAACCACATTCTCCCTATCATTTTAGAGCAGCCTTTTCCTGAAATGCTTATTATCTGTATTTCTGCTGCTTTTCACCTATTCCGTCGTCCTTGCACTTCTGTGGTGCTACATGGCAGCCGTCCCTCCTGGGTGCGTGCCGCCTGTCATCCTGTCCTTCCCGTGGAAATCCTGACATGCCCTCCAGGACACAGGCACTGCCTCAGTGTGGGAGAGGTTATTAGGACGTGCTTCCAGCGCTCTGAGGGGAGGCCCTTGGGAGCGGTGGGGATCCACCGGCAGCGGCTGCCGCGCGCTCCGAGCCCGGTGGGGCCCCCGCGGACGCGGCTCCCGGGGGAAAGGAACGGGGCCGCGGACGTCATCCTCCCACGGAACCTTCCCTCTGCGCCCTAAAACCATCTTTTTTTAGTACAGGTTTTTCTTTGGGTGTGGGGTTTGGGTTTTTGGCTGGGGTTTTTTATGTTTTGTTGTTGTTGTTGTTTTGATTTGGGGATTTTTAGGTTTTGGTGGTGGGGGTTTTTTATGTGTCATTTTCACAGCTTCACAAGCGTCAGCGCCCCGAAAGGGAGCAGCACAGAGGGCCGCGCTGCCGCAGTGCCGCCCAGCGGAGGAGCAGGGGCTGCCCCGCTCTGAGCGCCCGGGGCGGGGAATGAGGGACCCGCGGCATTAACGGGGATGAGTTTCGTTCCCCTGAACATGCTGGTTGAGCTCTCCCCCTTGGGAGGAGCGAGCCGGCCGCTGCCCATGGCTGCCCAGGAACAGCCCTGCGGTCGGGAGGAGGTGCGTGTGTGCTGGACTGAGCCATCCCGTCGCGCCAGGTGTCCTCTGCTCCGTGGCTTTCACCCCGCAAATGTCATCTTTCCCTTGAATTAGACAGCCCTGTTCTGGGGCAGTGGTGTAAAATTTAAGCAGTTCTTATTTTCTTCTCTACTTCTTAGGTAAGTAACAACTTTCCTTTCTGTTTAGACCCTTGCATCTCTGGGTTTTTTACCCTTGCCTATCTGGGCCAGCCTTGGAGACAGTAAATGTCTGTAGGCAATGATCCGCAGGTGAAATCTCTGTCCTGCTGGAAAATGTGACAGTGATTCACATTATTTCTAACTGGTTGAAGTCCCTTGTCACTCAGGTCAAACAGTGCCACAACGCAGCAACAGCAAATTATGCCCGCGAAGATGTTGTGAACCTGACCATGGAAAGAGCATGTGAACATCTGGGGAAGCATCTATCTCTTCTTGTGGGATCTCTCCAAAGGATACAACACCACTATGACAGGCTACAGCTTGTTTGTATAGGTGCCAGTACACTAAATAAGGCCAGTTCATGGCAGAAATGCAGGTTTAGCCTAACTTCTCTTCAGCAAACGTCTATCTGAAACAAAGTGTTCTTGACTGTACATGCAGTGTGTGAGCACACACCATGCAGCATAGGGTGGAACCAGGATGTTGCCTGCCTGAAAATGTGAAGCTTGGCAAAGCAACCAACCTCTGGTAATATGCCCAGAAAACCAGAGCACCCCACAAAAGAAATAAAACAAACAAACAAACAAACAAATGCAAGCAGAAAAGAGCACTCAAACAGGCTTTCTTACTTGGGCCAGAGGCAGGTTATATATATGTTTTTTATCTTGACATTCTCCTGTAGGAAACACCTAAGGATAAAGAAGGCACTGTCCAGCTACCCATCTCTCCTTTGGCCTCATCTCCTAGGATAGTCCACTCACAACCCTTTAATCTCCATATTCCCTTCACCACCACCTTTTTTTTTCCCTGATAAAAGAATATTTAGACTCAAAGTTTAGACCTAAAATCTGCCCTCAAGCTGCCATTGCACCTGCTTTCTTTGCATAAGCTGGTCACCTCAGGAGCCAGTAGCATCCTATTGCATCAAGCCATCCATTCCTGTCACCAGACTTCTTGTAGTCACACTTCAAACCTCTGCCTCTGCACCGTTCCAATTCTCTTTGGCGTCTACCCTGTAATATCCACATGGAAATGGCATTGTAAACTTCACCATGATGTATGCTGCCAACACGTGTGCAGCTCCTCATCTGGGTCCAGGCTGGATTTAGGCAGACAGGGCTAGGGAAGTACAAACAGTGCATGTGACTCATGGTGGGCCTCTTTATGGATAAAAATCCATCTCTGGCTTTGCAATCATCTTGTGTTTCTTCACCATCTTCATCATATGAGGATGGAAGCAGAGGGTGGATGAAAAACAAGAGGTCAAAAGAATGTGAAAGGTACCTGATGCAAAATGAGGTAAGTAGCTGGAAACGGCTGCAATACAGAGATTAAAGGGGCTCTGACTTGAATGTTCAGTGAAAGGACACCAGTGGCTGGCAATAACAAACTGGAGATTGAAAAATGACAAGAAGTTGAGAACTGGCTGATGACACTTGTTCTGACTGTATCAAAGCAAACCCAAGATGCACTTGCACAGCATTAAGATTATTTCAAATACAATTCAGCCAAAACAGTGACTTTTTTAACCAAAATGTTTTACAGTATGTGACTGCCAACTTCTGATCTGATACTAGAAGTCCTAAAGCCAAATTTACTGTGTACCCATACTATATCTCCTTAAAATATCTCCAGGATTTTTTCTTTGCATATTTCTCATCTGACTGGTGGTCTGGCACTATTTAGATTATACAATTCAAAATACCCACTGCCTGAGGTGACTAGATTTTCAGGGAAGTGTTTCATGTAGGATACATTGGCATCTGTTTCTTAGAGCTACAGTCTGATTTGCATTGAGCTTCCAGATTGCACAAATTAGGGTCATTCACAAGTGTAATTATGGCACAATATTTAGGGTGCTTTTTTAGAAGCAAAATCCAAAACCGAAAGTTTAGAAATACTTGAAAAGTAAAAGGAAGAAAAAATCATGAAGGCATAATTCTTTTCTCTTTTAGGAGGAGAACTGTTCCAATAACAGACACAAAATGAACAATTAACCTTTAAATTGCACTTTTCATCCCCCACTTTTAAAAATATTTTACACAACTGCTCAGGTATCACTGGCAGGAAAACTGAATCAAGCCCAGCAGAATTACTTGTAGCTTTGCCAAAGAGGCAAAAGCTTATCCCTTAATTCTGCACACAGGCTCTCACTGCTGCAATCTGCATTGTCTGTATTGAGACAGAAAAGTGAAAAAATGCTCTCTATGGTCTTTGGACCCAAGTAAGGATCAAAGCATATTAGTGCATTAATAAAATGGCATTGCATGAATCAAACACACTACTCTTATTTAAAAGTTATCTTTAGCATTTTTAAACCATAAAATATATTTGACTGAATCCTTAAAAATTATTCTTTATAATAGCTAATGTACTGAAGAAATGTGTTTATAAAGTAAATGAGACTTTTGCTCAGAGTTCTGCATGTTCTGTTCAACTCATGGAAATCTTGGTTACATTGGAGAAGGCTCACTTTAGTTTTGTCAATGCCAACATTTTGTTAGTGCCAACATCAGAAGATACAGTAAGTTGTAGCTACAGGGTGTTCCTTCCTGGTATACACTTCCAGACCACCAAGGGTTTTTTACATCTTTGAGGGGTTTTTTTTTGTTGTGGTTTTTTCCCCTAGAAAAAAATGCATGCTCAGTGCTGTGTAAGTTAAAATATCATTAAACATTTTTTATATGATTTATTAAGGCAACACAATTCCTGACAGGTAAGGAACTGTGAATGTTTCAGAGGGTGCTGCTGAGCCAGTTAAAAGCTGGCTCAGTTAAAGACATTTAGGACTCAAGACTCGGTCTCAGGTCCATTGCTGATGCTAGCAAATGCTTTGAAGGTAGGAAAAGGAGTACCTTATTGTTATAATTGCTGTCCTTTGACTGAAATACTTAAACAAATTGCATTTTCTTCTGCTGAGAGCTGTTTATCCCAACATAAATGTAGATACAAACAGAAGATAGCTGGTGTTTTTGAAGCCTGAACATCTATCCTAGCTTCTCCAGTTTGGTTCTCAAACTACAGAGGCCAAGCCTTTCCAGTTTCAAACTATCATTACTTCACCCCATTGGAAGCCACTTGGGATTCGTTTGGGGTTTTTGAATGCCATTCCCATCATTGAAAAGTAGTGGGAGGAAAAGAGTCATCTACTCTATGACTTGCCAGGAGGATGGCAAATAACTTTCAGATTAATGTGAGTGGAGTCCCCATTGAAATCAGCAAACCTGAGCTACAACTGACAGGTTAAGTAAGTATGGAGTTATACTTCAAGGGATTTTATCTGTGGGATGGCCAATGCTCAAAGGAGTGAAATTGGGCAGGGAGGAATCCATCCTACTGCTAAACACACTCTAATGGCAAGGACAACCTATCTACCTTTGCTTGGGGTTTTCAGTGTTTCAGAGTTATTTGTATATTTGTATAAAATATATGATCTAAAAATCACATAACACACTAGCTAATAAAAGTTTATCTGTCCAATGCAAACCAATTATGAAACAAGGATCTACACTGTTCATGTTAAATTTTCAAGGGAGTCAGATCATGCTCTTGTAACATTGCTTTCTTCCCCTTAAATCTGAAGACTTTCAGTGATGTTATTAGGGAAAGGCTTTGGAGCTCTCAGCACGGAAGGCAAGGTCAGGAAAAGTTTGTACACTGCCATGGCTCATAGTCTTCTGCTGCTGAAAGGTGTTTGTAGCTCCTGGCAGTCTCCTGATGACAGCAGCTGTCTGGTGACAGTCATCATTTAGCAAAATCTAGTCCTCAGTATCCTTTCTAGATACCGAGAAAATGCACAGCTGAACTTCCCTTGGTGTTTCTCTTCCCTCATTAATGTTCCCATAAGGCTCTGAAACTACTATTGCTATTTTTTCAGTTTATGTTTTCTTGCAAGGAAAAGTTTATCTTTTAATTTATAAGCTGATTATTTTCAACAATAATAACACAATGAAAACTTTTACTTCACAAGAACAAGGAGTTAATTTTTTTTTCTGTCTGGCCCCAAGTGACCCCCTGTTCGCACTGCTTTTGAAACTACTCGAGTTTGCTTAGCCTGAAAAATTACAGCTATAGGAAAAGTTATGCTTCACTGATCTATTTTAAAAAGGAACAGCAGAATTTTAAAAATAGAATCCCGACTGTGGCATCTCCAACCCAAGTATGTTGATGCAATTTCCAAAGCATTAGGAAATGTCTTAGGTCACATTTAAGTCAGGTCAGCCAAATCCAGGATCAGTGAAAAATGAGTTGTTCATCTGGTTTGGAATGAGATCTTTCTTCCCATCATTCTTAGTTATAAAGATATCTTTTGTGTGGTTGAAGCTAAATTTAAGCCCAGCCTGACTGTATTTGTGTACTATCTATGCGTGTTTTATGCATCAGCAGCACACTGCATTACTAGTCTGCACACACAATTAGGGGTTTATGATCTTTGAAGTCAGTTAATAAAAGGATTTATATATTTGTGGCAATAAAAGTCTGGGAAGTAATAGGAATAGGTGTTTCTTATAGCTGCAGTCTGATTCTTCTTCTGCTTGTGTTGCTTTCGCTGCGTTGTCTTCAAGTGGACTTAGTCCTCATTCTGATTTCAGCACCAGAAGAAGAGAAGAAAATCCATCCCTAAACACATGCCTAGGGAGGTCTGCTTTCATAGACCTTGTTTTTCTTTCAAACCATAGCCCTGCAGAGGGGAGAGCAGTGAGAGAGAGAGCAGGCTCTGCCATGAGTATTAAACTGTGTGCCGTGATTCTCCTGCTGAATTCACATCAAGACTGGGACAGATCCTGGCTTTGGTGAACAATGCCCAAAGGGTGAACCCGGCCCTGATGTGCTGCTCCCAAAAGGGCCAGCTAGATGGGGGGTCCTGCCTGCTTGCCAGCGATGCACCACCGAGCACGTGGGAGGGAGGTCATGGCTGCATGCAGGAGTGAAAGTCACATCCAGAGAAGTGTGGATTGAATGAAGGAAACGGTAAGGTGAAAACATACTGATTTAATATATGCATTACAGGCTGTTTTCTTTCTCTACTAAAGCATTCAGCTACTGCAATAGGATTTAAAAGTATAATGAGTTGAACTTTAACAGATCTATAGTAGCAGTTAACTAGCAAAGGAAAGACCATGCCTAGCTATTTCCTGCTGCTGCAATGTTTTGATAACAATGGTACACAAAGGCTTGTTTTGTTTAGCATGCGCCATATTATTGCATTTCAGACAAAGTCTTGATTCTTTGAGTCCAAGACAAAGTCTCAATTCTCTCAATTTGAGACAAATTCTGAGGATAAAAAATATGGACTTGGAATGTCCCAAACTACAGAGAAGTAAGAAATCAGATTAGCATCAATTTCTGCTTCTAGCTACAATGAGAACAAAGATAAGATATAATTTTTTATTTGTAGGGACAAATTTAGGAAAGATTTTGTACCTCATAATTTCTTGCCTAATTATGAAATGAGAAAAATGAAAATATTATTCTCATTCTCTCCACACTCTGTACCCCAGGCAGACCTGTTCTTACTGTGCTGAGATTTGTTTTTCTACAGAAGCGAGTTTCCCTTCAAGAGTCCACAGGCATGGAGAGCAGCTTTGTTTACCACCCCCAGGTGCGAACCTCATTAACTAGTGTTTACTTTTGTGTTTTCAGCTTTCAGGAATGATCCGGGTTAATGGATAGTGAAGATGGCGGTGGTGGTGAGAATGGAAAGGAAAATTCGGAAGCTGGTTTTACATCTTGGAGTTTTGCAGGCTCAGAGGTGAAATGGCTATCAGCCATTTAGCTGTACAAAAAAAGAAATCGCAGTCTTTGGAGATGATGAAGCTCCTACACTGGTTTGGTTTGGTTTGTTTTCTTCAGGATGGTGGGAAACAAAGCACAGCCAACCCCCTGACTTTTTGCAAGTTATAAATGCTGTAAAAAATTCTACTTTTGACACCGAAAAATGCTTTCTTCTGTTGTTGAGAGTGACTCCAGATGCTGATGTATTTAGTACACAGTGTAAGCAACCCAACTGGAATGAAAAAGAAAGGTAATTGAGTTTACATTCATCTGTCAATATTCCTAAGGGACAAACTGTTTAGCCTGCCAAGTTTGCTCTGCTTATACATGCTGAGTGTGAACTTAAACCGACTGGAGATTCCCACAGTAGATTCTCCCCCGTGAATTGGGAATTTCTGCTGCTGTAATCTGGTAGAGGTAGTGCGATCAGTCCTATCATAACCGTTCCTCCATGTCCCACAATATTAGGAGATGGGCTGAATGTTTGGCAGGAAAAGAAAGAAACATTGTGGTAGAACTGAGTGTTAATGCATCAGATTTTCTCCTGATCCAAGTCCCATTTTCAGAGTTAAAAACATCTCTCTGAGTGAAGAACCTTTTCCTAATATCCAGCCTAAAACCTCACACACCTTCATGCCATTTCCTTGGATCCTGCCACTGGTCACCAGAGAGAAGAGATCAGTGCCTGCCCCTCAGCTTCCCCCTGTGAGGAAGCTGTAGACTGCTGTAAGATCTCCCCTCACTCTCCCCTTTTCCAGGCTGAACAAGCCAAGTCACTTCAAATGGTTTCCCCTCTTGGCCCTTCACCAAGAGGTGTTGACCTCCTCTGAACACTCTCCAGTAGCTTTAATGTCTTTGTTATATTCTCGTGCCCCAAACTGCACACAATATTCAAGGTGAGGCCACATCAGTGCAGAGCAGAGCGGGGCAATCCCCTCCCTCAGTTGGCTGGTGATGCTGTGCCTGATGCCCTCGAGGACACGGTTGGCCCTCCTGGCTGCCAGGGCACTGCTGACTAATATTCAGCTTGCTGTTGACCAGGACCCATAAGTCCCTTTCTGCAGTGCTGCTGTCCAGCCTCTCATTCACCCAGTTTCCAAATAACTTGACTTTTAAAACTTTAAATAGCTCTGTATTTGACTAACTGGCCTCTTTGATTTAAGATAGTTCCACAGGGGATCTCCATGTAGCTTGACCATACAAACAGTAGCAATCTCCATCCCAAATACAGAAGCAATACCTGTAGCAGAGCAGACATACAAGACATGAGAGAGAAGAAGCAACTATGGCCAACATTCAGTGCATGTTAGAAATATATGAAAGAAAAGCAGAAAATATGGGCAAATCTGTAAAACAAAGGAACAAAGAATATTTGATAGTTGGTCTGTGAGGAAATGAGTCTCTGATGAAAACTGAAATTAAGAGTCTCTTTAGCTGAGCACTGGGTGGCAGGAGCTGGTAAGGACAAACAAAAGAACTGCCTCTTCATGTTCCATCTTAGGAAACAGTCTTGTAACCAACTCAAGGGAAAAGTGGCTTCACCACAAATTTCTTCATGCAGTAGAAACAACTCTCAGCACACTGGCTCCAATGCCATCTTAAGGCACAAGTGCACGGACAAAAGCCTCTCGCTCCCAATTGGAAAGGCAGGCCCTGGCAGCAGCTGCTGGTGCACAGCAGGTTTGATGGTAGGTAGATTGGACTCACGATGTGCACACTATGAAGCTGGCATAGACAGGTGCAGCAATTCTTGCATGCCAAATTTAAAACAGGGAGGAACTCAAAAAATACAAGTATGGGGGTCAGGATGCTTTGTAAATGCAGGTCAGAGTTGCCTTCATACATGTGCTATGCCCAGGGCTGCTTAGCTGGGCTCCCCTTCCTGAGCTCTCCTGCTTTTGTTGCCATCAAGTGCCTCACTGACAAATCTGGCCTGGCCAGTGGCAAGCTGTAGTTTCCCTCATGGTCCACTGTGAGAACTTGGAGCTTCAGGTGGTGGTGGTGTCTGTGATGAGTAAGGAACCTTACAGATATGCAGGAACCAGTCCTGATGAACTAGCGCTCCAGCAATGTCACTAAGTGTAAGCAGAACTTGTTGGCCCAAGTCTCCTGGTCTCTCCTGCAAAGAAAGAAGACAGGCAAGACTGAAAAGAACTGGGGCAAGTGGGAGGGGGACAGACACCCACCCAGAAAGAACCAAGTCGGAGTGCCAACAGTTGAGCTTCTGAGACTTTCTGATCTCAGGCATCTACAGGTCTAGTTGCTGAGCCTCTTGCTTCTCTGCTTTCCCATAAATGAAGGACACTTCTGCTGGCACCAGAAACCACAATTAGAGACCTTCCTCTTCAGATATCAGTAGGGACCCTTTCTGCATCTCAAAGTGGTGACAATCATCTCCAGCTATTCACAAGCATGCTGTGCAGTGGCATCTGGAAGTAAATGTCAGAGTGCCCTAGTCAGGGTAGGGTATGTGTATGAAGAATGTCAGACCATGCAGTGGCATCTCTGTGTGTAAGGGGCTTTGGGCATGGTAACAGGACCATGTGGCAAAGACAGCAGATTTCCAAGGGTCCTGGATATGCTCCGTGGGGCTTGGT
Source organism: Pithys albifrons albifrons (assembly GCF_047495875.1). Classification (NCBI taxonomy): domain Eukaryota; kingdom Metazoa; phylum Chordata; class Aves; order Passeriformes; family Thamnophilidae; genus Pithys; species Pithys albifrons. The sequence continues at coordinate 77,803,893 of NC_092461.1, forward strand.
GTGCCCTTCCTAGTCTGACAGCTGTTGCAGCTGTGGGATCTGGTGTTACTCCCATGCCTCAGGCAGTCATTGCCTCCAGTGAGAAACAGGGAAATGGGAGAGGCAAATGAGTGAGAAAGGGGTAAACAATATTTTGCTCAAACTGAAGTAGGGAATGTCCTTGCTCAGCAGTTGTTCTCAGCTACCTCAGTGTCCCAGGGCAAGCTCCCTTTAGAAAAACAGAAACTGATCCAGGCCAACTGCTTCCGTAAGAGACAGCGAAGAGAAGACTAGGATGGGAGAGCCTTTTCAGGCTGTGTTCCTCAGATTTTATTGCTCATCCTCAGTTCAGCCCAAGGGAATATAATGGCATTTTCCTCACTTTGTATAGTGCAGGAGGAAAGCAACTTGGTTTCAAGCCTTTGGCAATTCCTCTGAGGGTGGATATATATTCTCCCAAAACAAGAATTCTTCCTTCCTGGGAAAGCAAAGCCAGCAGTCCAAATTGGAGTTAAAGAATCAAATATATTTACATAAAATACATAATGCATTATAATAAAAAAATAATGAGTGCAATTTATGATTGGGTAAGTTACAGTAATAAAATATGACCTATTTATGCAAACCAAAATTCTTAACCTCCCAGAGGCAAGTATTCAGTGCATAGAGAAACTCTTTCAAGGTGCACAGCAGAGCTCCACTCTTTCTCCAGGAAGGTGTAAGTGGAGGAACAGGCCAGCAAATCTGTAAGCACATCAAGTAGTTTTCCTAGCTGTTAGCATTGGTTACCATGCCCTGGTTGTTATTCCCAGCTCCCGGCAGAGTTGCTGGTCACCCTGCCCCAATATGAAGGTTCTTGCTTCCAATTTCTGTTGTGCTTTGCTGCCTTAGTCACTTCTTCCCCCTCCCACATGAATTGCTGCAGAGTAAGGAAAAAGGTAGCAGGCCAGAGGTGGACAAAATAGAAGGCAGCAAGGGGCCTTGTGGCCCACCTGCTTTCTTTTTCTTCTCTCTCCAAGCCAGAAAATTCCTGAGTGTGAGCAAGCCAAAACATAACTTGGCACGAGTGCCATAGATAAATGTTGATATTTTCCCTGGCAGTTAGAAATAAAATGTTTTCAAGTGTCCAAGGAGACTTCTCTTAGAGGATGGCCTCCCTCCTGTGTAGGTTTCTCACTGGTTGTGCTTTGTACTGGCTTGCCTTCCCCAGATGGTAGATGAGTGGGGTTTTCCTCCCTGGGCTTGTGGCAGGAGAGCCCCAAGAGCTGCCCTTGTGCTGGGAGTAAAGCTGCTCCCTGGTATGAGCTTCCCAAGGGGTGCTGAACACAGGAACATGCATGTACACGGGAAGAGCAGGCACAGCAAGGTGTCTTGCCTGCTAAATCCACCCCAAGCTCTGTTTTCACTAGGGTATGCTTACAAAAAAAGAGCAGGCTAATGTGATTCAGAGTACTCAGAGAAGACAATTTGCCTCTTTTGAATGAGGCAGAAAGAAAGAAAAGCCTTATGGCAAGTTGGAGCAGCCTGTGAAGTGTAGTAGGATAAATAACTCCTTGCAAACAGCAGTCGAAACAAAAACAGGATCAAAACCTGCTCTCCCCACCTCACAACTTGTCCTGCCTCCTCCAGGTTGAGCTCCAGGCTGATGCCAAGTTCTGTTGCTTGGGAAGAAAATGCTTTACAGTTTGATCAACTGAGATTGCTGGACAGCAACTTTTGCAGATGCACAAGCATCTCAGGAACCAGTAGCAATTATGGAATGACCATAATGTGGCTGTTTCTTCTCATCATCAAAACAGACATACAGACATTGAAGTGCACACTGTTTTCAGATAGCTGGATGTATTCTTAATGAAGATTCAGCTTTCATCCACTACAGTCCAACAATTCTTCTGGTTTCATACCTTTATTTTTTTCTCAACATTATTTATTGTTATTTGACCTTACATTTTTTTCCAAGAACTATGTCTAGGCATAGTATAGCAAAGATACCAGTATTATCAGCCAAGAAAGTAATTCATGTATCCCATCCTGGATCATTTTTTCCTGTGTAGTTTTACAGAGAGGAAACTGAATATATCATGGATTTAGGATGTGGATAAACATTAGCTACCAGTATTGTTTCAGAAAAATATTGGGAGTAAGTTAGGATTATCATAGGAAAATAACTTGACTTTTTTTTACTGGTGCCCATGGGAAATGCTGATCACCTACATGCTTCAGTAATCCAGCATATATGTGGTAGCTGTTGAGTAATTCTGATTATTCCCTCTGCAGTTTAATTTTCTTCAGCCCAAAGCAGAATCCAAGTGCACATGTACAATTTTCACAGTAATGACTGCAAAAATCAGATGCTTTAACATCTATTTAGAAGGATTCTTCTCCATCTGGTGGAAAGGGGAAATGAGAGAAAGGCCCCGTATCACTGACCCCCTGGACAACAATTACTTGGCTGCTATGAGATCAATGCTCTCTCCACAAACAGCAGATCTATGCAGATAGCAATTGGTACAGTCAGAGTTTTCTTAATATCTGGGATGAAATCCTAGCTATCAAAGTGAGAAAATTTTCTGTCCTTTATATAGAAGTATTTCTTCTCAATATGTATATTGCTCAACTCTGTGGTGATGGATATCAAGCTTGCTTAACAGAAGTTGGATTAGAAGAGTCTTCTTCTGTGTTTAGGAATATTTTATTCACCATAAGTCTTTTCAATGGGCTGTTGACTGTCCTCTTTGCTTCAGAAAACAATAAACAAAGTAGCCTGTCCATTTGTTGGCTCATATGTCTGAAGGTGAAAAATGACAAATGACATCTTGCAACTTGCAATATTGGCAGGTTTGCAACCTCCCTGCAGACTTCCATGTAAAGATCATGAAATAGAGCTTTGAGTTGTTGCGCAAGGACTTCACTGTGCTATGGGAGACTGTCTAGAAGATACAACCTGACATTTTCAACAGTGGAAAGAGCTACACAAAATTACATGCTCCTCTAGAGTTTGAGTTAATTTGAAGCCACAAAGTTAACCTTGGAGTCTTGTACTGACTCCACTGAAGCTATGGAGTTACACTCACTAACTGCAACAAACCTATCAATAGCTTCTACTTGCAAGCAGAGAAGATTTCCACTTAAAATTATGGATTTCCCTCATTATTGCATGTTCAACTAAGAAAAGCAGTCTTTGTAGCTCTCATACCTTCCATTCCACAGCAAAACTGAGGACAATTCTCCTTGGGACAATTAACATCTTGGCAAGTCTCCTGCAGCGATATCTGGTGGACAGTCATCAGTACATCAAATTATGCACGCTTACAATTTGATCTCGACCAACGCAATTTCCTTCCCTTCTTTAGGAATTCTTTTACTGCCTTTATGCCCAAGGGATAGATGGAAAAGATAGCTGTACACAAAGTGCTTCAGCTCTGAAGCCAATACTGAGAAGATAATTCTGTTTATACTGCTACTTCGCTCTACAAAAACTATCTTAACAATCTGTGAAATTCAGCATTAAAAAAAAACAAACAAGGAAATGTATTTTTATTTATCCAAACTGGCCTTTTATAGTTTATTATATATATTTTATAGTTTATTATAACTTTTTTATATAAGAGACAATGGCTTATCTATGGCAGAAGGACAAAATGACACACAGAGAGTTACGATTTGGTAGAATTTCTATGGTATAATTTTGCACTATTTAACCATATAAGAAAGCAAATTTGAATTAGCTGATTGTGGAAATTATCTTAAATGCAAGAGCATACTATATAGACCAGAATAATCTTATTTAGTAAAAAAATAAACAAACAAACAAAACAACAAAAAACCCACCAAAAACAAAACCAAAAAAAACTTCTGAGGAAGCAAATAGAACTTTTTTGTCAAAGAAAACATTCTGGGTTAGATTATTATTCTTACTTGTATGGTATCTGTAGAAATATTTTTTAAGTATTTGTGTAATTTGACATTTTTGGAAAGTTTAATGTCTTTATTGCTTTCACCAGACCTTTGGAAGTCAAAGTCATATATCTCAGAGACAACATTTTTCCTGTGTTCTGTGAATTTCTGTGTGACAGTCATTGAGACTGTTGGGAACTACCACTGCTTTTCTCTTACTGGGTTTCTCCAGGAAAGGTCAGGGCAGTCTGCCAATATAGTAATTGGGCAACATCACTTTTTTAAAGACTCGAGTTCTCATTGACACCGAAACAGTAATAGGAGATGAAGCATTAGTAAAAATTGTACAGCAAAAGCAGAATGAAATTTCTGGACTGGATTTAATAGAGATGAGGGTTAAGAAGGTTTACTAACATAGAGGAAACAGAACTTGATTTCTACTAAGTGGTCTACCAGCTCCAGGATCTGGACCAAATACTCCTATTTATGCCTGACATTGTACCCCCACTCCAAAACTGATTACTAAATACCTGCAATGACAGCTTGTGTTAGTAAATGGCAAGAATTTGTCTTTCTCTATGCACGTTGCAGGGGACTTCTTTAGCTTTTTTTTCTCCCTAGAAAACAAGCTAGGACATCCAATTCCCTATGTCCTAGTCATTAAACAGTGTAATTTGAAGTACAGCATCAGTTCCTGATACATTAGAAAATGGCAGATTTAAGACTCTCTGGGCAATCTTTTTTTGTCCCTACTCGTGTGCATATGTTTTCTTACAAATCCTTCCATGACACAGTCATATTTTAGACTTTCCCACAGGATGCATGCCTCATTCTGTACAACACAGGATAATCACACCCAGTGGCAGAAATAAATTAGCATAGCAATCTTAATCTGGTATTTCCTAATTTTCCTAATTTCCTTATCCTTCAGTGTTCGGCTCATTAATCTAAACAATATTCTTTTAATAAAATTTTTAAATGTTATCATTTAAATATATATGTATGCACACGGGTATATCTCTCCATCTATCTGGATCTGTTAATGTATTGGTAAACACAAAAGAAAAAGATAAAAGTTGTTTGTTTTTAATTCTTTCAGAACCGTTTGATCTCTCCTCGCTTGTTTTAGCAGCTGCCTGACTGTTTTTCCTCGTATGTAAACTTCAAAGTCAATCAGAGGTCAAAACTCTGGACAAAGACAGAATAATGAAAACAACGGTGACCAGTGTATATGATGGGAAGAAGCGGAGTTGTAGAATACTGCGTGTTTCTGCCCACAGCAGGGGGGAAATTATCTACCTCTTGGACATAACATTTCCTGATATGAACACTTGATGTAGTTGTCGAGGCCTGCATTGCTGCCTGAAAGTGTATCTCACAGAGAAAGGAAAGGTGCAGCCACATACAGAAGGATTTGGCATTCTCTGGGCTATTCTTGGTTCAAACAATTTGGAAATAGCTTAATAGATTACCATAAAAATGCTGGAGAAAAACAACTGGTTTGTGTTGAATGCAGAGGGCTTCAGGGGTGGATATAAGTTTTGATTCCTAATTTGCTATTTGCTGATTCTGGTTATAGGAAAATCAAAGGAAATTCAAGTCCTGGAGAGGCAGCTCCTGTAGCACAGTAATGTGGAGCATCTTCTGTAGGCATGTGCAGTTGAGGTATAGGATGTCTTCAGTTCACACTTTTTATTTTCCTTTGAGAGAACATCTGCCTTTCCTTCCTTCATCCTTCTGAAGAATCAGGCCCCTGCTTGTGCAGAGCCTGGCAGAGGGCCATGAGCAAGAGAGTCCCTGAGGCTGGGGGTTGTAGCCTTGCAACTCACCTGGCACCTGGTAAAACAGCTTGTAGAAATTGGGAACACCTTAGTGATTCACACATCCTTGAAGCAGCTCCTGCCAACAGAGCAGCTGGAAAGGCCTCAGCAGAGACAGAGGTGGATTCCATCATATTCATATATGTGTATGTATATAAATATATATGTATTTGCGTGTGTGTGTGTGTGTGTGTAAGACCACAATGAGTCATAAAATCATAAAATAATTTGGGTTGGAAGGGACCTTTAAGAGTCCTCAGATTTTGTGCAGATTATGGGAATTTCTTTTATGGGTATTTCTTTAAATGACCTACAGAATAATTTGTTCTGAACAAAAATAGTCTTTTCCAGTGTAACCAACAGGGAAGATGGAAATGGGACCAGTGCCACCCTGTCTGTGAAATGCATCACCTCCAGTCTTCTTCATTTTCGTAAGCTTTGGACACCTTCTGCTTTCCCTACTGAAGCTTCAAAATATGTGATTTGTACCATATGGGCCAGGACCAGGCAACCCAGAAATCATTCCAGGAGGTAGGAGGCCCCTCAGCAGCATAAATTCTGAGCAATATTACAGTGGGTTTGAGAATGCCAAAGCAAACCTGGAGATCCTTCTGCAGGATACTGATGGCAAAAAAATTAGTTATAATATAATTCAAATTATTTCAAGTATTTCCCTCAAATATATTGCTTGTATTTGTTGTTTCTTCTATTCCCACATTAAAAAAAAAGGGAAAAAAGAAAAAAAGAGCCTGAGTTCTAGTCAAAGTAAAAGACAGGCTGTGAACCCTAAAACTTCAAGCTGTGCTGAATGACAATGCTCTAAAAGACAAAAAAGACCCTTTTTTCTTAAGGAAGCAGACAAACTTTTCCCAGCTGCACGAATAGCAGACAGGGGTGCAGCCCACCATTGGATGGGAAAGAAGTAGTGACTGGGCTTCCTTGCAGCTTGTGGGATGGTAAATGAGTAAGAGAGTAACAGGAGGAAATGTTATGGGCCTGGCTGGCTGATGCGATAGGCAGAGCACACCTTTCTCCTACTGTGGGCTGTCCTGTAAGGTCTAAGAACAGTTTCAGCCTTGAAACTCCTCCTAATTCAAGGAATATATTTAATATGTGGTTTACTGTCCCTTTGTTACATGTCCAGAACCAAATTATTCTCTGTAGCTTCTCATTCAGTGACATTTTTCTACATAGTTCAGGGCGATTGAACATCGTACTTTCCCTTAATTACCCTCCTACCAGATTTTGTTTTAGCTGAGTGTGATAATTTTCAGATTTGTTTCAATGAGTTCTGTGAGAATTAAAATTTTACTCACTATTCATCATAAATCCATCTAATCTCTGCCATTAACAACAAAGTGAAGAAATAAAAAACCCAGTAAGAAGTCCCTGAGAAAAAAAGAAGAAAAAGTGTGAAGTGTCTCTGCAAAAAGCCATGTAGGAAAGGGATACAAGTGGTGTTAAGAGCAGCTAAAGGGATGCAGGAGAGAGCAGCTGTGACACAAAAAGAGAAAGGCTGCTGAAGCAAAATAGGCTGTGGGCGGCCCAAATGGGAGGAAGGGGAAGAAGGAACAGAAATGGAACGGGGAGATTATGTTTGGGTTTTAAGCAGAGGGTGAGGAGCTTGAAGTGACAAATTAAAAGACAGGAAGGAAGCCAGTGAAGGCAAATAAAGAGTGCAGGGCAATATAGTTTATGTAGTGAGGAAAAGATTACTTTAGCGGTAGGATTGGGCATCATGTGCTGGTGGGGACTGTAAAATGTATAATCAGCTTGAAGCAGCGATTGTGATTCTTCAGGAGACAATCTAGAAAAAAATACTGTCGCTTAATTTTAATCCTTTTTTAGCCCAGGGTCTATCCATATAAAGGATAAGCATTGTGTTGCCCTGAGCACTAAATGAAGTGCGTTGTGTTTTGTGCATTGTCATTGATTCTAAACGCCTTTTGTGTTTTGGGGCTCTGAAAACAAAGGTCAAGTACTAGCAAATTCTGTTCTCTGTGAGAGATTTAATTAAATCCTAAGGACAAAGGCATAGTACTAGAAACAGCTATCGAGTGTGAAAGATGGGTGAATTTGCATCACCATTTCTCCATATCAGTTTGCACATAGCTTTGTAATTTTTTTTTTAATCTACAGGAGAATTTAAGAAATCAAGTAAAGTCTATACAGATGTTATTTTCTGCATGTAAGTTGTCCATACACACTTGGAAAGAGATGCTAGGAAACAAGGAGGAAGCACACAGAGTAGGATGGAACAATTTCTGAATATAAATTTGATCCTAGTAATTTAGTGAGTTTAAATTGTAGGGCTAGAAATGGACTGGGCTGCCTAAGACTTTTTTATCCTTTATAGACAAAAGCAGCAAACCAGAGTGTTTCAGCAATTGATAGCACACTGCTAATCACAACCTCCTTATGAATGACTTGAATAAATTGCTCAGTTCACCGTGCTGTGGAAGGCTCTATAGTCAGCAGGGAAAATATTTTTCATGTGTTCAATATAGAAACATTATTGTATTAGTACATTATGCTTTAGAGGGTTTGAATTTTGCTATACCAACCTGGTTTTTTATTGTTTTAATAACAAGAAATGAAATAACATATTAAGAAAAGCCAAGTTATTGAAACTGAGTGTGGCTAATTTACTGGCAGACAGAAACCAAGAGATGCCATATAGGTGCTCCACTTCAACACACACTGATCCTTCAACTTAACATGTGATAAGGAAGGAATTCTTGTTCAGCTGGTGATAAGACCTCTGAAGCAAAGAAGATTATCTTATAAATCTATCTGTGCTAGTGTATGAAGTTGGGAAAAGAGGATGAAGTCATATGTCTATGGGAGCAAGAAACCATCTAGTTTACTCACAGTTTTGGAACTATGTATGAGTAATGCAGTTCCTTATCCCAGTGTCAGGTTTGATGTACAGGAAAAGTCTCACAGATGCCAGGTCTAAAACCAGACAAATCATAACATGCCACAAGGGGGGAAAACTAGGAACTCAGACGTGCAAAGCAGGGCATGTTCCAGGTGTCCTGAGTCCCTCTGGGGGATTACCCTTCCAGAACATAGCTTTAACTCTCTGCAGATGGAAGGAGGGGATGTATTTCACAGAGGGGTGGCCCCCGTGGCAGCCAGACTGGTGCATAGGGCTTTGGAGGTCACAATGAACCCATTACATTTTACTTGGAAGCTAATCAACTGCCCCCCTGGGGCAGACCCACTAGCTCCTCTCTTGTCCACTAAGGCATTCTCCCTAATAATTAAGCTGCTGTGCTGTGCCAGGGTGGGCTTCTCCCATACTTTCCACATGGCTCTGCACCTCTGTGCAGAGACATCTTGCAGACACCCCTGCCGGCAGACATGACTCATTTTTGGGAGTCTGTGTATGGGGTTTTGCAATAGTCTGATCAGGACATGAAAAAAGACAGTAATGAAGTGTGTGTTCAGAAGTGCAAGGCAGCCCACCATGTTGATGTTATAAAGATAACTGCCATGAAATGATCTGTCAGCTGCCCAGAGTGAGGTGGGGGCATGAAAACCTTCACCCAGCTGAGAAGAATGGTGGCTAAGAGCTGATTGTCTCCCCCATTGCAAAAACCATGTTTCTTTCCTCATTTTCCTATGGTGCGGCATTACCTTCAGTGTCTGCCTTGCTGGCACTTCCCCTCAGACTCAGTCCAGTCTCAATAAGCCCAAATGAAAGGCTGGTTCATATGGCTCATATCAAATAGAAGGGGGGGATTTCAAGTTGATACGATGCAGAGCGTACACCCTTCTGGCAGGGAATGTCCTGGATGCAGGTTTGCAAAAGTAATTTAAGGATGGTTGCAGCTATTGCTGTCTGAGTCATAAGACTGTGATGTTTTAGTGCTGTTATGGGTTAGTAAAGTAGGCCTAAATTTAGGCTTTAAAGTTCAGACCAGGCCTGGGATTGTCAGCTGACTTGAGCTGGGCTGGGCTAGCTAACAGGTGACTTCTTCTAGCGAATAATATTGTATTCCATACCATATTACATCATCTCAAAAGGGGTAAGAGCTGGTGTGTGGGGTGTGGCTTAGTCAGTTGCTTCACAGCTGTGGTCCCAGCAAGACACTCTGCCGTCCCAGGAGGGATGGGAAGGCCCAAGCCCAGAGCACCGGCTTACCATCGTGTTATCTTAGGGAAGTAAAATGTTTGTTCTTAGCTTTTCTCTCTGCTTAAGTCTGTCTCTGAGGAATTGACTTCTCTAGAATGAAGATAACTTCACTGACCACTGACTGTTAAAACTGCATGATTTTCTATCATTGGATGGATTCCTATATTCAAATTACTGAAACCACAAGTACCATATCCAAACTCTTACAGAGTACAGGTTTGTTTCCATGAAAAAGTCTTGTGTCTGTCCAATTTGACGTAGTTCCCAGCATGCTCCTGTGGTGATTGTGCCATCATTTTCTACACATGTGAAGGTAGTAGAATTATGCTGCCTGTGCCATGAAATGCCCACAGCAATTCAGACCATGTCTGCACCATACACAGCAGATGTGATGGTGTCATCCAGATGGCTGAGGAACAGCTACAGCATGGTGTGGATGTGGTCTAAGTTGCTGTGGATATTTTACAGTGCAGGCAGTATAATGTTGCTACCTTCACAGGAATAGATGGCATGGCCACCTCAAAGGAGTGCTGGGAACTACATAAAATCAGGTAAACAATAGATGTTTTCATTAAAACAAACCCAAACTCCATAATTTGGACATAGTACTTGTAGTTTCAATAATTTGTTTAAAAGCACATACTCTAGTTTTGAGTTATTCCATAATTTCACTAAGGTTTGGCACACAAAGAAAAGTGATCAAAAAGGTGTAATGATGCAACTCTTTATAAATACTGCTTTGCATATGCATTTTCATAGCTATGTTTTTTCCTTGTATGACACTCCTGAGGGACAGCTTTGTCTGCTGTGCTACCTTTAGTTTCTATGGTAAAGGTTCTAAACTTCTCCGGGGACACTCCCTTGTCGCGGGGGAGAAGCTTGCGTGCCCTCATGAGGTTGAGAGCTATGCTGGAGGTGGTTTGTGCCACCGGTAGGGTCTCCCATGCCAGACAGGTCTCAGCTGAAGGGTCAGACAAAGTGTGTCCACGGGCAGGATGGGCTCGCTAGCCGTCTGGCAACCATCCTAGGAGAAGGACAACTCCAACCCCAAACCCGGGCGGATGGAGCTCGTTTAGCCCTGTAAGGCCATCCATCTAAGAGAAGGATACTCTAACCAAACCTACATCCTGAGGTATTCACTGTCACCATCCAAGCTCGCTAGGCCGTGGCAGATGAACCTTAGGAGTAAAGGCTGGGGCCAGTTCTGTGCACGCTGTGCCTCACCTAAAAAACCCATTGCGCAGGCTTGAAGGGTTCACCCACATTGCAAAGCACTGTAGCGACAGGTGAGGGTCGAAAATGGCAGGTGATAGGAAGCAGCTGGAAGCCGCAGACCCAACCCTGCATGCAGGCGGTTCAGGATATGGGTCATTAGAGACTTGACCCCGGAGATGACAGTCTCTTGCGGCAGCATCCTGAATGACCAAGCAGCCTTTTCTAGGGACAGCACTGCTTGCTCTACACGGAGAGGGGCCGAGCAAAGGTGGCCTAAACAAAGCTCATCTCCACACCCGGTTGGATAACCGCGGCCAACCGGCATTTTCCATGCGGTCAAACAAAAACAAAGAGATTTCAAAGGCATACACCTGCCTGCAAAGGTGTGCTCAAACTAACACTCGCATGTTGGAACATCAGAACCATGCTTGATGCTGGGGATAGTGGACATCCTGAGCGTTGTTCTGCTCTAATTGCCCACGAACTGTCACGGCTCAACATTCACATTGCTGCTCTCAGTGAAGTTCATCTTCATGAGGAAGGTGGCCTTAAAGAACATGGTGCTGGCTACACACTCTACTGGTCAGGCAAACCCAAAACCGAAAGACACCTTTCAGGAATTGGCTTCATGATTAAAAACTCCATTGCCTCCAAACTTGAAAATCTGCTGACAGGTCATTCCGAACGCATTATGTCCTTACGCCTCCCTCTACACAACAAGCAACATGTTGTTCTTTTTAGCGTATATGCCCCAACTCTCCAAGCTGACCCAGAGGAAAAAGACAAATTCTACACAGACCTGCGCCGCCTCACCCAAAATGTTCCTGCAGATGATAAGATCACAATCCTTGGTGACTTAAACGCCAGAGTAGGTAAGAATTCTGAAGCCTGGAAAGGAGTCCTGGGCAAGCATGGCGTTGGAAACTGCAACGACAACGGACGCCTCCTGCTAGAGTTTTGCGCAGAACAGCAGCTCACCATCACCAACACTGTCTTTCAACAGAAAGACAGCCTGAAGACAACCTGGATGCATCCTCGATCTAAGCACTGGCACCTCAGTGACTATATCTTAGTACAACAGAGAAATGACAGTGATGTCCGTCATACTTGAGTGATGCTGAGTCCAGAATGTAAAACAGACCATCGCCTTGTGCGCTGCAAACTTAACCTCCACTTCAAGCCCAAACCTAAGAGAGGCGGCATTCCAAGGAGGAGGCTCCAAGTCAGCAATCTTCAAACAGCCACAGTGAGAGACAGCTTCCAGTTAAACCTTCAAACAAGACTTAAAAGATAATCCCATAGATCCCTCTCCTGAAGCGCTTTGGCAACATATTAAAAGTTGCATCCTGAAGTCCTCTGAAGAGTCCCTAGGGTTCTCCTCCAAGAAAAACAAAGACTGGTTTGATGAGAACAATCGAGATCCAGGAATTGCTGAAGAAGACAACTGCTCACCAAGCACACCTTGCTCAGCCATCTTGCCATATAAAAAAAAGATGCCTTTCGTCTTGCATGCAGTAAGCTCCAATGGAAACTTTGAGACATCGAGAACAAATGGTGGCTCGACCTAGCAGAACAGACACAACTATGCGCAGATTTGGGTGACCAAAGAGGATTCTATGAGGCCCTGAAAGCAGTGTACGGACCCACACACCAGGTTCAAAGCCCCCTACTCAGTGCAGATGGCCAACTGCTTCTAACAGATAAAACCTTCATCCTGAACCGATGGTCTGAGCACTTTCAGACTCTCTTCAGTGCCAACCGTGTAGTCCAAGGCTCAGCAATTCAGCACATTACACAACAACCGGTGAAACATGAATTGGATGCAGCCCCTACTATGGGAGAGATACTCAAGGCCATACAACAGGTGAAAACTGGCAAGGCAGCTGGGGTTGATGGAATTCCACCTGAAATCTGGAAGCATGGAGGTCAAGCACTCCATGCTAAATTCCACAAGCTTGTTGTGCGCTGCTGGGAACAATGGGAACTACCACCAGATCTCTGTGATGCAGTCATCATGACCCTGTACAAGAAGAAAGGAGAAAAATCAGACCGTTCAAATTACCAAGGTATTACTTTGCTCTCCATTGCTGGTAAAATCCTTGCAAGAATACTTCTGAACAGATTAGTAGCCACTATTGCAGAAGATCTTCTACCTGAAAGCCAGTGTGGTTTCAGAGCCAATAGGAGCACCACAGACATGGTGTTTGTTCTCAGACAACTGCAAGAGAAGTGTAGGGAACAGAACAAAGGTCTCTATGTAACCTTCGTTGACCTCACCAAAGCTTTTGACACTGTGAGCAGAAAAGACCTGTGGCAGATCTTGGAACGCTTAGGATGTCCCCCCAAGTTCCTCA